>NW_026000102.1:8102715-8106871 GCF_001458135.2 Marmota marmota marmota
GGGCAGAGGGAAGGCAGGCGGAGACTGCCCCTGCTCCGCAGGCCTCCCGGGCTGCTCCCTGGAGGGTGACCAGCAGTGCCACGGGTTAGGGGGACTCTGCAGACTGACCCTGCCCTGGGCTGTGCCCCAGGGGTTGGCCTGGGCTGGGTGAGAGGCAGGACTGGGCTGAAGGGAAAGCAGGCTGGACGTGGTGAGGCCCAGGGGCCCTGCGGTGAAGGCTCTAGGGCCGAGGCGCTGCTGTCCAGTGCCCACTGCCGGCTGTGCTTAGGTTCTTGCCTCCTGTGCTGTCTTTGCCCCTATTTTTCTAGTTTTACACGTCAAAACCCATGTTTCCATCGTGACCGTTTTTAAGGATGTTTACATGGCTTGCCCTCCACCACCCGTGTCCAGAACCCTTTCCTCTGGGGAGACTGAGGGATGCCGTTGCACACCAGGTTCCGCTGTTCTGCTCTGCAGGGCGCCCAGGGCTTTGTGGCCTGGCTGACTGTGGCTCACAGCCGTGTCCTCAGCGTCCACGCCCGGTTCCCTTGTGCCAGAATTTACTCCCTTGAAGATCAGCTGGTGGCAGGAACTAGCATGTGTCCTTTTCCTATTTGCTTTCTCTGGGCTTTGTTGCCTTTTTGTCCCTTATGTCCTGCACTACTGTGGGCTTTGGTGTTTTGTTGAATTTGTAGTGAAATGTCTAAGTTCCTCTCTCATTCCCTTTCCTGTATACTCATATCTATTTTTATTGTTACACCAAGGGGATTGTATTTAGCATCCTAAAGTGGTACACCAATTTGAATTGATGCCACCTTCAATTCAGAAATATGCAAAACCCTTGTTCTCTTAAATCTTCATCCCCACCTGTTTTAGTTGTTGTCACAAAATTGCATTTTTGTCTATTGGCTGTCCGTAAATATCAACTAGTAACTTTTATCCAGGCATTATAGCTTATGAATGTAATCTCAGTAGCTTTGGAAGATGAATGAAGCAGGAGGATTGAAAGATCAAGGGCAGCCTCAGCAGTTTAGGGAGACCTTGTTTCAAAATAATAATTTTAAAAGGGCTGGGAGCTGGGTGTGGTGGCACATTCCTGTAATTCCAGCGGCTCAGGAGGCTGAGGCAGGAGGATCGTGAGTTTAAAGCCAGCCTCAGCAAAAGCCAGGCAGTAAGCAACTCAGTGAGACCCTGTCTCTGAATAAAATACAAAATAGGGCTGGGGGACGCTGCTCAGTGCTCCAGTGTCCCTCAGTTCAATCCCTTGTCGCCACCCCCACCCCCGCCAGAACCAAGAGGACTGGGGAATGTAGCTCCTTGGTAAAGTACCAAAATAAATACTAAATCATGTAGCAAGCAAAAACTGGAGTTGGAATTGTTATAGTAACACCAGTGCTTCTCATCCCTGTATTTAGCTTTACTTATATTTTCATTCTTGCTCTTGGCTTTGAGTTTACTTCTGATGGTCCTCTCTTCTCCTTGTGGGACATCCTTGAGTTTTTTGGTTTTTTTTTAGATGGACACAATGGCTTTATTTTATGGTTTATTTTCATGTGGCTCTCAGGATCTAACCCAGTGTCTCATGCCTGCTAGGCAAGTGCTCTGCCGCTGAGCTACAGCCTCAGCCCCATCATTGAGTTTTTCCTGCAGGACAGTCAAGTGATGTGGACCTCTGTGGCTCTTGTGTGTCCAGTTCATCTCTCCCTCTCTTCCTAGGAATTATTTTGAACACAACTAGTATAGCACTTTGGGCGGTAGTTTTTTTTTTTTTGTTTTTTTTTTTCTTACACTACTTAGAATTCATCAGCCTGACACCTTGTGGCTCAGTTGCTGGTGTCATACATCTAAGGACCTCCTGTGTGTGCCCACTCACTTCTCTTTCTGCTTTCATGATTCTGCTTTGTCTTATGTGGTTTTTCTTGTTTTTGTTTTTGTTTTCTTGTTTCTTTTTTGGCAGTGCTAGGAATGGAACTCAGTATGTTGTACATGCCAGGCAAGTCCTCTACTCCCAAGCTGTACCCCCTTGCGTGGGTTTCTTTTCTCTTTTTCTTTCCTTTTTTTGAGATAGTGTCTTGCTAAGTTGCTTGAGGCTGGCCTCAGACTTGGGACCCTCCCATCTCAGCCTCCCAAGTCACTGGGATTACGGGGGTGGCCAGCACACCTGATGTCCGTGGGCCTCCGAGTTCGTCCTTCTGGGAGCTTGTTGTGCTTCCTGAATGTTAACATGTGTGTCTTTGGAAACACGTGGGGCGTTCTCAGCGATGCTTCTTCAGATCCTCGCTCTGCTTCTTTCTCTCCACTCCCTGGCTCCTGGGTTGTAGGCTGGTCCTTCTGCCATGCAGCTTTCTTCCACTGTTGTTCTTTCTGTCCCTGAGACTGGGTCTCCCCTGCCCTGACCTCAGCATCACTGATTTCTTTCTTGCCTGCTCAGCTCTGCTTTGAACCCCTCTCGTGGTTGTTCCTTTATTGAGATGTCGACCTCTAGAGTAGTTGAGTTTTCTTAGGGTTCCTCCCTCCTTTTTATTTTTTTTAAGATTGACTTTTTTTTTTTTTTTTTTTGGTAGTTGTAGGTGGACAGAATGCCTTGTTTTCTCTGCTTATTTTCATTTTCATGTGGTACTGATTGAACCCAGAGCCTCACGCATGCTAGGCAAGTGCTGTACCGCTGAGCCCCAGCCCAGGGTTCCTCTCTCTTGACTCGTGTTGCCATATTGGTGCATTGTTTTATTGTAGTTCTTTTTTTTTTTTTTTTTTTTTTTTTATTTTTATTTATTCATTTATATTGGTGCTTGAGAATTGAACCCAGGGCCTCACCCGTGCTAGGCCAGTGCTCCACCCCTGAGCCCCAGCCTAGCCCTTACTGTAGTTCTTTTAGACAGTTGTCCCAGAGTCTTACTTTTGCTTCTTTGTACAAAGGTGATTTTGTGTGTTGGGGGGGTGCTGGGGATTGAACGCAGGGTCTTGTGCGTGTAAGACAAGCACTCTACCAACTGAGCCATATCCCCAGCCCCAAAGGCAATTTTTAACAATGATTTGAAGAGCCCTGTTCTCAGATGGTGCTGTTGGAAGGGTCGGAGCAACAACCTACTCATGCTGTGTTCACACCCAGATGGGCAAGGCCTCCAAGGGCTGATTGAGCCCCAGGACCAGTGGTTGTTGTCCTGTTCCTCCTGGGCCTGGTGCACAGGGAGCTCTGTCCCGCCCCGTCACCTTTGGGCCACACCTGGGCAGCCAGCAGGGCCAAGCATGGTGAAAGCTTGCCCCTCCCCAGTCCCAGGGTAGGTGGTTTCCTTGCCGGGGGCTAAGGCATGTGGGCTGGGGTGTCATGGAAGGGCTTGGATGCAGATGCCAGTGTGTTCTCTGCTGAGGGCTCAGGCCTACTCTTGCCACCTCCTTTTACCTTGAGACTTCTCTTACTTACTTCCTAATGCTGGGGTTGAAACGGGGCCTCACGTGTGCCAGGCAGCACTCTGCCCGTGGGTGGCACCCAGCCTCCTCCAGGCGCTGCCGCACGTTGTCCTCAGGCAGTGTGCCTTCAGGTCTCCAGGATGGCTTCCCTCAGTTTATTTTTTTTCCCTGTTTCTTGGAATGTCTTATGATTTTGTGGTTGTTGTTGGAAACTGGACATTTGTTATAGTTCTGGAAACGAGACCCTCCCAGGACTGCCACGTTGCTGTGGAGCTTGTTAGTACTCTCAGTGCTGAGGACCAGCCTGGCACACCTTCCAGCATCCTGTCTGAGCCTGTGCCTGTCTCTGGGCCTACGGGGGCACTCCAGTTTTCCTCCTATATGCAGTTGCTTTAATGTCCTTGTCCTTAAATGTCTGGCTTCCAAAATGGGATTTAAAAAAAAAAAGTGGGGGTAAGGGCTCCCGGCGGTGAACCCTCTGGAGGTCACCCTAGCCAGGGGAGGATGCAGCATCAACAGCTGCAGCCTTGTTCCTGTGGTGAGATGCAGCAGCAGGGGTGCAGTCTCTGGTGTTGGAAGGCAGGATTCTCTCACCCATCCTCCTCCTGCAACTGCTCTGGAAACTCATGCGCAACTCCTTGCCCTGGAGACCAGAGCCAGAAGCTGCTGCTTTGCTAAGAGCTGAAATTGACCAGAATTAACCATGGTTTGCTGTCAAAGCCTCCCCTGAAATTTGCATACCTACTCTATAGAGTTTCACATTAATTGC
>NW_026000102.1:8108820-8117458 GCF_001458135.2 Marmota marmota marmota
AGAGGAGGAGGAAGAGGAGGAAGAAGAGGAAGAGGAGGAGGAAGGGAGCACCAGTGAGGAGTCAGAGGAGGAGGAGGAGGAAGAAGAGGAGGAGGAGGAGGAGGAGGAGACTGGGAGCAATTCTGAGGAGGCCTCCGAGCAGTCTGCAGGTGAGGAACTGGTGGGTCTCTATGGTCTTTGTTGACGGAACAGCATTGTGTGTTCACGGGAGGGTTTGGGAACTGCAGGAACATCCTTCGAAGTCTGACTTAGCATTTCCAGGGTGGAGCTGCCTTCCTCTGTGGGACTTGAGTGAGAGCCCAGAAGAGCGCGGAGCTCACACTGAGCTCGGAGCTGTCAGGGCCGGGCTTCTGGGGGTTCCCAGGCCAGCACTCAACCAGCTCTCTTTTCTCCTACAGAGGAAGTGAGCGATGAAGAGATGAGTGAAGAGGAAGAGCGAGGAGACGAGAACCACGTCCTGGTTGGTGAGCAGCTCCCTTAGCAGCTGGCCCTGTCCTCACCTGTCCCTGCAGGGAGGACACCAGGATACAGCAGTGGCCCTCTGAGTCTGTGCTGATGTAACTTAGCCAAGAGCATCTTTAATTGCGGAGCATCCTCTAAGGGCCCGCTGTGACTTGGACGCTGGATGGAGGAGGCTGGGGAGTGCCACTCTAGGTCTAATCCTAAGAGGGAAGGAAGCTGCACTGGACAGCAGGTCCTGGGTCATCAGGGGTGGACACTCTCTTGAGAGTGGAGGGCTGGTATGGCCTCCAACAGGCAGCAGCGCTCTCGTGAGGTTCTGGGGCATGAATTCTGGGCATGCCCACCCTGCGTAGCACCTGCTCATGTCCTCAGAACATCCGGCTCAGCCAAGTGTACTGGGACTGCAGACCTGTGGGCCTTTGTCCAGGGAACAGGCCCTGCAGCAGCACCTGGTGTGGAGGATATAGGATGTGTGGCCTCTCCAGCCCTCAGGTCCCCCCAGATTAGGAGGAGTGTTGGTGCTCTTTACTTGTTCCATAATTAGGTTTAACTTTTAAAGTTCCAGAGTCACGATTTGACCGAGATTCCGGGGACAGTGAAGAAGGGGAGGAAGAAGTGGGTGAGGGGACCCCACAGAGCAGCGCCCCAACCGAAGGGGACTACGTGCCTGACTCCCCAGCCCTATCACCTATTGAGCTCAAGCAGGAGTTGCCCAAGTACCTGCCAGCCCTACAGGTCAGGCCCCCTGCCCCCTCGCCTGAGCTGGATCCCTGCTATGGTGGCCAGAGATACAGGTGTCTGAGCACAAGTGTCCTATGAAGCAAGGTCACTGGGCCACACATGGTGACCCACCTCCTGTGACTCCTGGTCATGGTCCTTCTTAGTGGCCGGCAGTACTGAGCAGGTGTCCTGGGTGCCAGGAGATGCTTGCTTTCATTTTTGCCTTTGCTTTGACCCTGGATAGGTGGGTTGGGAGGGGCACCAAGGCCTCCTCAACACCCACCCATGCTGAGAGTGTGTCAGCACAGGTACGCAAGGTGGTGACTTCTCTTCAGGGAAACAGCAGCTAGTGAGGCTGCCTTGGGGAAGAGGAGAGGGCTTGGTGGCCCCCAGGGCCCTGGAGCACCACCACAGGCCCCTGACATTAGTGCCATCGTAGGAAAGATACTGTCTGACGGATCCAGCAGGCCCGTTGCTGGCCCCCTGGTCCTTTCTCCAGTGAGAGCCTGCCATGTGCTGCAGAGCGTGGCCCCCACCCCTTGGAGGAGGGCAGCCGCACATGGCAGGCGGGCTGTGCTCTCCCCAGGTGTCATCTGCGGTAGGGGTGCTTTATGTAGGAGACGCCCGGTGGCCCTGGCTGGTGCTGCCCTTGTTTCACATTCACATACTAGGTAGTTCCAAAGAAAAGAGAACAGAGTACTTCTGGTCCTGGGTCACTTACACATAGGCACGCATCTACATGCACCAGCCTCCTGAGGATGTTTGTGGGGTCTTCTGTGTACCTGCCCTGTGCACGGAGTGATGTGGTTGTGGGTGAGACCTCAGGCCAGTGTGGCTGCTCAGCCCTCGCTCTGTGCTTCCCTCCAGGGCTGCCGGAGTGTGGAAGAGTTCCAGTGTCTCAACAGGATTGAAGAAGGTACCTATGGTGTGGTCTACAGAGCCAAGGACAAGAAAACAGGTGGGGAGAGTCCTAAGTGTCCCCGGTGGGGCCAGCAGGGCCTGGGTAGCCAATCCCTAGCCCATTCTAGCACAGGCAGGGGTCCCTCCTGAGGAGGTCCAGTCAGTGATGCAGGCTCAGCCTTAGAAGTCCTGGTGACAGACACCACTTTCCATGGAGGGCCCTCTCTGGGAGGGAGGGGTGTTGAGCGGCCTACATCAGCAGAGGCCTAGGCAACTGGTTCTGTACCCTCTGACCTCGACCGTGTCCACATAGCTTCAGCCCATGTTTGCTGAATGTGGGTTAATCTCTGCATGGCCCCAGGATCTTTGGATTAGATTTTACCCTCTCCCTGTCCCTGTCCCTGTGCCTTGCAAACACCAGGTCTTATCTTGAGCCCCTTGGTGCCTCTAGAAACCAGAGTCAGCCTGACTTGGCTCACTGCTGGCTGTGACAGGAGGCAGCACACTCTTATTTATTTTGCAGTCCTAGATATTTACTTCAGGTCATCTTGCATGCTAGGCAATTGCTGCACCACCAAATTACATCCCCAGTCCTTTTTATTTTATTTTATTTTATTTATTTATTTATTTTAATATTTCTATTAGTTGTTGATGGACCTTTATTTATTTATATGTGGTGCTGAGAATCAAACCCAGTGCCTCACACATTCTAGGCAAGCGCTCTACCACTGAGCCACAACCGCAGCCCCTTAATTTATTTTTTAAAAATATATATTTAGCTGTAGAGGGACAGGATACCTTTATTTATTTATTTGTTTGTTTGTTTGTTTGTTTGTTTATTTATATGTGGTGCTGAGGATCAAACCCAGTGCCTCACGTGGGAGACGAGCTCTCTACCCCAGAGCCACAACCCCAGCCCCTCCTTTTTATTTTTTGAGATGGCGTCTTGCTAAGTTGCTGAGGCTGGCCTTGAACTTGAACCTAAGATCCTCAGATCCTCCTGCCCCAGCCTTCCAAGCAGCTGGGATCACAGCCGGAACAGGAGCACCTACTGTGAAATAACAAATGCTTCTTAAACAAATTAAGTCCTGACTAAACACACCGGAGATGTTTAACCTATTTGTGTGTTTTCTTAGCCTGTCTATCCGTGGCTTGCTTTCTTTTCAGATGAAATTGTGGCTCTGAAGCGGTTGAAGATGGAGAAGGAAAAGGAAGGCTTCCCAATCACATCTCTGAGGGAGATCAATACCATCCTCAAAGCCCAGCACCCCAACATCGTCACTGTTAGGGTGAGCTTGGCCCCCATCCTTGGCACACCCTCTCTGGGCAGGAGGCCTGGGAGAGCCAGTGGCCACAAGGGTGGGCTGGAGGACATGCCAGTACTCACAGACACTCGTCCCCCAGGAGATCGTGGTGGGCAGCAACATGGACAAGATCTATATTGTCATGAACTACGTGGAGCATGACCTCAAGAGCCTCATGGAGACCATGAAGCAGCCGTTCCTGCCAGGTAACACCTGCCAGGTGACACCATGGGCACAGAGGAGGGCGCCTGCTTGCTCAGCCCTGAGCTGCAGTTCCGACACGCTGCCCTCTGCCACATCAAAGGGGCTGTCAGAGCAAAGGCAGGAGCAGTGTCCTTATAGTGACTGTGGTGACACTCTGTGGTGTGCAGTGACCAGTAGGCACAAGGGCCACCCTGGGCTGGAAGCATTCTCAGATAACCATCTCCCAGAAGTCTCTGGTTGCTACTGAGGGCATAGATAACCCTTGAGGGCCCTGGGCCTCTGGGGGGCTCACGGTGGGTGGGCCATGAGTGTGACCCTGTCACTTGCCAGGGGAGGTAAAGACCCTGATGATCCAGCTGCTGCGTGGGGTGAAGCATTTGCATGACAACTGGATCCTGCACCGGGACCTCAAGACGTCCAACCTGCTGCTGAGCCACGCTGGCATCCTCAAGGTGGGCCCCGGCAGCCTCTCCCAGGGGTCCTGTCCCCGCCACACCTCACAGCTTGCCCTCTGTTTCTTCAGGTGGGTGACTTTGGGCTGGCTCGGGAGTATGGGTCGCCCCTGAAAGCCTACACCCCAGTCGTGGTGACCCTGTGGTACCGGGCCCCAGAGCTGCTGCTTGGCGCCAAGGTGAGTATCAGGTCTGAGACCCTCCTTTGCCTCAAGGTGGACTCCAGGGACACTGGCCCAGGGGCCTGAACCGTGTCCTCTGGACTCCTAGGAATACTCCACAGCTGTTGACATGTGGTCAGTGGGCTGCATCTTCGGAGAGCTGCTAACACAGAAGCCCCTGTTCCCTGGGAAGTCGGAAATTGATCAGATCAACAAGGTGTTTAAGGTGGGTATGGGGACCACGCCGTGCTGTGGATGTTGGCCCTTCTGGTCAACTGGCACCGTGAGGAGCAGCAGCAGGGTGTGTGCAGGATGGGTTTGGGCTGCAGTCCCGAGGCCACAGTGTGGCCTCTCAGTGACCTGTCCTCACTGAGAACCATGACTCAGGTATCAGTGCCATAGGCCAGTGGGCAGGATCTTTCCTGGCAGGGCAGGGCAGTTCAGCTCAGGCATCCCTGTCTTCCAGGACCTGGGGACACCTAGTGAGAAGATCTGGCCTGGCTACAATGACCTCCCGGCTGTCAAGAAGATGACCTTCAGTGAACATCCCTACAACAACCTTCGCAAGCGCTTTGGGGCCTTGCTCTCAGACCAGGGCTTCGACCTCATGAACAAGTGAGTCCCAGAGATGACTGGTCTGCAGCTGCAGGAGCACCAGCCCTGAGCTGCTTACACCCTTCCACAGCTGCCCTAGTGACTCACACCCTGATCCTGCACACCCAGGCCTTCAGGGTACACTGGAGGCTCTAGGTGGCAGGTACCCCCTTGGCCTCCCACCCCTGCCTGCCCACAGCACCCACCTGGTCAACACAGGCTGGGCTCTGGGCCCTGAGGCAACCATGCACACCGCACCCCCTCCCACATGGTGCCCAGTGCCCCAAAGCTGTTTCTTCCAGGTTCTTGACCTACTTTCCCGGGAGGAGGATCAATGCCGAAGATGGCCTCAAGCACGAATATTTCCGCGAGACCCCTCTCCCCATTGACCCCTCGATGTTCCCCACATGGCCTGCCAAGAGCGAGCAGCAGAGGGTGAAGCGGGGCACGAGCCCCCGGCCCCCTGAGGGTGGCCTGGGCTACAGCCAGCTGGTGAGGGGCAAAGCCCACAGGGTCCCCAGGGGGGTGGGCTGTCTGGGTCACAGCCCTCACAGTATCCACCTCACTTTGCAGGGGGACGATGACCTGAAGGAGACGGGCTTCCACCTCACCACCACCAACCAGGGGGCTTCGGCTGCAGGCCCTGGCTTCAGCCTCAAGTTCTGAAGCTCAGCAGCCTGGCTAATGGTGAGGACCCAGACCTCAGCCAGGGCTGACCCCAGGCTGGGCGCGCCTCCTCTCACTTGGCTTCCACGTGGTGATTTTTATATTATTTTGATTTGTACATTTGTAGAATTAAATTGCATTTTCCTTGCTGTGGAAGGAAAGGCTGACTGCTTTCAGCTGCGTTGACGTGCCCAGTGGGGAAGGGCGCATGTCTACAGATGCCAGTGTGAATGGACACCCCTCCCCATGAGCCAGCTTGGACTAGAGCAGCTCGGGTTCACTGCTTGTCCATCTTGGGGCTGGAGGCCTGTCTGCGTAGACAAGCAAGACTTTCAGACCAGCCCTGTCCACAGGTTTAGGTCCCGTCCTCAGCCCTGGGCGTGGGGCAGCCTCAGCCACAGCGTGCTTCATGCACATGCCTTCCTGTTGACATCCAGCAGTTAGGCTTGAGGGGCGCTCTGGGGTGGCCTTGCAGCCAGCTGGCCCCAAACTGCGTCCCCTGGGTGCACCCAGGAGGAGGGCTTCTGGCTACCTGGGCTTGGGGATGACTGGATCAAAAGGGACCCCATGTGGGCTGGTCATTCCTGTTGGGTTGGTGTCCTCCTGATCTAATCAAGGGGTGTTAGCCTTGTGCAGCAGCAGATGCCCACCACTTGCCTTGGGCTTGTACCACCCTCAAAACTGGTCCTCAGCACCCACCCCAGGTGATATTGTGGGCACTTGGGCCTTAGTTTGCCCCGTTGTGTTCCTGAGGCTGTCTTGGCAAGGCTGTTCTCATCTTGAAGGTCATATCCTTATTCTTAGAGTCTGTGCCCCTCAGAATCCCCACATCCCAGTGATAGGCCAGATGAGGGCCACCCACCCAAGAAATGGCACAGACACATCAAACACAGAGCTTTATCTGTCAGGCCTCTGTGGCCCAGGAGAGGAGCTTAGCTCCTCACTCGGACACGCCAGGAGTAGGTGGTGAGCACGTGCTGGTGCCGGCGGACCACACACGTGTACGTGCCCTCGTTGACAGCGTTGGCGATGATGCTCAGGCGAGCCTCACCCAGGGCCAGGTAACCAGGGTAGGAGAATTCAAGGGGCTCCTGGTCCTTGTACCAGCTGTGGGAGGAGGGTCCCGCATACCTGCCCTGTGCCCCTGAAGGCAGCCTGAGCCCCCAGGACATCCCCCCTCACCCTGTAGGACCCTGGGCAGCTCCACCCCCTACAACTTGGACCCTAGACAGATTCCCCCCAGGATGGGCCTGGCTAGCAGTGGTCACTTACTACACTTTGCCTTTCTTGTGGAGGATCTTCTGACCACATCGGAAGGTCACATTTCTGCCCTCTGGCACCAGCCTGGTTTTGGTCCTGGGGGGTGATGGGGTGGTGGCCACCGTGGGGAAGGGAAACTCTGCACATGGCAGGGGAAGGTGTCACATCAGTGTGCCCCTCCCCAGACTGGGGCCACAACTGGAAGACCCAGGCATGTGACCCTGCCCCAGCCCCTGCCCCATCCGTCACCATAGCAGAAGTCGCAGCTGCTGGGGCACAGCCTCTTCATGAGCCTCCTGCGGGTGTCACAAAAGCCCTTCCGTGCCCAGGACGCACACACAAACAGCCGGTCCAGGCAGCCTGAGGGAAGGGCAGCCTGGTTCAGGGCCCACCTCAAGCCTGCCCACCCCTCCACACCACCTTCTCCAAGACGCTCACCGTAGAGCCGGTGCAGCCCCCACAGCTCGTCCTGAGACAGTGCTTTCCAGCCACGCAGCGTGGCGTTGAGATGCATGAGTGCCCGGCTGTGCTGGGAGTGCATCAGGCCCAGTGCATGGCCGATCTCGTGGGCTGCCACGTGCACCAGGTCTGTGAGCCACACACCTGCTGACCCTGTGAGTTAGCTCCCTGGAGCCCCAGCCTGGCCCTGCAGCCCTCAGGCCTGACCCCTAGGCCCAGCACATCTGCTGGAGTGTGGTGTGGAGCCACCCTTGGCCACAGCCAAGGAAAGATAAGAATGTTCTGCCTGGGCGGTGAGCTAGGTCCCCAGGAATGCAGCCCCAGCTCCCCTCCAGCAGCATGGGGGAGGCAGTCTCAGGGCTGCCGGAACCAGCCAGCAGCAGCCCCACAACCTCCCTTCCCTTGCCTGCTTAACCCCAAAGAACAGGACCCTCCACACCCCAGGAACCCCTGCTCTGCCCCCAAGCCCTCTCCACACAGCCACCCTGGTGCAGACAGTGCACCCATGGGAGGCGGGGCACCTTTCTTCCAGCTGTAGCGTGTGGGGCCCAGGACCCAGTGCTCGCTGTCGTCAAAGTGGATGCCACCGTGCGGTGGGAAGAAGGCGTGGGCCAGCTCGCCCGTGGGACCGTCAAAGCAGTGGTGCAGAGCAGAGACCAGGCAGTCCGTGTGGTTGGCTGGGTAGAAGCCTGTGGAGAGGGGAGGGCTGAGATAGAGCCCACTGGGCTGGGCAGGGGCAGGGGCACAGCGCCCACCTATCCGCAGGTCGCTGGGCTGCTCAGGGGCCACCTCACGGAAACTGAAGGGGGAAACGTCGCTCCACATCCGGAAAGCAGCAGCCAGGCCCCGGCGAGTCTCACGGGGGCTCAGCAGATTCCGAGGGAAGGAGAGGATCCTGGGGTGAGGGTCAAGGTCAGGGACAGGGGCTAGGCTGTGGCCGAGCCCCCACCCTAGGGCCAGGTCGCACCTGTAGGTGAGGTTGAAGTGGTCCCAGCGCAGCCTGGCCGGGGTCAACGTGTAGCGGCGTTTTCGGGGCACGAGCGGGGGAAATGGGCTGGGGACCTGGGCTGTAGGGACCCCTGGTGCATCCAGCGTATAGGCCTCTCTCTTCACGGGAAGAAAGTGGGCATGGGGAAGTCGTAGGGACAGTCCCCACACCCCAGAGTTGGTACGGAAAAGGGACTGTGGAAAGGGGGGGTGGAAGAGCAATGGGGTGAGGGAGGGTTTGGACAGCCCCCCCCCCCCATTTTAAGTTTTCTGCCTGAGCGAGAGAAAAAGGTTACTGAGAGCCGGTGGGAGTGGGCGGAGCCGGAGACAGATGCAGCCTCCCACCTCCGGTCACGCTCAGACCTAGGGACTCACATCCGCATCCACAGACCCCCACCCCAGGAGGCACCGCCGGGCCGCAGACTGGACCGACTCGCGCACCTGCCTTCCACCCAGCTCACCTGCGCTG
>NW_026000102.1:8119222-8131723 GCF_001458135.2 Marmota marmota marmota
AGTGCTGAGCACGTGCCTGGGGCCCGGGACCGAGCTCCCGCCGCCGCCTGCCTGTCGCTCCCTGCAGTTGGAGGAGGGGGCTTGAAAAGGCCCCTGGCTGTGGAGGGCTCCCCCCTGGTGGTGCGGCCTACCGGAAGCGCTGGGCGCAGCCCTGCAGAGCTTTGAGCACACGGCTCTCTGTGGCCAGGTCCAGAGGGCTTCGGCCACGATGGTTGGAATAGGTCACATCAGCACCCTCCAGTGCCAGAAAGCATGCCACCGCAGCACCCACCGTCAGCTCCGAGCTGCCTGGGAGGCCTGAGGCCTGTAGCTGGGCAGCAGGACAGATGTTGTTGAGGATGGGCGCTGGCGCAGGCCTGAGGGAAGCCTCTGGGGCGCCAGGCAGCCCCAGCAGCCTGTGCAAGGGGCACCCCTATCCTCGGGGGGGGGGGAAGCCAAGGGTACCCCCTTCCTGCATGAAGCTGTCAGCTCCAGGAACAGTGTAGAGGGCAGGCAAGAGAGGTGCCCTTGCTAGGCAACCTAAAGAATAAGTTCTAAGATGCCACCCGGGCTACCACACCATCCCCTCCCCATGATGGCCAGCAGTGCAGAATCCCCACAAGGGTTGCACAGAATGGCTTCTCTAAATCATGCCCCCACCCCAAGTTGCCCCCTTCCCCAGAGCCTGACTCCCTGGCCCGTCACCAGAGATAGAAGGTGGGCCCACCTCTCCAGCACCCACTCCTCACTTCCTCACCCTGGACAGCAGCTGCAAGGGCCCTGGGTCCCCCCCAGCCCTGTCAGCCACCAGGGGGAGCAGCTGATGGCGCTGCAGCGCCACATGCAGGGCCGTGTCCCCCTCCTCATCCTCGGTGTCAACACTGCAACCAGCATCCACCAGCAGGGGCACCAGCCCCACATGGGCCTGCTGCACGGCCAGGTGCAATGGGGACTGGAGCTTCCGGTTGCGCACGTTCACATCACAGCGGCCCTGGGGAGTGGGGGGGCAAACTCAGCCCAGAGACCCCCTTGGGCCCCTGCCTTCCAGTGTGTGTGTGTGTGGGGGGGGACCCTGCACGCACTTCTTGGATGAGGATCTGAGCCACCTCACGGTGGTTGTTGAGGGCAGCCAGATGCAGCGCGGTAAAGCCATCCTCCTTCTTGGCGTCCACCAATTGCCGGGCCCGTGCCAGAATCCTCCTGACGGCTCTGTGAGAGCAGGGAGATCATCCCCAGCCTTGGGCTGTTCCCGGGGTGGCCAGGTGGCAGGGCAAAGCCTGGCAGCCACTGGTGCCCACCCCACACTCACAGCGCGTGGCCCTTGAGGGACGCATGGTGCAAGAGTGTGAAGCCCTGGCTGTCAGCAGCAGCAACGTTGATGCCCGGAACCTCGGTGAGGACCTCCACGATGCCATTGGCGCCGGCCCCCGCGGAGATGGCAGAGTGCAGAGGCGTATTGGCATGGGCATCCTGCCAGTAGGGGCCAGTGGTCACTGAGAGGTGACTGTCCCTGGAGTCAAGCTGCCTCCTTAATCCAGGGTTGGTTAGGGTCAAGGGCACCTGGGGACCAACACTCACAGGAAGGTTGACATCACAGCCGCGCTCACATAGGATCCTCACCACCTCCAGGAAGCCCCTCTGCACAGCCAAGTGCAGCGCTGTGCTCCGGGCACCATTGAGGGCATCTGCCCCACACCCTGCACTCAGGAGCATCCGGGCAGCCTCAGGCTGGTTCCTGGTGGGAGAGGGAGTAGGAGGGAGCACTGTGCTGGCTGGACCCACAGGCGCGGCCCCTCTGGACCCCAGCAGCCTACCCAGCCTCACCCCAGGGCTGCATAGTGCAGTGCAGTGTGGCCCTCATCATCCAGCAGGTCCACGCCTGCCCTTGCCTGCAGCAGCAGTCGCACGAGCTCCACCTGGCCCAGGTACGAAGCCACCTGCAGGGCAGTCCTGCCCTGGTTCTTGGTGTCCACCTGTCAGGAGAGCGAGCAAGTGAGTTCAGGACCTGCCACCTTCTGGCCTTCCTGCTGGCCACTGGGAGGAGGTCAGGGAAGGGGCCTGCCTGTTCTGGGTGCCTCCGCAGCAGGTCAAGAGCCCGGGCCACATTGCCCAGCGCTGCCTCCACCACCAGCCTCCCTGGGTGCTCTGGATCACTCTTCTGAGCCCGCAGCTTGTCCAGGGCCACACTCAGTGAACCTGGGGGCAAAACTGGGTAAGTGATGGCCAAGGGCCACCCTGCCTCCCCCAGGCTGCCAGGGCTGGTGCACACTTTTGTTCTCCCGGGCACGCTCAGCCACGTCCAGATTGGTGTCCTCCTCTGGTCGGTAAGCCACCAGGCAGGAAGGACTGAAGGTCCACCGCTGCCCACCGACTGCCACACGCAGGTTCCCATCTCCAAATACCTTTACCACTTTCCCAATGCGGCCCAGGGCCTGAGGGAGAAATGTAGGGTCACAGGAAGTCTTAGCAGGGGAGGTCACAACACGGGCAAGGGGACTCACAGGGGCCATGTCATCTGTCCACTCGCCATGCCCAGCCTGCAGTCGCTTCACAGTGTCCAGGTCATCGATGACACGAACCACATCGCCCACCCAGAAGGAGTTGTGCTGGGTGACAGAGAAGCAGGTAAGGGACTCCCCCCGGCCACATTTGTGGCCGCCCATGGTCGGGGAGGGTACCCCCAACAAGCTCCACAGGTCAGGCAGGCATGAACCTGACCCCAGTTCCTGCGCCAAGCACAACCTAAGGGTCTGGTTGGACAAGGACCACAGGTGACCAAAGCAGCCCCAGGTGGCCCAGCCCCAGGGGATCGGGGGCGACAGCTGGGGAAGCAGCTGGGCAGCGGCATCCAGATCAGACAAAAGCCGGCTCTGGGGAGGTGTGAAGCCCCACGCGGCCTGTACATTGACCCGACTGCCGGCAGCTTGGCAGCGGCGTGGGGCGGGGCCCCGGACGTAGGGGCGGGGCCAAGGGTGGCGCCCCTCCCCCTCCCCTGCGAGGAGCACAGGGGCTTGCGCTGCTCTGCAGTGCCCCCTCAAAGCTCTCCAAGTTCAGAGCTGAATGCTGTGAATGCCCGCCCCAACACCTGCTCCCTCTGTCCTCCATCCCCCAAGTCCTGCTTTCCAGGCAGCTCACTGTGTCCACCTTGTCCACGCTGCTAGTGCCCACCAACCTGGGCCCAGCATCCACCTCCCACTCACAGGTAGCATCTTAGAAACCAAGCCCAGTACCCCACTTCCAGCCTACTATGGTGTCCACCTTTCTTCCATCCTCAGGACAGACAGACCCTGGCCTGCCTGCTGCAGCCTCAGGGTGCCTGGCCCTCCTCTGGGTCTCTTCATGCCTGGATCCCCTTTTCCTCGGCCCCACCTTCACCCACCAGGCTGCCCCTTCTTTCAGATCTGGGGACTCATGGGGGCACCAGGGCCATAATCCTGCCTGCCCACTCCCAGGGCTGCCTAAGTACATGGAAGGGTTACAGAAGTGAATGGATGAGGCTCAGCCTAGCCCCTAGGCACCTTGGTGAGAGCCCCGGGGTGGAACGTCCAGCGGGTCTCGTGGTTGAACTGCACACGCACGTCCCCACGGTCGGTGATGCGGTGCACGGTGCCCGTCTGTCCGATAAACTGTGGCAGGTCGCAGAGACTATGGCTGGGGGTCCAGAGGGCTTGGGAGGGGAGGGCACACAGGGCTCAGTGGGGAGGCAGCTCACCTCTGCCATCCTGGGGTTCCAGCCGCCATGGCCTTCCTCCATGTCCCTCAGGACGTCTATGTCCAACAGACACTTGACCTTGTCCCCACGCTGGAAGGGCTGGCCGTCGGCACTCACCCTGCGTTGCAGCTCTGCTGGCTTGCCTGGGGGGGGGGGTTGGCAGGCCAGGCCTCAGGCAGCACCCCCACCCAGGACATCACAGGCTAGCCCCTGCCCAACCAGGGCAGGAGGGCAGCCAGTGTTCGTGGGGCCAGTCCCATACCCAGCCTGGGGAGGTGCTCCTTGTAGTAGAAGCCGCCAGCTGCCTCGCCTATACACTTGAGGTCCACCTTGCCCTTGTGGCCCACGCGGTACACATTGGTCGTCCCATCTGCCCATGTCACACTGGCCACACTCCGGCCTGTCTCCACATCCCAGCCACGGATGTCCACCACACGACCTGGCTTGCCTTCCCCTCCTGGGGAGACAGTGTCCCCACCCAAAAGCTGAGCCTCAAGGCTGAGCCATAGCCAACTGCCTCACCTCCCATCTCTCCCTCCGGCCACCACTCACCATCCTGTGAGCCCCACTCCCAGTCGGGGCCTCGCACCACCTTTGCACCCTGGAAGATGCCCCTTAGTGGGATCCTAAGGAGACCCTGGCGGGGACTCAGGGTAACACTGCAAGAGAGTGAGTCCTGAGCCATGCAGGAGAGAGGTATTACGGTCAGGCCCCTGCCCTGCCCTGCCCAGACTAGCTCCTCCACCCCCAGGCTCCTTCTCACACCAGGTGGGATCTACCAGATGGGTGTCCTGGCACCCAGTTCCTGCCCATGAATGCCCTTCCCAGAAGGGCAGTGCCTTCCACACTCAGGGAGAAGGCTCTGTGGGAGCTATCAGATGCCCTTGGCTGGGAGGGGACTCAGGCTGACCCTCAGGGCACAGCCTCCTGTGTAGTCTGGATAAGCCTGCCCTCCCAGTGGGTGGGGCCTGGCCTGGCCAGCAGCACACAGCCACTGGGCCCTGGAACACACAGGGGGAGGCTCCAGGAGACAGCTGGCATCAGGGAACAGGGGTGGTGCCTCTGGGTGCCTGGTCCAGCACAGCAGAGCGCCCTCCTCAGCACAGACCCTCTGACTACAGCACAGCACTCTGGACAGCCAGCACCCACGCTGTGCCACAGGGCTGGGTCCAGAGTGGGCTGCCCTGCCAGAGGCCACGATGCCAGGCCTGGCACCTCCACGGGAATGCTCGCTGCTTCAATGCCACTGCTGCTGGCATGGCCACACACAGGCCGCACTCAGTGACGCAGACTGCAGCTGCACCAAGGGGTGCCAGCACAGGGAAGCCATCCACACACCTCCAAGTGGCTGAGGAGGGCCTGTGCTTCCCTGAGGCTGGCGGGGGGGACTCACGGGCGTGAGTGGGCTGTCTCGTAGCGCTCAAAGGCGTGGGTGAGGTCGTGCTTGTTGTGCATGTAGCACTGGGTGCAGAGGTCGTAGTCGAAGCAAATGCGGCACTTCCAGCGCATGCCCCGCAGCCCATGCTTCTTACAGCAGTCGCAGATGATGTTGGGGTGGCGGACGCCTGGGGGCAGGGTAGGGTCAGCGGCAGTGACCCACCAGGGCACACTGGCCCTCCCACCACCCGTGCTGCCACGCACCAATCTGCGCATTGTCATAGAGCAGCAGGTCGTGGGCACCCTGGTAGCCGGCGCGGTAGTTGGTACGAGTGCCCTGGTCCCACTGCACGACAACTGTGCGGTCTGGGGTGGAGGGGCTGCCATGGCGCCCGAGCTCCACCACGGTGCCCACGCCGCCCTCGCCGCCATCCTGCTGGCCCCACTTCCAGTCCACGCCACGCACCACTCGCATGCCCACCTGCACACCTGCCTGGGGGTCAGGGTCCATGGTGCAAGGGGCTGCTCAGGACCTGTAAGCAGAGAGCACCCTCAGGCCATGTCAGGAGGCCAGGCCCAGCCTACCCACAGACACCTGTCTAAAGGGCCACCTGGGAGAGAGGGCAGGCCAGGAGCAGGAAGCACCAACACAAAAGGGGGAGGCAGAGGGGCAGGAAGTAGGAACAAATGGCCTGGGTCCAGGGGAGGTGGGAGCACAGGTACACAGGTCAGCACCAGGGGAGGCCAGGAGACAAGGTGGACGGGGAACCTGGCCTGGAAGAGGGACAGCAATCAGACTGAGCAGGGTGCGGCACATGCTAGTAACCTGGTTTCAGTCGGTTGGTTTATTTAGGATTTTGGCTGGTTGCTGGTGGTTCCTAGGTGCTGGGGATGGAACCCAGGGCCTCGCTCATGCTAGGCCGGCTTCTGCCTGAGCCACACCCCAGCTAGTTGATTGATAAGGTAAAACAACTCAGCCTTTGGGAGAAAACAGACTATTTCTTTGTGTAGCCTAGTTAGACAGGTACTGAGTGGAGGGCTGCTGTTCAACAGGACCCCATCTGGCAATTGCACAGGCAGCAGGGCCCGAGGTGAGCTGCGCAGAGCACGGCCCCCATGACTTGCATCCAGAACAGGGAAAGAACCCCCACAGCCCCACGAGAAAGTCAGACAAGCAGCAAGTTGGGCAGGACGCAGGCTCACCAGACACCAGCCCACACAGCACCACCAGGACGTTCACAGGAAGGGCACAGCCCTGGGCCCCCGCAAGTCGGGGACAGCACAGTGAGGGCACATGGCCCTATTAGGACCTACTCTGGAGAAGTCTGGCCTGGTCTAAGGTGGCACACTTACAGAAGCACCTGCCGGGGTCCTTCAGGGAGTACTGGGACCTCCAGCGAGGTTTTAGTCCCCAAGGGAGCACGAACCCACCTCACCATGAATGATAGCAATGCAAAGTTCACAAACAGCTTGGAGGACAAGAGCCTAGTGTGAGAGAGGCCATTACAGGCACTACACGTATCGCAAGTTTGCAAAAGCAACAAGCCAAGTCACAGCCTCAGGAAGCCAACCACGAGGCTGGCCCCAGACGCTCCTTCAGACCTGCGGCCTGAGAATTCTGCATTGAGCTCATCTTGAAGGAAGTCTTGTTAATACAAATGCAGCTACAAGACAGGACGTGAAGGGGGTGGGGGGGACAGGGACACAGGGACCACGAAGGAGTCACATGTACTCTCTCATTTAAATGTCCGGCCCATGGCTTGCGAAGGAGCTCCCCCCAGAGTAGGGGACAGCACTCCTGCTCAGCTTCCAACCGAGGCTGGGGGTTGCCCTGGCTGGTGCAGCTGAAGCTGGAGGGGATGCTGTCGATCAGCCAATGTCCCTCCAGCTCCAGATGGGGCCTGAGGGCCTTGCCCAGCCACAGAACAGAGGCAGCCTAGGCCCGAGAGTGACAAGGGGAGAGATGAACACATCACCCTCCAACTGGGCCCTGCTTCAGGTCCCTGCTCCTGCCCCAGCCTGACACTCAGTCTGCTGGGCCAGCCAGTCCTGGAAACACTCTGCCTCCTGGGAAGCCACAGGTGGGCACAGGAGGCCCCCATTGCAGATCTGCCTGCAGCTAGAGGCAGAGGCGGGAAGCCCGCAGGCCATCCCAGCACCAGTCCAAAGCTTGTGTCCAGCTCTTGGTCTGCACCTGCTTCAGATCCTCAGGGACGTGAATCATCTGGTCAACTCAGCGTTGGGCAGTTCTCCCTGCTGCCCATCACCCAGGACCACCAGGGCTGGCATAGAAACAGGAGGATTAAAGCTCACTCTCTCCTGAACCAGGGCCAACTAGGAGCCGTCCTGAGAGCACCGCACTGGTCTGGGACCTCCCCTCTCTGGGATCTTGGGACCCTGCCAAGGTGTGGCACTGAGGCCCAAGGCCAGAAGGCACAGCACCAGTGGCTCTAGTGATGCCTCAGGCCCAGACAGCCCCACGCTCTTGGGCACCTGCGAGTCCAGGAGGGGGGGGTGTCTGGTGGGCAGCCACCAGGCTAGTCAGGTGTGGCAATCAGCTCTGCCTTTCTAGCCACCTCTGCAGCCTGTACAGCAGTGCCACCCACATCTCTGCTACCACGAGTACAGCCAGAGCAGCTCCTCACTGCCCTGAGGGCCACCAGGATGCCCCACACAATGCCATTCAACTCCCTTGCCCAGGCAGCAAGCCCACAAAGGCAGGGCCTCCAAGGGCTGCCCCCATGCCCACTCATGGCCATATCCCTGGCTGGCTAGCCCCTGCTGGCCTCCACAATCACTGACTGCATGACAGCAAGTAAAACTCCGGCACCCAGGAAGCTTGTGCTCCTGGGACAACTAGCAGACCCAATGTCCCAGGGGCCCAGCCAGCTAGGCCACTCTTGCCTCACCCACACACTGTGTGCTCACCACATCCCAGCACTGGAAGTCATCAGGCAGCACAGCTACACCTGGCCCTGGGGCCCAGTTCCACTAGCTGGCCCAGCTCCCTTGACCTTTTGCTGGAAACACTCCAGTCCCCATGAAAGCTATCTGGGAGGGACGTCACACCTTTCTCCAGCAGGACCAAGTGGCTCCCCACTGCCTGATCTGCAGAGTCACCAGCTAGGGGCAATCTGTGCTGGGCTTCTGCTCCCTGGGCCCTGGCAATGAGTTCAGCTTCTGTCCACGGAGATCCTGGGAAAGCACAGGCTCAGCCAGGGCAGGCATCCCCACCCTTCCCCAGTCTCCTCTGCACAGGGCCCTCCTTGCAGGCATGGCAGAGGCAGGGGAAGTAGAGACGGTGACCCCCCCACCAGCCCACTGACCTCCATGATATACACACACACCCTCCCTCCTGCCAGGAACCCGTCACCCTAATCACAGCTGGGAGGCAAACAGGAGACAGTCCACACCCCATACCCCTGTTACAGGCAACCACAGGCCCAGCAGGAGGCTATACCAGCAGGGGGCCTGTGACAGAGAACCTGGCCCAGCACAGAGAAGACTTGGAGCAGGAAAAGACCCAAGTACTGGGAGTTGATGTTGTGGTCATTCTGCAGCCAAGCAGCTTGCTGGCCTCTGTGAACCCAGCTTCCCAGCCTGAGCCTGCCTGCCCAGGCCAGCTGCCATGTCTGCCTGCCAGCTATCGCCCCACTGGCCACTTGTCGCTGGGCCTTTTACAAGACATAGGGGGGGTGCCCCAAGCATGAATGCAAACAAGGCCTGTGCCCAACCTCTCCCTCAGGAGAATGGACAGAGGCAGGGAGATCAAAGTGGAGGGTGTCTGGCAATGTCTGGAGAAACTTGGGACCACACCTCAGCTGACAACTGCCTAGCAGGAAGGCCACCAGGTAGTCGAGCCTGTGACAGCATCTGCCTGCCACCACACCTGGTAGTTTTAGAACAGCCAAACAACTCCCCTCATCCCTAGCCCGCAAACCGCCACATTCTGGAAGACTATCACTCAGATGAGCCCACCAGAGACGGACCGCAGCCGGGCAGGACGTGGGACGGGCTTAGTTAAATAACCAGCACCCACTGACACCCAGGACTGCCTGGACAAGAAGGGAGGACCTGGAGGAGCGCACACAGGGCTTGGTACGCTTGCTTGCCCCCTGGGTGCCAAGGGGTGAGAACAGAGAAGCACCAGTCATGGTGGCCTCCAGGGCTCCTTCCCTGAAGCAGCCCATGCCAGAGGTCTTCAGAGGCAGCACCCTCCGTGCTACATGGCATCACAGCCCTGGTTAGGGCCTCTGCCTGAGCTGGTCTTCTGATAAAGCCCCCTTGCCACCCTCTCATAGTTACCACAGGGACAGACAAGGGACAGGGCTTCTGGGACTCAGAAACACAGGGATTTGGCACCCTAGGACCCTCTCAGGGAGACCTGACAACTTTCCCTCACCCCTGCCTGGCCTCTGTCACTTTTGTTCCTGGGCCCAGCATGTCATTGCTGGTCATGTCCCCCTGCCTTTGAGCTCCTGTGCCTTGTCTCAGGGCTCACTACTTATTATGGTTTTGATATAAAGTGTCCCCCCAAAACTCCTGTTAATGTGGAACCACAGTGGTGTCTCTTCCTCCCTCTCACCCGGGCCTGTCCCCATGATGTGCTCTCTCACCTCAAGCCCAGAGCAATGGAGTGGGCCATCTACGGACAGAACCTCTGAAACCATGAGCCCCAAATAAACTTTTCCTCCTCTAACTTGTTCTTGTCAGGAATTTTGGTTACAGTGACCCAAAAGGTAAACACTACTTCATCTCAAAAGGTCCCACCAGGTACACGGGGCAGTGAGTGGGGAAGAGACAGGTCAAGAATGGGGAAGCAGTAATAACCCTGAAGGAAGGGAACCCCAGGGGTTCTTGGTTTTCCCTCCCCTCTATGTGGGAAGTCCCTACTCTTAGGGCAGCATGGGGATCCTGACCACCAGTGAGGAGCCTGCCCATCTCCACTGTTCACAGAGAGCTAGGGGACATGAGGCCTCGCAGGTGGCCTGTCTACCTCAGAATGGAGCTTGTTGACAGAGGATTCATCCCTGGGCTTCCCTGCTATCACCGTCCTCCTTGGGCCATGAACAAGCTACCACTCAGGGCTGGGTTGGGGAGAACCTGGCCCCCAGTGGCACTGGGCACAGCCTAAGAACAGCAGAGAGTGGATCTGCTGTCTAACTCAGCAAGTCTGGGAAGGGGCCTAGACGTCTGGGCAGCACCATGCACCCAGGCAGACCACACTGCAGGCCTCAAGTGAGTCCCTTCCCAGGGCACCTGCAAGACAGGAATTCCTGATGTAGGGCAGGAATGAGGGCCCTGTCCTGGTGACAGACAATCTTGGACAGGGATGCCCAGAGGGCACTTCATCACTCTGCAGCCTCCAGGAAATACCCTGCCACAGCCCGCTGACTGCAGCACATCAGCCCTTCCTGGAGAGCAGGGATCCTCTGAGCACTTCTCCCACCTTCCTGGAAGTACCTGGGAGCCCTGAGCACATAAGCTAGATTCCCACTGCCACCCTCCGCTGGCTCTCTCTGGGCCCAGGCTGCCACAGAGATGAAAGATACCCTACACAGACCTGCCAAAGTGTCCCAGAAACAGCCCACAGCCCTGCACAAGCCTCGACCCAGTGCCTGTGGAGGGGCACCAGGGAGCACCACCCTGACAGCAGGGTCCAAGAACTGCAGCCATCACAGCCTTGGTGTACGGGGGCCTTAGTGTCGACCCACAGAAACAGCTGCCAACCATTCCTGCTTGTGAACACAAAGCCAATACTCATGCTGCAGGGTGCTAGACGCTGCGATGGGCAGTGCATGTAGCCATTTCAGTGGGAAAAGTGCCCACAGAGTTGTCAACTTCTTCCCTTTGCCAGCAACCCTAGGTTTTGCCATCCATCCGGACCGAGAGCCATACTCTGGCTGACTCCCAACACCTGGAAGGCTGTGCTTCAGCTGTCCACCATGGGGCAGTCAGAGAAGGCAGCCTCAATTGGCAATTGTGCTTCAACAAAATCAGAACTCACCTCACAGCACACAGCAGCCTTGAGTCAGCATCCCAAGCACTTAGTTGCCACTTCCTGGGTCACAAATGTGCTCAGCCACCAAGATTTCCTGTGGGAAACTAGCAGCCATTGCTGACACAGAACACAGCAAACCAAGCAGCAGGCAGCCAGCCAGTCTTACACACTCAGCATGTGGGCCTCAGGGCTGCTGCTGACCATCAGAGCTCCTTTCTACAAGCAACGGCTGTCCCTTACAGGACAAAAGTACTGGGACAACTCAGGAGGATGCTGTCCACTGTCTGTGAGTATTTTATTGGAAAGTTGTATACAGCCATAGATATTAAGTCATGTGTAGTAAAGATGCAGGGTCCTTTATTCAGGAGAACATTACATGAAACTGAGAACATTCAGGACACGAGGCTGCCCTCCTACTGCCCCCTCCCTTTAACCCTGCTTGCCTCTAACACTACTCAACTGTGTGGCACAATTGCTGGCAAACACTGGTACGTCACAGGCTCCTGGGTGCCAGCGGAGTCCAGCCCCTAGGAAATGGGGTGAAGCCCTGGGACAGAGGCAAGGAGACCTGACCCAGCATACACCAAGGCACCTGCTGGGCTGGGTGCCATGGAGCACACCTGCAATCCCAGCAGCTCAGGAGACTGAGGTAGGAAGATGACAAGTTGGAGGCCAGCCTCAGGAACTTAGTGAAACCCTGTCTCAAAATAAAAAAAAAATAAAAGGGCTGGGAATGTGATTCAGTGATTAAGTGCCCTTGGGTTCAATCCCCAGTACCATTAAAAAAATAAATAAATAAATAGACCTTCTGGGGGAAAAGACATACAGTGTGGCATGTCACCACTACTACTCTTGGTGACCTCGATGGAGACCCTCAGGCATACTGCAGCCTGAGAGGTCATCCCACTGACTTCCAGGCTGACCTTGGCAGGAGAGTGACCGATACTTGTTGCATGTGGATCAACAGGTCAGAGTGGAATGGGGAGCCAGGAACCTTCCCAGAAGGGCCAGGGCTCCTGCACTTGGGCTGGTCTGTCCTTAAGTCTGCTGGCCCCATCAGGAGCCCACCTGGTACTTCTGCTTTTCTCCATCAGTTCTGAACCCAAAGGAAAAGCAAAATGATTTCTCCCTCACCCACACACAAGCACACTCAAGACACAGACACAGCCCCTCTGACAGGACATCAGGCCTCATTTAGGGCAAAGGCACCGAACCCCAACTATCAGGCCACAGCCAGTGAAGAGCTCACCTGTCTGGCCGCCCACTGTCCCCCGCCGCCCGCCTTGAGACTCGGGCTGTAACCCTGATGCCTGGAGACCTGGAACTGGCCTCTGCCGTGCTGAGCTCCAGCGCCAGCACCAAACGATCCAACCCAGTGGCCAGACGAGCCGAGACATGCAGTTACTGCCTGCCAGCCGGCCGCGGACCCGGT
>NW_026000102.1:8133773-8148657 GCF_001458135.2 Marmota marmota marmota
TTTTTTTTTTTTTTTTAATAACTTTTTTATTTTTAGAATTTTAATATTTATTTTTTAGTTTTCGGCCGACACAACATCTTTGTTTGTATGTGGTGCTGAGGATCCAACCCGGGCCGCACGCATGCCAGGCGAGCGCGCTACCGCTTGAGCCACATCCCCAGCCCCTCGTATACAGCTTTTTACTAACGCTTGGTAGTGTTTTTTTTTTCAAGGCTCCAACATGCCACGTCTGGTCTGTAACCTTTTCCAAGGACTCAGGCACATCAGTTGTGTTTGATCTGGAGACCCCACAGAGCCTGGTGCCCCCTTGTTCCGACCTAGGCTGTCTGCTCTCCTGCCTGCTACAAGGCTGTGGGCAGGAGCTTTTCTCTCTCCTGTCTCGGGTCCCTGTTCCTGCAACCTGTAGCATTTTCTGGCTTCCTTTACTCTTATCTTGCTGTAGTGGGTCCTCTGGTAACAACTGCACAGAACATGCATTCGGTCCGTTGTCACTACAAGGCAGAAAAACTGAGAAGGGGGGGGAGTAGCTTCAGCCGGGCAACAGCAAGCAGCCACCACAATGTGAACAGGGAAGCCCGCTGGCCTGGGCAGGGCTGCAGGACTCCTATGTGGGGAAGCAGGCTGGTACCATGACCTCTCATCTAGGATGGGGCCAGTCTTGACAGGATTACCAAGGTTCCTCCAATGTAGAACAATTCCAGGATGTTTTAGCTTTTGAGTTGGTGTGACCAAAGTACCCAACAAAACAACCTAAAGGACAAAGTTTATTGGGGGCTCTGGTTTCAGAGATGCCAGTCTAGATACCACCCACTCCGTTGCTCTGGACCCAAGGTGAGGCAGCATATCATGGGGAAGGGCCACTGGAGGAAAGCTGCTCTGCTCTTGGATCAGGAAGTGGAGGAGGGAGTAGAGAAGGGGCTGCAGAGAAGACGGACCCTTCCAGGGCACACCCCCAGTGACCACCCCCTGCAGCCACACCCCACCTGCCTGCGGTTAAGACCCAGTCAAACTAGGATGTACTGAGGAGATTACAGCTCTTAAAATCACTTTACCTCTGAATATTCCTGCATTAGTGAAAGGATAAAAGAAACTGAAGTTAAAATGTAAAGGACCAGGTATTGTAAAGTTTCTAAACTGCAGTCAGAACCTGAAATTCCTGTGGCAGTTAAGACAATTCCCAGAACTGCCCATTAGATATGTGTCGAAATCCCCCCTGACCACTTAGTTGCTTAACAACCTGGACCCTGTGCAGCTCAGGGCCCAAACCAATCAGTTTAAATGTATCCCCCTCCTTAGGACTGACCTATCACTCTCCCCGGACCTGTTCCCGCCAATGAATGTGCTAATCATGTCTGAGAGTTGTTGTTTGATTTTCCCATGCCTCATGATGATTTGCTCTGATGTATGCAAAGCCCCCGCCCTCCCCAAAAAGTGTACTTAAGCACTGCTTAACCCCTGCTTGGGGCTCTTGGCCGCTCCCTTGAGTGAGCACGGAGCCCCAGCGCGCTGGATCTTCAATAAACCCCCTTTTGCTGTTGCATGAGCCGGTCTCTTGGTGGTCTCTTCCTCTGTTGTTCGTCAGTCCCTTACATTAGGAGCTTTAGGGAGATGCCTCATATCCAAACCCTAACATTCCACCCAGCCCTCAAGAGCTCACAACCATCTCACCATGTAAATTGCCTTAAGTCCATCTCCAAGAGTCCTATAGTCCTGACAGTTCCAGCATTGCCCGAAAGTCCAAGTCTGAGGCTGGGGCTGGGGCTCAGTGGCACAGTGCTTGCCATGCATATGTGAGGCATTGGGTTCGATCCTCGGCACCACATAAAAATAAAGATATTGTGGGGCTGGGGTTGTAGCTCAATGGTGGAGCACTCACCTAGCACACGTGAGGCCCGGGCTCAATTCTCAGCACCACATAAAAATAAATAAAGAAAATAAAAGTATTGTGTACAACTAAAAAATAAATATTAAGGGGCTGGGGATGTGGCTCAAGCGGTAGCGAGCTGGCCTGGCATGCGTGGGGCCCGGGTTCGATCCTGAGCACCACATACAAACAAAGATGTTGTGTGTGCCAAAAACTAAAAAAAATAAATATTAAAATTCTCATTCTCTCTCTCTCTAAAAAATAAAAATCTCTTTTAAAAAAATAATAAATATTTTAAAAATACGGGGCTGAGGTTGTGGCTCAGTGATAGAGTGTTCGTCTAGCATGTTTGGGGCCCTGGGTTCAATCCTCAGCACTACATAAAAAATAAAGGTTATTGTGTCCCCCTACAACTGAAAAATATTTTTTAAATGAATAAAGATATTGTGTCTATCTAACTAAAAAAAAGTTCAAGTGTAAAGTCTGAAACAAGGCAAACTCTTGCCTGTGAGCCCCTGTAAGAATCAAAAGCAAGTCACAGGTATCAACACACAAGTGGCACAGAGTGAACATTCCAGTTCCAAAAGGAAAGAATAGGGGCTAAGAAAGAAGGGGGGCAAAGCAAGTCCCAAACACAGCCAGGCAAACAGGTCCCAGTGGAGCATCTGGGACGCATGGCAGCACAGTGTGCTCCCCCTAGGGCTCGGCAGCCTCACTCCGTGGCCTTGCCTGGTGCAGTGCACCTGGGCTCTCTGAGCATGGCTGTCTGCCTGCAGCAGACAGTCCACATTATTGCATCTTTTAGTTCCTGGGGTCTTCCTCCCGGCTTTGGCTTCCCCTTTACAGCTTCATGTGTTCCCCTAAGTGGGAACTTAGGGACAGCTCTTAGGTATTCAGACCCAGCTACACTCTGCCTGTCCTGCAGGACTTCCTTTGAAATTCGGTGGAAGCCTCCATGATCCCCTAACTCTGGCATCCTAACGCAGTCCTACAGAACCAGCACCAACGGTGATGCCAAGGCCTGCTACCAGCTCATGCAAGACAAGACCTGGCCCCTGGAATCACAGCTGCCTCTGAATACCTGAGCAGCTCAGCATGGTAAAAAGTTCCTAGGCTCCCCTGTGTGAGCAGGGTGCCCACATGATCTCAAAAGGATTTTCCCTTCGCTCCTTGAGCCTGGAGTGTGTGTGGTCTTGGAAATTCCCAAGGTGCCAGCAGACATCTTTCTGTGTCTTTGTGCAATGTACTTAACATCACTTTAGGAGCTGCGATCTCTTCAACAAGAACACCTTCCTAGACCCCAGCTGTACATGCACTTTACTGATCAAACTGCAAGTTTTAAACTCCTTTAGCTCTATCTTCTCCCAATTCTCACAGTTCTGGCTAAAAACCACCAGCAATATCTATGCCACTGAACAAATGCTTTGCTGTCTTGAAATTACCTCTGCAAGATTAATTGGTCTATCACTGCTAAATTCAGCCTCACACAAAGTCTCAGGACATGGGCAAAACATAGACAGGTCTTTGCCACAAGAGTGTCCTCATTTCCCTCTACAACCTAGTGAACGTGGTCTGTATTCCCATCAGTATTCTGTCCTCCACCTCCCACCACAGGCGCCCGGTGAGCTCTGCTTCCAACACCCCGTGGCTTTTCCAGCTGGCATCTCTCAACTATTCACAATTCCTCCTGCACACCAGTTCCAAGGGCTTCTGAATCGCACCATCAGGTGAGTCAGAGGAACAGGTCCACTCCTGGTGCCATTTCTGCTTTAGTCCGCCTTGCGTAGCCATGACCGGGATACCTCACAACTTAGAGGAGTCAAAGTTTCTTGGGGCTCATGGTTTCAGAGGTCTCAGTCCACAGACGAGTGAGTCCACTGCTAAAAGTCCTGGAAATTCTAGGACAATGTCCAAAACCCCCTAGCCAAACCCCCCCCCTCCAAAAAAATCCACAAGCCAGGCTAGTGACACATACCTGTGATCCCACCTACTCAGGAGGCTGGGACAGGAGGGTCACACAGTCCAGCCACCCTGGGCAACTCAACAAGACCCTGTCTCCAGATAAACCTAGAAAGACCTGGAGATGGAGCTCAGTGGTAGAGGGCTGGTTTAGCATGCACGTGGCCCGGGGTTCACTCCTCCGTACCTCAGGGGGAAAAATAACAAGAAGACCCATGTCACAGTGGAACTGATTTCTCCCATGGCCTCTGCATCTATTCTGAGTATGAGTTGGACTTTCTCAGGCTAAACAGGGCTGTCATTCTCCATCCTCCTTCTAGCTCCTCATGTGTCAGGCCTCCTCCCTGTGGGACTGCCCGAGTGGCCCTGCTGACCCCTCAGCCCTCGCAGACTGGGCAGTCCTCACAGGCTGCCCCCAGAACTCAGACTGCCAGCTGCGAACCTGCCGGTTAAAGCCCCAGGAGAGGGGCTGTGGCTGGGGCTCAGAGGTCGAGCGCTCACCTAGCACGGGTGAGGCACTGGGTTGGATCCTCAGCACCACATAAAAATAGAACAAAGATATTGTGTCTGTGTATAACTAAAAAATACATATAAAAAAAAAAAACGTGAAGGCTGTTGGATAACCCCTAGATCTAATCAGGTGCGTGCCCTTGGGTGTCTCTCTCCCATCTGGTCCCCAGCCCCTTGAATTTTCTGACCTCAGGGTGTGGCCTCCAGGGATGCTATGCAGCCCAGGGCCTGTAAGTAAGGTCTTCATTTTTACCTTGTGACTCTCCTAATCATGGAAAGATTCTCCCCATCTTAAAATCCTAAATTACAACAGTTAACAAAATCAGCAAAATCACAGGATTCAAAAACACACAAATATCAGTTGTGAACACAAGAAAGAAATAATCTAAAAGAGAAGTGAAGAAAACTATTCCATTATTCTAGCATCCAAAAGAATGAAACACCAAAGTGGCCAAAGACCTTGAGTGAAAGAGATTAAAGAAACAGACACCTGGGGCTGGATCTGGGGCTAAGCCCTGGAGCTCTTGCCTAGCACGTGTGAGGCCCTGGGGTCCATCCTCAGTGCCACGTAAAAATAAATCAATGAAGATATCGTGTCCATCTACAAATAAAAAAAAAGAAAAGAAAGAAACACCTGAAAAATATGCACGGTGTTCGTGCACGGCAGCCGTCCTCGTGTTCAAATCCCACGGCGGCCGGCGGAGCCCACGCAGGACCATCCCAAGGCAGGGCCCACTGGGATGCCAGAGAGGACCAAGGGTCAGGGTCGGACGTCGGTCCACAACGGGGGAGCTCCTGACAAAGCCGCCACGGTCCCCTCAAGGGACAGTGAGAAGGGATGCTCTACTCCTGTCCAAGAAGGGTCAGGCTGTGAAGTTCCCTCCAGGATTAAGGGACTTGGCCCAGGGCAGTGGCTAGGGCTCTAGAGAGTTGATCTCTCATTGTCTTTGTGTTGTTTTGGGGATTTGGGGCACCTCTGACACCTCACTTAACCACGGAGCCACCTCCCCAGCCATTCTATTTTTTATTCTGAGACAGGGCCTCACTAAGCTGCTGAAGCTGGCCTTGGACTTTCCGTCCTCCCGCCTCAGGCTCTGGAGTCGCTGGGATCAAGGTGAGGCCACTGTGCCTGGCTTTATTTGGGGGCTCATGGTTTCAGAGGTGTCAGTCCGTAGAAGGTTGGCTCCATTACTCAGGGCCGAGGTGAGGCCAAACCTCTTGGAAGAAGAGCATGGAGGAGGAGAGCAGCTCAGGACTTGGTAATCAGGAAGCAGAGACCAGGGACAAAATATAAGCCCCAAAGGCACGTCCCTGTGACCACCTCCTCTGGTCACACCCTGCCTGCCTGCAGTCACCACCCAGTTAATCCCTGCGGGGGGGGGGGGGGGGAGGGGTTACTGCACTGAATGGGTTAAGGCTCTCATAGCCCCATCATTTCACCTGTAAACCTTCTCACATAGTCTCACAGATGAGCTTTTGGGGGACACTCACACCTAAACCATAACACAAAGCTTACCTCACAGCCACAGTGTCCTGCAGGACACAGACCCAGGGCCCGCAGAGCCTGCACGTCCCCTTCACTCTGAGAGCCAAGGTCATTCCATGGGCGGAGATCTGATCAACAAACAGTGCTGGGGCGACTGCAGGTCCTCGTGGGAGGAACGGGGTGCACCCCACCTCACACCAGTGCAAAATTTTGGGATCAAACACCTGAACTTAAGAGCTAACGCAATAAACTCTTCATGGAAAATACAGGCGTAAACCTTCATGATCTCAAATTAGGCAATGGATCTTCCAAAAGAATGAGAGGTAAAAGAAAAGAAAAAACAAAAACAAAACAAAAAAATCAGCTCAGTTGACCTGCATCAGCTTAAATTTGATGAACTGGGGTGTAGCTCAGTGGTAGAGTGCTTGCCTCGCACGTGGGAAGCGCTGGGTTCAATCCTCATAAAAATAAAATAAAGGTATTGGGTCCATCTACAACTAAAAAAATATTAAAAACAACAACAACAACACTTTGATGAATTAGCCAGGTGCAGTGGTGCACGCCCATAATCCCAGTAGCTTGGGAGGATGAGGCAGGAGGACCCCCAGTTCGAAGCCAGCCTCAGCAACGTAGTGAGGCCCTGAGTAACTGAGTGAAACCCTGTCTCAAAATAAGAAATACGGGGCTGGGGATGTGGCTCAGGCGGTAGCGCCCACCTGGCATGCGAGCGGCCTGGGCTCGATCCTCAGCACCACATACAGACAAAGAAGTTGTGTCTGACTCAGAGCGACACCCCCAGGGCAGAGCAGCTCTGAACGGACAAGGATCCTACTGGGGAGCAGAGATCAAGCTCCCAGGCAGGCTTTTGTGAACCTCAAAGCATTCTGGGTTCAGAGTGCTTCTTCCTGGCTAAGCAGCCCAGCCATAACTCAGTGTGGACACACTGTCCAGGGCTTTGAACCTGGTGATGCTGAAGCCGATGATGCTTTTGTTCTAGGTGATCTGGTACCAGCATCGACGCGGAGATGACGGTGGCTGGTCCTGTTCACAGACCCCACTCTCCACCTAGAAAGGGTCTCTTCTGCTCTGCCTCAGGGCCTACCTTGGGCAGAACTATTGCTGCTGGGAAAGGGGGTGTGATAACAAGCAGCGTGGGCCCAGCACATTTCCACTGTGGAAAGGAAGCCGGAGCCCTGCCTGCCTGACAAAGGAACCCACCAGCATGGAGATTTGGGGTGTGTCCAGCAGGTGGCGACGTGGTCAGAAAGATGCAGCAACACCCCAAAGCCCACCTCCCTTGCCCCCAATACCGGAGCAGAGGCATATGAGCCAAGGTAATTTTCTTTTCTTTTCTTTTTCTTTTAATTTTTTTGTAGTACTGGAATTGGACCCCGGGGTGCTCAACACCTGGGTTGCATCTCCAGCCCTTTTTACTTATGGTCTTGTTAAGTTGATCAGGCTGGACTTGAACTTGCTGTCCTCCTGCTTTGGCCTCCCGAGTTGCTGGGGTGATAGGTGTGGCCACTGCACCCAGCTTCAGGACAATTTTTGCAGCAAAAATGAAACTAAACCTCATCAATCAGTCAATCAATAGAAAACTGCTGCAAAACAGCAGGTACCGGGCCCCCTCCACAGGCCTCCAGGGCACATGAGGGACCGTCCTGGGCAACAGCGGTGAGGGGAATGAACAGGCTGTCCTGGGCTCCCCGGGGAGCAGCGTTTGACCGGCAGCAGTCACATGCAAGTCCTGCCCAGTGACGAGGAGGAGAGCCTGAGAGGGGCTGAGAAGCCACAGACACCTTGGAGGGGTCGAGTCAGGTTCATCCTGAGCTGGCAGGAGCACAAGGAGCAAGCCCAGACTGCAGAGAGGGCACCCAGACCCCAGAGGCGGGAGGCCGGAGGACACGGGGAGAGCAGGCAGGGAGGAGGGAGGCAGAGGCCTGGTCTCTGGGCTCATCCCCAGGAGGAATTCCTGTCCTCTCCTCTGTCTTCCTGTCAAGCCCTGACTGTGTCGGGGTGCCGGGCTGTGTCGGCGTGCCCGGCTGTGTCGGGGTGCCCGGCTGTGTCGGCGTGCCGGGCAGCTGATCTGCACCTTCATCCACTGGACAGGAGGCCTGGGGTCGGGCTGCAGCTGTCAGGCTGCGCAACAGAGGAGCCAGAGACCCAGGGACAGACAGAAGCTGGGGACAGGAGGGACAGAACAGGAGTCAAGGACTGAGGTGGACAGAGCTTCCTGTCACCAGGAGCAGCAGCCCTGAAGGACCCCCAAGGAGTGATGCCAACAGACAGCCCCCGACAGGGATGGTGTGCACAGAGACAGACCCAGCTCCATTTAGACAGGGCAATCGGCAGAACTCTGCCCAGCACTCCTCACAGAGGCCGGCGAGCCGGCAGAAGAGCGTGAGCACAGGGCAGCACTCTGGGGTGGGTTTGGGGTGATGGGCCCCCACCCTTGGAAGTCCTCCTGCCCCCCCCCAGCACCAGAAGAGACCCACGACACACAGCTGGAGAAGAGGGACCCCATGTCTGCCTCAGTCCTGGCTCCTGGGGGCTCACGCTGTTCTCCTGCAGTGGTCACCAGGGGCTGGAGGCTGGCCTTTCCTGGTGGACCTGACAGGGGAAGAGCTGCTGAAGACTCAGGAGAGGCGGGGCACAGGTCACAGTTGCAACGGAGCCCTTCCCCTAGGGCCTGAAGAGCAGATGTGACTGCTTGCGTGGCAGGAGCCAGAACACGTCTGAGTAGACGGGAGTCCTTCAGGGACCTGGAGCAGGTAGACAGCGGCTAGCAGAGCTGCCAAGGCCATGGCCAGGCTAGCCAGCTGCACCCTGTCCTGCCTTCCTGCTGGGCCTGGGCTGCCACAGGCTCCACTGATCCCCGGGCCGTGGGCCTGGCCCGGGGAGCACACATGGGGTCCCCTTGGCTTGACACTCCGCTCAGTTAAATGAAGGGTGGGCAAAAGCCGACTCCTTGTCTCGTCCACATGGGGAGAGGCACCGGGAAGGAGCAGCCCTGCAGACCCGCCCAGCCAGCCCCGAAGGGCAGAGGCACTGCTGTCCTGACTCAGCCTGGTGGGCTTGTGAGGACCTCTCCCTGTAAATCTCGAGTCTCTGGCCTCAGACACCAGGTGCACAGGCAGGTGAGGATGCCCTGGCCGGGAGTCTCCAAGGACGACACAAGGTCAAGTTGTGGGTCACTGGAACAGCAACTTCTCAGCCCCCTAACTTGATCCTCCCACCCCCCCGCCCCTGGGGCTCTCCACAGCCACAGCGACTCCGCACAGGACGTGGCCTCTCGGATGGCCAGCTGACTGCCCTGCTCAGAACCGCCAACTTTTGGAAAGCACTGGAGGCCAACTCACACCCTGAGCTCCAGCCTAGCTGCCCTCTACCACCCACCAGGAATAAGACCAGCTTTGTCCTGCGCGGCTCTGCGCTGGCCCTGCGCTGGCCCTGCGGCCTCCCTCTGTCCAGCAGGAGGTCCTAGCAGGGAATCCTGCTCCTGGCACAGGGTGCTCCAACCCTGACCCTAGCCCTGTGTCTCATCCTTGTGACGGACAGGACAGCGTGAGACCCTGCAGAGTAGCAGCACTCCCATCTCCAGCCCCCTCCACAGGGAGCGACGCCCTGGGTGGGACCTGGCTCTACTGCCTAAGGACCCTCTGAGCATGTTTCCCTCTCCACACCAGGGGACACCAGTGGCTGGTTAAGGCTGTGGTCAGGTGGCCCTGTGGGCCCAGCTGCTACCCCTCATACTGCCACTCCCCCTTGTCTGAACTAGGGAGTCAAAGGAGTGGGGTTCCTGTGTCCCAGGAGCCTTCAGGCACAGGCTTCTCCCCTAGATGAGAAGTGTCCATGCACCCAAAGCCCACAAAGCAGTGTACTCCCACCCACCTGGATTGGATGGGGCCCTTGGAGATCTACAGTCCTTGGAGCTGGGCAGGCTGGGCTTCCTCAAGGGGACTGAGGTAGTCAACTATCCATCACTATAACAAGATACTGAGACAATCAAGTTATAAAGAGAAAAGGGTTGTGCTGGTTCAGTTTTAGAGGTTCTAGTCCAGGCGCCCTGCCTGTGCACCTGGCCCCAGTTGGCCCCATTGCTTTGGGCCTCTGGTGAGGCAGCACATCATGCATGGTAGCGTGAAGCTGCTAACCTCACGGCCAAGGCATAAAACAGAGAACAGGGCGCCAGGGCCCCAACATGCCTTCAAGGGCACACCTCCAGTGACCTAAAGACTCCCATGTGCTGGGCTGTGGCTCACTGGTAAAGTGCCCCCGGGTTCAATCCCTGGTGCAAAAAAAGCCTCCCACTAGCCGCACCTCTTAAAGCCCTACCCTGGGGACCATGCCTTTGGGACACTTCCAACACCCACATTGCAGCAGGACCGGGGAGTCAAAGCTCTCCATCCCTCACTGGAGAGCCAGCGGCTGGCTGCAGGTGAGAAGGGACCTGGGTGCAGGTGCGCGGGCTGCACGCTCAGCTGCATCACACTGTGCATGTGTCATGTGCTTTGGCCTGGCAGGCAGGGCAGGGGGACCCTGGAGGTCATCTCACTCTCCAGCCAGGGCCACAAGGGTGCATGGGCCACAGCACCTCATGGTTCAGGCCCATGCCCTGAAGGAGCCCTGGAGGGACACCATCCACAGGGAGCTCAGGCTGTGTCTGCACCTCAGGTCAACACTGCCCAGTGCCCAGAGCCCAAGGGGTAGTGGGAAGGGAGCAGCCTCTCCACAGGCCACTGTCCTGCTGGTGTGGCACCCAGGCAGAACAGCCCTCCTTCACGAGGGGCTCTGGCCCTCTGGGATCTTGGTCAGAGACAAGTGGGGGCTTGAGAGGACCACACATCCTGGGAAGGGCAAGAGAGTGTCTCCTGGAGGCACAGGACAGGTGCGGGACTGGAGCAGGGTGGCTCCTGTGAGCCTGTCCGCCAGGACATTGTTGCCTCCCCCCTGGCCTGGGCCATGGGGCACAGGGAGTGGCAGCTGCAGCCTCATCAGGACTTAGTGCTGCGGAAAGGCATATGTATCCAAAAAATGTACATAAGCCTAAAGTACTTTGGAAAGATATTCTAACAGGACAATGGAAAGGTCCTAACCCAGTGATTGTCTGGAGTCGGGGGTCTGTTTGTGTTTTTCCACAGGGAGAACAGCAGCCGATTTGGATTCCAGAGAGATTAACTAAAACAATTTCTACAGATCGAAAAGAAGATGATTTGACTCAAATCCATAACAGCTGATATCCAGAACTCCAGCTTGGCCATTCTTACATCTGCGACAGTGATTAACCAGGATGCTTTTTTCAATAGCTATTTTATTATTGCATTTTTCCACATCATAAGGTTCTATTTTTATTTTTTGAGCTCATACAAACCTAGGTTAATGTTTTTCTGATCAGTTTTATTTTTTGACTGTGGAGTTTTTAAACATTGCAATGGAGATTTCACCCAGGTAAAGCTACAAGGCCTTTACTATTTTCTTATGTGTTGTACGTTTGTGTACACTCTTGTGTTTTGTGTTGTATGTCTGTATGTGCGTATGTCCATATTTCTTATATGAGGAGCGCTCATGAAAAAATGGATCCGAATTATTATTTTTTTTTTTTATTCACGTGATTTAAATGGTTTAATTTAAATTAGGTAAACAGCTGTTAAGGATTGTTTTTAAAGTAGGTTAACAGATCTGTTTGTTTACTTTCACCTTTCCTTTTCATTATATTTAATAATTCTTTTCAGGATAATGTCTTTTTAGCATCATTGCCAGAATTCCTATCTTCATCCCAGTGCCGGTGAAGACAAAGATAAAACCAGACTACAGCTTCTATGATAGCTATCACAGTAAACTGTATAAACTGATGCATCAATGAATATAACTCAACAAGTAATGCTCAATCAAGGAGTTAACTTACTTTGGGAGGAAACGGATTTTGGGAGGAAATGGACATATTGATAGATTCCTCCGCTTTGAACTGCTTGCAGAACTTGCCTGGACTATGTAACTATCATTTGGTGCAGCGAATTGTGGTAATGCTGGCATATCTTTGCTGATGGTGTCACTAGTGATGCAATTTTTATTTCCTTGCCAGCGCACCCCATGTTAATTGTGGTAGTGCTGGCATATCTTTGCTGATGGTGTCACCAGTGATGCAATTTTTCCCAAGGAGCCGTCAATTGGCTTGGTGTCGTGGCATTTCTGTATCCTCCTCCCTTCTGCTAGTGATGGTCTAAAATTTGGGGGCCAATGGCTGTATGCTGGACCGGTAGTCAGTGACGGGTATGATCCAATTGCAGTGGTATCAACCTAAGACAGGAGGCTGACGCCTAAAGGTCAGTTTTCCGATGACGGGTAAGAACCATATGTTGAATTGGACAACCTACCAGGCACGGTCCTTAAGCCACATTGCTTGTTTAATTAATCAGAAGGGGGGAGATGCTGGGAGCCATTAGCCAAGTAGGTATGACAATTTCCTTGCCAGCGTACCCCATGTTGCAGTGACATTGAATGTAGGTGACCTTGCTCAAGGACCAAGGCGGATTAGGGTGTTCCCGGTTTAAGATAATCGTGTTTAGGGCGTTCCCAGTTTAGGTTCCAGGTTTAAGGTTTAAGATTATTCCTGCTGGGAATAGGGCGTATCCTGCTGCCTGAGTTCCCCTTGAGTTCTCACGGGATTCAGAGTATATTTTGGGAGACAGAAGCCCAGTGGAGGTGGATTTGGGCAGAGAACGTGGATTTCCCCAGAACGTGTTTGTATACGGCTGGTGTGAGTTCGGGAATAAAGAGTTGCTGTTTGAATCTACAAGCTGTGTGGTGGCTCGTGATTGTGTGCCCAGCCAGACTGCGGCACAACCCTGGCAGGGCAATCACCTCCTTCCCATGAGCTTCAGCAAAGAGGTTGATGTTAAGGTGCTGGGTCACCTCCCAACTCCTGGGCAGGAAAGGATCGCTCCACCCAAGCCCCCATGACCAAGAATGGAGAAAGGGGCCTCTCACAGGAAGTGGAGGCAGCGCTACCACAAGTAGGACTGATCTCAGGGGTGAAGTTCTGGGAGACTCTGCTTCAGCTCGGCCTGTCTGGGCTCCTCCATTGCCACGCCCGTGCTCAGCAGGTTGACAGCCTGGGCTCCATGATTACCTCCCCAATCTCCTTCCTTCTGGTTTTCAATGGGACTGCCCAGGAAGCTGGCTCCAGCCAGTAGGGCCACCTGTTCCACCCATCCTTGGGGCTGTGCTCTCTGCCCATAGGGGAGGGCTCTGTGATGATTGGTGGGCAGTGGCTTAAAGGTGACCGCCTGGGCAGGGACCTGGAGAGGTGGCATAAGGAGACCTTGAACAGAGGCAGTGACAGAGCTCCTGAAATGGCCAGAGCACCAGCTGACCTCGCAGGCTATGCCTGGGTGAGAGACACTCCAGACCCTTGCAGAGCCAAGGTTGGGATAGCCTCCGCAGGACTCAAGAGGGTCCCCGTCCCCCAGCCCCCAAAACCACCCTGGGGCCTTGCTGGCCACTGGAAAGGGCAGCTGCAGAAGTGGACAGAGGCAGAAGTGGTGTCGGCTGGGCAGTGCAGTCTGGGGAGGCTTCTCATGGTCTCTGGAGACAGCACTGCTCCACCTCCTTTGCTGCTCTGTCCCAGAACCCTGGGGAGGGAGGCAGGACTCACCGCACCTGCTGGATTCTACTCCAACCTAAAGATCTTCCCATGGGCTGCCTGGCACAGCCTCCCCCCACCTGGTCCTCTCTTTGACCCCAAATGACAAGATGCCGTGGACAGAGCATGTATCCAGACAGGGAGAGAGTAGAGCCTGCAACCCAGTGAGGAGAGGGCAGCCTTCCCTCCACTGGGGGCAGCTGGCAAGGAGCTGTCCTGGCCAGGAAAAGCTCTGCACTGGAGCACCCAGCCCCAGCACAGGTCAAGCATGGTCAAGACAGACACCCACAGACCTCCAACTGGCCTTGGTGGGTATCCACTCCGCTGGCCCTGCAGCATGGCCAAGAGCTTGATCTGTGTGCACCATGCCTCTGCTTCCTGGAGTGGGCTGGGAGGTTGGCCACCCAGGTATCTCAGGGCCAGAGATGCGGCCACACCATGTCACCTATGCCCTGAGCCTGTGGTGCCTCAGGCTTCTACCATGAACCTGTGAGCAGGCCAGCCAGAGCCCTGGGAGTCTGGAGGCAAGGACTCAGGGAGTTTCCGAGGTCACCCTCCCTTTCTGCTTCCCTGTGAAGCTGGTATCTCCCCGAAAAGCTGGGGGCCAGCCAGAGCCAGGGCTTGGCCTGTCTGAGGGATAGGCAGAAGCAAGGAGTGCCTCTCCCCATGCCTCTGCCCCCCAAGCTCCCTCACCAGGTACAAAGGCCTCACCAGCTGCCTGGTGTTGGGGTGCGGATACCCCAGACTAGGGGAGGAGGTGCACTGACTGGGCAAGGGACTCCTGGCCCTTCACCTCAGGCTGTAGCAGAACCTCTTAATTCTGGTGCTGACCTCGGTTTTCAAGGTGACCAGGAGTGGCGCCAAGGAGGGGGCTCTATGGGTGTGTGGGGGAACATGGCTATCCAGAGATCTGCAGTGCAGGGTCCTCAGGAAGGGACCCTAAGGGTGCTGAGGTCAGTCCCTCCTCCCCTCCCCCTGCGATGCCTACCAGGCAGCGCACTGGATGGGCTTGGGTGCCTTGTTCCCTTTGTACAGCCCTGGATCTTCACGAGCCATCAGGAGGGCTCTCCCTAGGGGTTAGCTACAGAGGGTCCCTTCTGTAGCTGCACTTTTAAGGTGTGCGGAATTAATGAAGTTTGCACCTAACGAAGCCTCACCTCAGGCTTTCCTGCAGTGTGGTGCAGGAGCCCTGGGCGAAGGAACGTTGGGTCCTCATCCACGCGACCTAGGAGGCGGGACCCTCATTTGGCCGGTCCCCACCATGGGCTCAGGACCTGGGGTCCAGCCACTATGTACCCCCTCCGAAATACACAGAGTCCTTGACGGCCTGTAAAGGGAAGCTGCAGAGATGCACGCCTCTGGACCACAGCCCGCGAGAAAGGGCCGTCCAGCCTGCAGTCCAGACCCGCCCTCCCGCGCCCGC
>NW_026000102.1:8149884-8186761 GCF_001458135.2 Marmota marmota marmota
CCTTCCAGCAAGAGCCAGTGGCACCTGGGATCATCACCCTGAACCACCATCCTCTGCCAAGTCGTCGAAGACAGGCCATGGTCATTGCTTGGTCGCTTTGTGCTTTACAGGTTGGGGGAGTGGCCCCTTGGAGCCCGTGTTCCCCCCTGCCCTACCCCAATGGGCTTAGGTTAGCTTTGTGCCTTAGTTCCTCAGGCCCACCGCAGGAGCCAGCCACCACCCCACTGCTGTCCAGGGGGTCTGTGGCTCTGAGACTGGCTGGCTTTGCATGCTTCTGGCCAGAGTCCCCCTGGGAACACCCCCCTTCAAGCTTTGCGGAAGCCTGGGGCAAGGGTAATCAGGCCTCTTAGTGTCTTCTGTGGGTCTGACCAGCCAAGAGCCACGATGTAGCTCAGCAGGCCAGGCCCAGCATTGGGTTGCTGCATCCAGGGGTGAGTGTCCTCTAGGTGGGGGAGGCTGGTGATTCCCCAGGGCCAGGCCCCCCTTTCCTTCTATGTACTGCCTCTGATTAGGACTTTCTGTGGGGAGTGAGGGCAGGTGGTTGGAAGGATGGCATTGGACCCCAAGGGTAGAAGGACAGCTGCCAGCCTTGCCCAGCCGGATCTGCCACAGTGGTCTGGATCCTAAGCCTCAATCAATCCAGGAGACCTCAGTGGCCACAGTGTGACCAGCTGCAGTACTCCCAGCTCTTTTCATGATTGGGGGTTGAGAGTCCAGGATCTGACCCCAGTGATGCTGCCCATCCACCCACCATGGACAGAGGCTGGGCTTGCCCACCTCCTGGCAGATCTGAGCACCTGGCTGAGGTCACCCAGCCACCTGGTGTGGTTGGCACCCATGGGAGGGTGGCACTGCCTGGCTCTCCATGAGCCCCTGGCTCTTATCACCTGGACTTGACCCTTGCACCTCCTGGCCACTATGGCTAATTATCTTCCTACCCCAGGGACCACCAGCAACCATGGGCCCTGGCTGGTGCCCCTGCAGCACCCCACACCCTACCTCTGTCTACGCTCTGCCCACACCCCGCATGGCGCTGGTCAGGTTCCAACCTGGCGCCAATGTCTAAATGTCCATCATTCTCAGACCAAAAATACTGTCTTGTGTGTTTATTTGAGATGGGGAGGGAAGTGGGGGTGGGAAGGCTGGGACCTCTCCAAGGTCTTTTAGCATCAGTTTGGTGGCAGCTTCAAACCCTTTTCCTGCCTGAGGCTGGGCCCGAGGCATGGTGCACAAGCATGCTGAGGGCTGTCACAGCAGGAGGACAGGCATCCCACAGTCTGTCCTCCCCTGCTCCCCAGACCTTGGGAAAGCAGGCTGGCCAGCTGTGTTGAGTGGGGGAGGGGAGGTAGCACCTGCCGCAGTTAGAAATAGCCGGTCTCACCGGTGACCCACTTGAGCTGTGCCAAGCAGCAATTAGGTGCTCTCCTCATCCGGGCCTCCCTGTACAGTGCTGGAGCTGGGGTGGGGCAGTGTGAAGGCAGAGGAGGGGCCTGGGGCTCCCATGGGAGCCCATCCTCTCCTTGGGGCCTGCACAGCCCTTCCCGGTCTAGACTGTCCTTGAGCCACATTGCTGCTGGAGGAGAGGCTGAGCTCTGCAGAGTGACTCATCCCCAGGGGCCAATGCAGCAAAGTGTCTAGACAGCCTAGCAGAAGTGGGAGGGGGTTCTGGAGAGCTGCCTCCTATCTTAGCTCCCCGGGGCCCAAGCCACTTTCAGCCACAGATGTTAGGAGGGGGAGCTCTTGGCAGCACCCTGTCTGAGGCACCCCAGTGTCCCACCCCCAGCTCACAGGTACAGTTAGGGTCCCAAGCTTTGGGAGTTGAAGTTGTAAGAAGCCTCCTCAGGCCCTTGACCTGGCTTAATCTCCTGCCAGCTAAGTCCACAGGCCTGCCAGTAATACTTGCAGTGCCCAGAGGCCACTTTGGGTTTGCACAGATGGGCTTGAGCAGACCTGCCACTGCAGGAAACAGTGAGCAGGGTACAGCCTGAAGCTGGTGTCCCAGCCAGCAGCATCTGCTGCTGAGCTCACAGGCATTCCCATAGGCCCCTCCTTTCCCAGGGGTCACTTCTTGGGCAGGTCCCACCATCCTCCCAAGAACACCCTGGTTCTTCCTGCACCCGTTCCACCTGAGAGGCTAGAGGTCCACCTCTGAGTCTACTGGAAAGTCCTCCAGCCCCATCCTCTTCTCTAGTGGCCTCTTTTCCTCTCCCTGTCTCTTCATTTCTTTTCTTTCTTTTTTTTTTTTCATTTTAAACAAGAAGTTTATTTAAACAACAAGATGCTTGACTTGAAGGGAAAACTATTTAGGAATCTTTTTTAAGAATAATTTACCCCTACTTAAAGACAGATTGCCCTACATGTAACAGCTACGTACAAAAAAGTTATAAAATGTCCTTGGTTTTACAATGATAAATGAAAAACATTAAAATTCTCCAATCGAACAAGGTATGCAAGGATTTTTATGTTGTTCAGGTTTTTTGTTGTTGTTGTTGTTTTTTTGTTTTTTGTTAAAACAGTGAGAGCAAAATAACTTACTGGAATATAAAGATAAGAGCTGAATGAGCATGCCACTAATGGAGAAAGGGGATATTTTCACAGAACCAGTATTTTTCCCCATCCCATCTCCATTTGATGTCAATCAAAACATATCATTGGCCATTTAGTTTAAAAAAAAATGCAGTATGCTTGTGCACAGACACCAGTTACTTTATGTACAATAAAGGAATGGGGAAGGGGAAAATGAAAGAATAAAGAAAACTATACTGTAGTAGTCAGGATGTGGTGGAACCAAATTGCAGTTTTCTAATTGAGAATGTATTCTGTAAGAACAGAGTTCTGGAGTAAAGTAGCAGGTTCCCTTTTTAGTAGACACCTCCTGTCTGCTGCTGGCACACATCAATTGTATCTTCATCCTCCATTTCCAACTGTGCAGGTGTGTCTGTTTCATTAACTGGCTGCCCGTCAAATCGGAATCTGATCTGCCTCATCGACAAACCCTGTCATTCACAATATGCTTTCATTAGTTTACTAAGTTAATCTTAAACTGCACCACAGAACCATCCTGCCCCGCCACCTTCAAGTTAATATGATCGTCGTTCTCAGTCTTGACTCCCTCCTTGGGCTTTTCGTCGGCCATGACGGGCGCCGGAGTCTCCTCAGCTGCCGCTTCACAAAAGAGGTACCAGGTCCGCACCGAACGAGCACACAAGCAGCTCCAGGAGCGGCAGAAGAAGGAGGCGGCAGCGGTGGACGAGGGAGAGGGCTGTCTCTTCATTTCTGACAGGACTGCGGATGCAGCTCAGGGTTAGAGCACTTGCCTGGACTGGATCCCAGCATCACAAACACAAAAAACAAATCTCTCTCCTTCTGTTTTGTCCCTCTCTCTGTCCTGTGTCTCCTGCCTCTGTGGTGATGGCCATCATGTCACTCTCCTTGTCACACCTCCATGGCTTCCCTGTCCTAGAGGTGACCTCAGAAGGTTCTGGCATCGCCTCCCCGGTGCCCAAGCTTCGTAACCTTGCACTTTCCCCCAAGGACTACAGTGAGTGGTTCCTGTGGGCTGCCAGGGATTTCAACCTGGCTTTGCCTTCTGGGAGCCCTGCAGCTGGGCTGCACGTGGAGTGTAGTGACAGAGTGCTCACCACACATGCAATTAGAAATAGCCGGTCCTGGGCTTGATCCCCAGAGCCACACAAAGCCATGCAACCTTTCAGTGCCTGTTTCCTTGTGTGTGAAATGGACACAGTAATCAAATTCAACTTACCAGCAGGTGGAGAAGAATTAATTGCAGCCATTATTCATGCCAGACAAAGACCCCTGAGCTGCATCTTTGTCTGGCTCCTAGCTAGATGTGTGGCCCTTCTTGAAAGTCTAGTACAATGTCTCCAGTGTTTTAATCCTTCTATGTCCAAAATAAAGCCTTGCCCATCTCCTGAACCTGGTCACAGTGTGTGTCCCTACCTAAGCCAACTGGAACCACCCACAGTCATGCTATGCACACATGCTTGGTGCCAGATGACAGCAGTGACACCAGAATTCTGTGATGCAGGATTCCCTCCAGAAGTGCCACGTGTTCAACAGTCCAGCAGCCCCCAGTTACCAGGGACACAAACATCACCACATCCTTTCAGAGACCACAGTTCTACCCACAACAAACCCAGCTACTAGTCCTTGTAGATACTGAACATGAGAAATGTGGCCAGTGCAGCTGAGAAGCCACATTTTAAATAAACTTAAGTTTAAATAAGCAGATGTGTTGATTGGGTGCTGGGTCCAATAGGACGTTTTAGATGATTGTCTTTATTGTTTCTCTGTGTGTGTGTTGCCTGGATTTAACTCAGGGACTCACACATACTACCACCGAGTTATAACCCCAGTCCTTACATTTTAGACAGGGTCTCACTAAATTTCCTAGGCTAGCCAGGCACTTGTGATCCTCCTACATCAGCCTCCCAGGTCACTGGGACTATAGGTGTGTACCACCTGTAACAGGTTTATAATTTTTCTTCTATATTTCTTATATTAAGAAATCTTGGCGTAGCCAAAGAGCACAAAAATGTTTCCTTACACTCTGCTTCTGGTGGCCACCCTTGTACGTGCTGTGAAGTGGGGACTCCACTGTTGCAATATGTGCTGGAATCAGGCTCATTCTGGGTGGATCGGGCTGGCAGGGGAAAAAAAAAACACAGAAAATACCTTTTTCAGGGTCCAGGACAGCTTTTCAGCCTGAATCACGCTCCCGTCCCAGAGGGCATGGAGAGCAAGGGAGGCAAGAGGCAGGCAAGAGAGCCAGCACACCTGAAACCCCCCTATTCATTGGGGAGAAGCCATTCATAGAATATTCCACCCAAATAAGGCAGGGAATTGGATTTCAGAGGGTGGAACCTTGCTTGGGGATGTCTGTGGTCAGCAGTTTGACTGACATCTTGAAAAGCCATGCCCACCTCAGGTAATGTGTGGGATCATAGGCAGAGCCAGAGAAAAGGCACACATATGTCGGACAGCCCAATCAGGCAGCAACGTAAGCCCGGTTCCCTCACATGCTCAAATGCACATAGCTCACACCCACAGCCCGCGGATGGCTTGCACCAGTCGACACATCACCAGCCCCATCCACAACAACACCCCTCGACTCTGGTGCTGGGGTACTCCCTATCATGCAGCACACGCCCACCAGCACGCTCTGTTCCATAGCTGTTACACATGGCAGGTCTGTCATCCCTCACTGCCACTAGGTTATCTTTAATACCTGTAGGAAGGGTTTCCCACATTTGCTCTTTCAGAACTTGAGAGTTCTGCTTCCAGCCAACATGAAGTAACGGATCAAAATTACCCTACCACATGAAACAACAAAAACCTCAAAAACCTCAGAGTTCCAAGTGCACAGGACTAAGGGGGTGGAGGGGTGGCCCTAAAGGACAGGCATGAGCTGAGTGCTGTGGCCCTGACTTACTGACCACAGGAGGTTTTCTGGAGGTGGGCTGGGGAGAAGAACTCAGGCAAAGAGTGGTCTCTCAGGATGGGGAGGACGGCACCAGGCTCCAGCAAGCAGGGACAGCTAGTGCAGAAGCCGACTGGAGGGAAGGAGCCTGGGGGTGCCTCCGCGTGCCTGCGGGTGGGTACCCGTGTGTCTGAAAGTCCTCAAAGTCCATGAAAGCCAACACCAAGAGCTGGAGCAGGAGGAAGAGTGCCTACCAACAGCTGGAAGGTGAAGGCTCTCTGGGAACTCTGCTCTCACACACAGGGCTGCCTGAGGCTCGGGGCCACTCGTGTCCCACGGTTTCTGTCCTTTTCGCTGTCCCATCTTGGTTTCTATTTGTGTCTGCTGCGTTGCTGCGACTGTCTCTTCACTGTACAGAAGCCTTAACCCCATCCAGCGCTTTCTCTCAGACACTGCAGCATGACCCATACAAAACAAGTCAATAAACTGTGCTTCGTGATACATTTAAAAACTTCTATTTTTGATAGGTATTGATGAGAATAAAAGTCACAGGGAGAAATTATTTACAAACCATGATCTCAGATCTACATATGTATGAGAAACATGTATAATTGTATATATTTTAAAAAATAATACAATGATAAATGCACAAAAGAAGACATAGAAATAGTGAATAAGTACATGAAAATATGCTCAATTTCATTAAAAGCACACTATTGAGGTACCATGACATATTATTCAAATATCTAAAATAGAAAAGACAAGCCATGCTTGGGCACTGCTGGTGGAGTACAAAATGCTATGTCTGGCTTGGAAAGCACCTTGACAGTTTCTTTTGTTCTTCTTTTTCTGCAGTACCAGGGATTGAACCAGGGGCACACACATACCAGGCAAGTGCTCTATAACCAACTCACTGTTAAGGTCTGTAAACAAGTCTGGATGGCGCCTGGTTTGTTCTTCTTTTTCTGCAGTACCAGGGATTGAACCAGGGGCACACACATACCAGGCAAGTGCTCTATAACCAACTCACTGTTAAGGTCTGTAAACAAGTCTGGATGGCGCCTGGTTTGTTCTTCTTTTTCTGCAGTACCAGGGATTGAACCAGGGGCACACACATACCAGGCAAGTGCTCTATAACCAACTCACTGTTAAGGTCTGTAAACAAGTCTGGATGGCGCCTGGTTTGTTCTTCTTTTTCTGCAGTACCAGGGATTGAACCAGGGGCACACACATACCAGGCAAGTGCTCTATAACCAACTCACTGTTAAGGTCTGTAAACAAGTCTGGATGGCGCCTGGTTTGTTCTTCTTTTTCTGCAGTACCAGGGATTGAACCAGGGGCACACACATACCAGGCAAGTGCTCTATAACCAACTCACTGTTAAGGTCTGTAAACAAGTCTGGATGGCGCCTGGCAAAATGCCAGAGGGAGTGGTTTGTGAAGTAACGCCAGGGAGCCATTAAGTGTGGAGATTCCTGATTGGTTGACTGATGTATCTAGTTTATGCTAATTAGATAAGCTGTGTGGAATGTATAAATACTGCTCCTGTCCTGCAATAAAGGGTTCCCACTCCTGCTGTATCAACGTACACAAGTTGTTTGTCACCCCCCTGGTTATTCTGCTGCAGCCGGACTGCAGCAACTCACACCCCTCATTTTTTAAAAAATACTTTTTAGGGGCTGGGGTTGTGGCTCAGAGGTAGAGTGCTCGCCTAGCATGCACAAGGCACTGGTTTGATCCTCAGCACCACATAAATGTAAAATAGATATTTGTGTCCACCTAAAACTTAAAAAATAAACATTAAAAAATACTTTTTAGTTGTAAATGGATCTTTTATTTTTTTATATGTGGTGCTGAGGAAAGAACCCAGGGTCTCACACACACCAGGGAAACGCTCTACCATTGAGCCACAACTCCAGCCTCCATCCCTTCATTTATTTATTTATTTATTTATTTACTTATTTATTTATTTTTTTAAAAGAGAGAGAGACAGAGAGAATTTTAATATTTATTTTTTAGTTTTCGGCGGACACAACATCCGTTGTTTGTATGTGGTGCTGAGGATCGAACCCGGGCAGCACGCACGCCAGGCGAGCGTGCTACCGCTTGAGCCACATCCCCAGCCCCCTTCATTTATTTATTTAGGTACTGGGGATCGAACTCAGGGGCACTCAACCACTGAGCCACATCCCCAGCCCTATTTTGTATTTGTATTTAGAGACAGGGTCTCACTGAGTTGCTGAGGTTTGGCTTTGAACTCACAATCCTTCTGTCTCAGTCTCCCAAGGCGCTGGGATTGCAGGCACGAGTCTCCACACCCAGCTTTCTCATTTTTGAGACAGGTTCTCAATGTTTTGCAGGCTGGCCTCAAACTTGTAATCCTTTGTCCCATGCAAAATCCCGCTCCGCTGGGATTAAAGGTGTGTGCTATTGCACCCGGCTGATAATTCTTTTTCTTTTTGACAGTACTGGGTATTTAATCCAGGGACTTCAACATGCTAGGCGAGCTGCATCTCTAGCCCCTTAGCAGGTTTTTTTTTTTTAATTTTTTTTTTTTTTAGTTGTAGTTGGACACAATCTTTATTTTTTTATGTGGTGCTGAGGATCAAACCCAGGGCCTTGCATATGCTAGGCGAGCGCTGTACCGCTGAGCCACAATCCCAGCCCTAGAGTTTCTTTTTTAAAAATATGTTTTTATGGCTGGGGATGTGGCTCAAATGGTAGCGCCCTCGCCTAGCATGCGTGAGGCACTGGGTTCGATTCTCAGCACCATGTAAAAATAAAAAAATAAAGATGTTGTGTCCACATAAAATTTAAAAAATAAATATTAAAAAATGTTTTTAGTTGTAGATTGACACAACACCTTTTATTTATTTTTATGTGGTGCTGAGGACTGGACCCATTGCCTCACATGTGCTAGGTGAGTGCTCCATCCCTGAGCTGCATTTCCAGCCTTTTAACAGTTTCTTAAAATATCAAATGTGCACTAACCACCATGATTCAATATTCCACTTCTAGATATCAATGCAGGGAAATGAAGCATGTGTTCACACACATATATGTTCACTGCAGTCATAAAATATCTATCTGTGGTAGCCAAATACTAGACAAAGTGCAAATGCCCACCAACAGGAGAGTGGGTATGTCCACACCACAGGGTGCAAACAGCTCAGCAACGACAATGAACCAACTATTGATAATGGATGATGTGGGTACTACTGCTGAGGGTCAGAAACCAGAGAAAAGAACACTTTTTTTTTTTTTTTTGTGGTGGTACTGGGATCAAACCCAGAGCCTCATGCATGCTAGGCAAGCCCTCTAACACTGAGCTATAACCCTACTCCAAAAGAATACATAGTATGTTATAATAATTCTAGAAAAATGAGAATAATGAAATTATGGCATTTGCCAGTAAAAGGATGGAACTGGAGGCTGTTATGCTAAGTGAAATAAGCCAATCCCAAAACACCAAAGACCGAATGTTCTCTCTTATAAGGAAGGGGATGCTAACACACAATAAGGGGGGGGGGCAGAGGGAAAAACATAAGTTCACTGGATTAGAAAAAGGGGACTGAAGGGAAAGGAGGAGGATGGGAATAGGAAAGACAGTAGAAAGAATTAGACATTACTACCCTATGTTCACATATGATTACATGACCAGTGGAACTCCACATCATGTACAACCACAAAAATGGAAGGTTATACTCCATGTATGCAAATTATGGCAAAATACATGCTCCAGTCATGATAACTGAAAATAATAAAAAAATTAAAAACTTAATTCTAGAAAATGCAACCTACAGCAACAGGAAGATCAGTGGTTGCCTGCGAGACACGCGGGTTGCATGAAAGGGAACACAAGAATCACAAGGAAGGATGAGATTTTCCCAGAATAATAGATGCATTCTTACATCTGTTTCACAGACGTACACATATTTCCAGAAACTTGTCAAGGATTGACATGCTTATTTCAGCCTTTTCCCCGATGGTTTTTATGGGGGGCTGCTAGGGAAAGAACCCTGGGTTTACCACAGAGCTACTTCTCCAGTCCTTTCCTTTCAGGAGACAGGGTCTAAGTTGTCCAAGTCAGCTTGAAACTTGTGATCTTCACGCTTTAGCCTCCTGGGTCTCTGGGATTATAGGTATGTGCCACCATGGCCAGCTCTAGATCATCTCTTATCACCCACCAAACAATCCTTCGATTTATCAAATATACCAAAGGATCTTCTCTGGCAGCCCTGTCTGGGTTGTTTTGCAGTACTGGGATTGATCCCAAGGGTGTTCTACCACAGAGCTACACCCTTAGTCCTTTTTCTGTCTTGAGAGGGTCTCACTAAATTACCCAGGTTGGCTTTGAACTTGCAATCCTCCTGCCTCAGCCTCCTGAGTTACTGGGGATAATAGTTATGTGGCACCTAGCCCAGTACCCCCTCCTGTATCTTCGTTCTTTTATTGGTACTTCATGGTCACAAGGGAAGGCCATATGCTGGGGGTTGTGGAAGGATCCTAAAGGGAAGACTGGGGCTTGTCTATGCTGGGGCCCTAGGATTCCCATGGTCTTCAGTTCAGCCAGGATTCGGCTGCCTGCCTGCTTAATTAATAAGCAAGTGATTATTATTTTTTTAAAAACATCATTTGCTTATGTCCTATGAAGATGAGCAGCAGAACCTGTCCAGCTGAGATCCAGGCGGGTGCCCTGGTTGGTCTGCAGGTAAAACTCCCACCCATAAATGACTGATATGCTTTAGACTTTATGATCTGCATTCAAAATATTCAAATAAAACGGCAAAGGCGGGGAAGATGCCCTAATTCATCCTTCAACCTGCCAAATCCTACAAAGCACATGCTTCCTTATATCATTTCCCTAACTGTACCCTGGAGGTCCTTAAAGATTTTTAATACCGGGCTGGGGATGTGGTTCAAGTGGTAGCGGGTTTGCCTGGCATGCGCGGGGCGCTGGGTTCGATCCTCAGCACCACATAAAAATAAAGATGTTGTGTCCACCGAAAACCAAAAAATAAAAACATTTAAAAAAAAAAAAAAAGATTTTTAATACCTGGGGCTGCAATTAGTTCAGTGGTAGAACTCTTGTATAGTATGTGTGAAGTACTGTGTTTGATTCTCAGCACCATATAAAGATAATGTGTTCATCTACAACTAAAAAAATTACAAAACATTGACACCTGACTTATTATGAGGGCACATGCTTGTGATTCCAGTGACTGGGAAGGGTGGGGCAGGCAAATGGCAAAAAATATCGAGGCCAGTCTCAGAGACATAGTGAGACCCTCTATCAAAATAAAATATGAGGGTTGGGCAAATACCCCTGGGTCTATCCCCAGGAAAAAAAAAAAAAAAAAGAAAGAATTTGAACACCTGGTTCTCAAACACTTTCTTCCCCCAAACACCAAGAGCAATTATGGGAGGAAACTTCTTTATCAAGGCTAGTTCCCCAGCACGTGGGGTTGAGTTCCTGGGCCTCCTCTCCAGAGAGCCTGTTTGCCACCGGTGTGTGCCTCCAGTTCCACCTTCCTCGGATATGAAGAAACTGGCCACCTTCTCCTCATCCTTGTTTCAAGCATGTGTTTTGCTCCAGAGGAGTTCCGGCATTCCACTGGGGTCCACGATGCAGTGCCATGGCATCTCTTCGTGGCAGCCGCTTTTAGCTATCACTGAAGGTCTTATCCAGGTCTGTTCTACAGCGGATCACCACCCATCCTCGGCCCTCTTCGTTCTGTCGCACTTCCACAGCAAAACACCAACCCACTGCGCACTTCCTGCTGAATGCTGGCAGCAGGAGAACTCCGACCTGCTTTTTTTTCTTTTTTTTTTTGGGGGGGGTGGAGGTACTGGGGATTGAACTCAGGGGTACTCGACCCCTGAGCCACATCCTCAGACCTTTTTCATTTTTCGTTTAGAGACAGAGTCTCACTGAGTTCTTAGCGCCTCGCCGTTGCTGAGGCTGGTTTTGAACTCGCCATCCTCCTGCTTCAGCCTCCCGAGCCGATGGTATCACAGGCGTGAGCCACCGCACCTGGCGACGGGTCTGGTTTTACCCTAACAACAGGTCCCCCAACCTCCAGCAAGCTCACAGCGTCTGCACAGACCCAACACGAGGACCCTGGCGGTCTGCCCTCCCAGCCGGACCTTTCACGGGTCATCTCCAGTTGTATCAGCTGCTCTTTTTCTTCCTTCCCAGCATAGGTGTCTCGCTATGTTGCTCAGGTGCCAAAATCCTGTCCTCAAGCGACCCTCCAGCCTCAGCCGGGACGACAAGCCAGCCTTCCGAACACGCCGGTGCCCGGGACGGGTTCTCGGAGCCGAGCGACGGGCGACTGCGTGGCAGCCTGGGGCCTGGAGGACGAGGAAGTTCTCCTAGGGCGGAGGCGGCGCCTCGGGGGCGACGTGAGGACGCACGAGCTCCGGGGCCTAGGACGGGCGGCTGCAGGGAGGCAGGAGTGAGAAGCAGGGCCCGATGGGGACCAGGGGAACGCGCGGAGCCCTCCCAGAACCGCTAACCCCCGACGTGTCGGTAGGCGCGGTCCCGACTCTTCACTCCCGACGACGGCGGCGAGAGCGGCTGACGTCCCGGGAGGGGGTGGCGTCTCGCGCGTCACTCTCGGCGCCGTCGCGGGAGTGTGACGTCACAGGCCGAGCGGCCTGCGGGCCCTGTGTGTCGGGAGCGCCGGCCTCCGTTGCGCACGTCCGGAACGCGCTCGGGGTTAGACCCCGCTGCCCGACGCCGTAGGCTGCTCACGCCGGTGCTCCCTCAGAGAGACACGGGCGCCCGAGGGGCGGGGCCGAGGGGAGGTGTCCGCACGCGCGACGTCGGCATCGCGGACTTCCGGTCGCCGCCATCTTGCTCGCGCGGAAGCCCGCGGCTGGGTGGGAGCCCGGGAGCGGGTTCGGCGGACGGTGCGGCCTTCGCCATGCCGTCGTCGCCGCTGCGGGTGGCGGTGGTGTGCTCGAGTAACCAGAATCGGAGCATGGAGGCGCACAACATCCTCAGGTAGTGGGTGCTCCGCCCTGGCCAGCGCACTCCCTTCCCGACCCCCGTCCCCACCAGTGCTGGCGGCGCGCGGCTCCGAGGCCCCGCGGACGGCGTCGGAGCGCGGGGCTCCCGCTCGGGCGGTCGGCGCGGGGACGTCCGTTGCGGAGCCGGAACGCTCGCGGCCGTCCGTCCGCCCTGACGAACCCGGAGGGCGGGTGCCGCCCGCCTGAGCTCGCCTCGGGCCCGAGGGCGGCGGCCGGCGTCGGGGTCCGGAGCGAGGCCGGGTCTGGTGACGCACCGCGTCAGCTCGCGGTGGGACGAGTCAGCGTCTCGAGCGCGTGCGCGCTGCTGTCCACGTCTGCGGGTCTGCCCGGCCTCCCTCCCCGCAGCCTCCGGGCAGTGCGGGGACGCGGCGTGAGTTGGGGTCGGTGGTCCTGGCCTACGTCTCGTTACCGGCTCACCTTTCCTGGCCCTTGTGCATGTTAATAAAAGCTTATTCCTCCCCGACACAGGTTTTTTCGTTCAGCCGCTGAGAAGATGAAACGTTGACCTCTTGTTTTAGAGTTAAAGTTCGGTATAAATGTCAACTGGAATAGTAGAGCGCAGTTGAAATCCTTTTTTTCCCGAAGTTACTTCATGTAAACTTTTATAAATATATCTATCGTTTAGTTGTAGTTAGACACAATATTTTATTTATTTAAGATTTTAAGGAAAAAAAAGCCGCCGTTCCCTTGTGATGCTCCAGCCTGTGCTCTCCTGAGTGCCCTCTAAAAATCGGAAGGCCCCTTACGTCTTTTAGAGAGGCTGAAGGTAACAGGTGTAATCTGCTAATCTTGAGTTTAATTCTCCTACAGTTTACCACGCAGTCCACAATGCTCACTTAGTGTCTTTTTCTCTTTTTTCTGTAGATGGTGGTATGCTTTGAACCTAACAAATCCATGTGAAGATTGTTTTTAAGCCAGAAATGTGATAGAATTACATTGAGTTGTGTCTTCATGTATTTATTTATATATATGTTGCAGTTCTGGGTGATCAAACCTAGGGCCTCACATGCCAGGCAAGCATTCTACCAGTGAATTATGTCCCATCCTTTTTGTAAATTAGGTTTTGGGATAGGTTCTTCTGAAATTGATTAGATTGTCCTGGAACTTGGTATGATCCTGCCTCAACCCACATATTTGGGATTACAGGCATGTGCACCATGCCCATCTGGGTGTGCATTTATGTCTGCAGTTTTCTGTTGAACATAGCATTAGACATCTGGTACATTTAAGTAAAAGAGTGCAAAGTCCACACCCCTGGAAAACTATCCAAGGTTGATTGGGAGACCTCCTTCACTGATGATTCATTAACAATTTTGTTAATGAATTGAGACTTAACAGCTGTGTTAAAGCCTATAGCCTTGCCAGAGGCAGTCAGTGAAGATTTAAGTCTGGAATGGCACCAGGTGCAGAAGAGCCCCTCCAAATAATCACCAGGTGGAAGTAAATTTTTCCGTTGCTTTTACCTGCTTCGACATCCTTCATATTTCCTTGTGAGTGAGTAGATGCACAATGGAGTGAAAGATGAAGATTACTTAGTACCACTTTGGGGTACTTCCTCCTGGGTATCTTTTTATATGTGTGCACACATTTAGGGAGATGAAATAACTTGAGTAATCTGCTTTCCACTGATATCGAACATCACTGGCTTTCAGTATTCATTTCTTCATTGTGATATATTAAGATTTATTCATATTGAATAACTGGGGTGGTTATGAAAGTTATAGAGCTCCTGTCCAGGCGTTAATTTTATTACAAATCTCTCAACAGTGCATTTGGGCAATTGTGTCTTATTTATTTATTGGTACTGGGGATTGAACTAAGGGGTACTAAACTACTGAGCCACATCCACAGCCCTTTTTGGAAATTTATTTAGAGACAGGATCTCACTGAGTTGCTTAGGACCTCACTAAGTTGCTGAGACTGGTTTTGAATTTTTGATCCTCTTGCTTCAGCCTCCCAAGCTGCTGGGATTACAGGACAGTGCCACCACGGCTTTTTTTTTTTCCCCCCTTCCTTTGCTGGATTGAATTCAGGGTGTTCTAGCACTGACACAGGGTCTCATTAAGTTGCCAAAGTTCATTTCAAATTTGTGGTCCACCTGCCTCAGTCTGAATCACTGGGATCAGAGGCAGATGCCACCATACCTGGCTTTTTGTTAGATGCTAGAAGAGCTCATGAAAAGTTGTCTGACTGTTTAAAGCACTGGGTGATTGAATCCAAGGGTGCTTTACCACTGAGTATCCCCCTNAGGTAACTTAGGCTCTGGGTTCAGTGCAGCCTCTGTGTTCTAGTCTACACAGGGTGCCCTGCTCTCTGTGTTTCCTAAGGCAGGACCTTGAGCTCAAGTCCTGGCTCTGCCAGGCCTTGGTTCCAGTCATTTTAGGGTAATCTTGTTTTTATGGGTTCATGTGTTCATAGTAAACATGCTTATTTTACAATTTCAATCCTTCCCCCATTGACTTGGAGACAGGTCCCTGCCTCCTAAAGCCCTACCCCAGCACAAAGCCTGTCTTAGGCAATAACCTGGTCCTGTTGGTTTAGATGAGCGAATGGCCCCAGACAAAGAGCTGAGGCAGGGAGGATCCTGACTGGGGTGGCTGAGGGAGAGGAAAGTGTTGCTCTGGGCCCCAGCACATGATAGGTGAATGCTCTACCTCTGAGCCCCCAACCCAGCCCCTGTGTTTTACTTTTAATTTTATTTTTTGAGTACTAGGGATTGAACTTTGGCACTCAGTCACTTGAGCAATTCCCAGCCCTATTTTGTATTGTATTTAGTGACAGGATCTCACTGAGTTGCTTAATACCTCGCTTTTGCTGAGGCTGGCTTTGAACTCTAGATTCCCTGCCTCAGCCTTCCAAGCTTACAGACTTGCGCCACCACACCCAGCTCTGTTTTATTTTGAGGCCCATAACCTCCTGGGTAGCTAGTGTTACAGGTGTATACCTCTGTACCTATGATTGCTAGGTTATTTGAGACTTTCTTTGTTGCAGAGGACTCTCATGGGTGTTTAGGTCCGGTGGATCAGCCAGCATCAAGGGCACTGGGACTTTGCAGGGACAGTCTCCTAGGAGCAGATCAGTTTGGGAAGGGGTGCTCACAGCAAGCAGTCAAGTCTGTCCAGGTGTCTTACAGATCCTGAGAAGTGAATCCTGCAAGAGGTCATGGCATTGGGCAGATGGCTCAAGGGTTCCAATGCACAGTTAGTCTTTTGAGTTTAGAGTAACAGCTTTCAAAGCTGTAGTGTTTGCATGTAGCCCTATAATGGCAGATTCTGTTCTGTAGCAATGAACTATATTCCCCGTTCTTTTTTATTTTTGTGACCAGATCTTGCTAAATTGTAGAGGCTTGCCTCCAACTTGAGTTCCTCCTGCCTCAGCCTCCTGAATTGCTAGAATTATAGGTGTTTCCACATTCCTGACTCAATTTTAAATAACGTTAGGTTAATGTTTTAGAAACTTAATTCTCTAATGTCCACAAATGAAGCTGCTTAGTCTGTTCATTTCCATTTTATACCTACTCAGTTTTAGAATCTTGTGTCTGAATCCAACTGATTCCCTTTCTGCTTTGTGTCTTCCAGCAAGCGGGGATTCAGCGTCCGGTCCTTCGGAACAGGAACTCACGTGAAGCTCCCAGGACCAGCACCTGACAAGCCCAATGTCTATGATTTCAAAACTACATATGACCAGATGTACAATGATCTTCTAAGGAAAGACAAAGAACTGTATCCCTTGGGTTGCCCTTAGAGAACCCAGGGGGCAGCTGCAGGCAGGTGTGATTGGTGACAGGCATGTTGCTCTAACCCCCTCTCGTAGGGACATGTTTGGGTGAAGTGGACCCCTTTCTCTTTTTGCTGCCCACTGGCAGGTCCCAGTGCTAGGTCCATTTGAGGCAGTGGCCATGGAAAGCATACTTGCAGACAGATGTGAAACCCACATGGACATGGTGAGGCAGAGGCCCTGACACAATGTGAACAAAGGCGGCTAGGTGGAGAGATAGCACCACAGAGTACCTTGCACTCACACTGCAGGGCTCTAACTGCCTCCCTTTCAGGTGGGTACATGCATGTGCACTGACATGCAATCTGGCTGCTTTAACGTCTCTCTGGGTCTTGGAGGACCAGATGAAGAAGGCCAAGTTTTCTACCAAATAAAGTATGTTAGGAGCAGATAATCTCAGGGCACTTCATTTCGGGGAGACAAAACAGGCTGGATCTGCTACTTAAGACTCATGAAAAGAATGGTAATTAAATTGGTTTTTATAAGTGACACCATAGCTATATAATGTTAAGTTGATCCATATACTCCTTCTTTTGTTGTTTTGAATTACTGGGGTGAACTCAGGGTGCTCTACCAATGAACTACATCCCCAATCCTTTTTTTATTTTTTATTTTGAGACGGTCTGGCTAAGTAGGCCAGGCTGACCTCAAACGTGCCATCCTCTGCTTCAGCCTCCTGAGATTACTGCTGAGATCGCTGGCAAGGAAATTGTCATACCTACTTGGCTAATGGCTCCCAGCAATCACATACATGGCCATTATGCCTGGCAGTGCCCTGGGTTTTTTGTTTTAGTACCAGGGATTGAACCCAGTGGTGCTTAACCAATGAGCCACATCCCTCCCCCCCTTTTTTTTTTAACTTTTTTTTTTTTTTTAGTTGTAGGTAGTCACAATCCCTTTATTTTGTTTATTTTTATGTGATGCTGAGGATCAAATCCAGTACCTCGCAAGTGCTAGGCAAGTGCTCTTCCACTGAGCCACAACCCCAGCCCTCCCAGTCCTTTTTTATATTTATTTAGAGAGGGTCTTGCTGAGTTGCTTTAGGACTTTGCTGAATTGCTGAGCCTGGCTTTGAACTCACGATCCTCCTGCCTTAGTCTCCTGAGTCACTGGGATCATAGGCGCGTGCCATTGTGCCCAGCCTGGCCTGGGTTTTTGACCAGAGCATCTTGTGAACCTCCAGGCTGATTTAAAATTTCCCAGAACTGAGGATGTAGCTTAGTGGATGAGTGGCTACTGAGCATGTGTGCTGGGTTTGATCCTCAGCACCTTTAAATATCTGGACCTTCTTTGGTTATGCTTTTTAATTCTCAGAATGGAGCACAAACATATCCTTTTTTTTTTTTTTTTTTAGAATTTTTTTAATATTTTTAGTTATCGGTGGACACAACATCTTTATTTTGTATGTGGTGCTGAGGATCGAACCCGGGCCGCACGCATGCCAGGCGAGCGTGCTACCGCTTGAGCCACATCCCCAGCCCATCACAAACATATTCTAAGGAAATGAATATAAGTATCAAACAGAAAACTTCTTATCTTTACATTGGTATTAGAGTATTTAATAAACTGAAAAGTAAAACTGGGTGTGCTGGCATCTACCTGTGTTCCCAGCTCTTGGGAGGCTGGGGTAGGAGGAGTGCTTAAATGCAGGAGTTTGGGGCCAGCATTGGCAACATAGCCAGTTCCTATGTCAAAAACAACAACAAAAAAATAGTATTTAATAAACTGAAAATGTTTTTTGTAGCTGGGAGGGTCCTGGAAGTTCTAGCAGAATGTAAATCCTGGTAATCACTGTATCTTCTGCCCTCCCTGCTCTCTTCTCTTCCAGCTAGTTGAAAGGCTGTTGGTGGCAATATTGGGTGAAACATGGGTATTTCCTGCTGGTACCACTGCCTGGCCTGCGGAGCTTTTGGGCATATGGAGTGTATGGTCCTGGGAGCTTCCAGGCAGAAGACCCACCCAGGGTCTCAGAGCACATCCGGTGCTTCTCCTTGCGCAGAAGCAAGGAATCTGCATGAGGAGAACTGTCCCTAGGGGTTTTCAATGTTCTCTGTCTCCTCTACCCACATACTTGGATGAGGAGGTGGCCAGGCTGTCTCGGAAGAGCACCTCCCTGAAGAAGTCATTTGGTGAGAGCGGCTGTCCCTTTTTTTTTTTTCCTCTCAGCCTCACTGAGAAGCATAAGCCCCTTTCTGAGAATCTCGTTTTAGTTCTGGGTGCTTCCCTCAAGTCTGGGAAAAGCTCAAGGTGTTTGTTACTTAAACACAAGTGTGCCATTAATCTTTTCCTGAGATCCTCTGCTTTTGAAAATTGTCTTCAACTGCACCATTCATTTTTGAAACTCCTGTGCTCAATGAGAGAAATAAAAACAGGTAATGCACATGTTCACACTAACTGAATTGTTACAAATTCAGCTCTTTCATGTAGGAACCAACTGGCCTGGGCTCCTAGGTGGAATATCACTTAGCACACTTTACAAGGACCAAGGCTAGCTTCAGCAGCAGGTTCACTGGGGACCTGGTGAGGGAGCGATGCGTGTGCCTAGTGGTTCAAAGGGAGCTGCAGCACCACCAGGATTCGGAATCTCCTCCACAGGTCAGTTAGTCCAGAAGATGCTACACATGTGCTTTCCTCCCCCTACAGGTCTAGGGATTGAGCTACTTCACAAACAGCCTGTTTTATTTTGGGACAGGGTCTTATTAAGTTGCTGCTGAGGCTGGCCTCAGATTTGCAGTCCTGCCCTTAGCCTCCCAAATAACTGGGATTGTAGATACGTGCCACCATACCTGGCTATATGTGGGCTTTTCATGGATTGCGGGGTGGTAGAGCTGGGGAAGCTCGTGGCCACCTTTGGAGCTTAGTGAAGTATTCACCTTGGGAACCTTTTTTTGTTTTGTTTGTATTTGGGGGGTGGGTGGGGGTTACTAGGGATTGTTGAAGTAGGGGCGCTTAGCCACTTGTAGCCACTTAGTTACAGTCCCAGCTGCTTTTTTTTCCTTTGTACTTGTAGATGGACAGGTGCCTTCATTTAGTTATACCTGGTGCTAAGGATCGATCCCAGGGCCTCTCACACCAGGCAAGCACTCTGCCACTAAGCCAAACCCCAGCCCAAGGAGACAGGATCTTGCTAAGTTGCTCACTTAGTTGTTGAGACTGACCTACAACTTTTGATCCTACCTCTGCCTCCCAGGTCACTGAGATTACAGATGTGCACCACTGTGCCTGGCTTCTGGGACTTTGTGTAGGAGAGTCGCCTCCTGTGGTCACCCCTTGGGATGAGGCCACCTTTGTGGGCTTCTTTGGGGCCAGATCTCCATTTTCTAGGTTGGGGCAGTAGGGGCCAGATGATGCTTTTCTAAGTTCCTCCTAACGCTTGTGGTCAGGAGACGAAGGACACCTCCATGAAGTTCACTGTGGATGTTGGTGTGAAGCTGGGGTGGGCAGTGGCATCCTTTCTGATGCAGGAATGGCACAGCTCTGGTAGGGCTCCTTTTCACAGTGGGAATGGCTGAAGTGCAGGACAGCCTCTGTGTGGGTGGTATGTCTGCTTGAGGGGCACTCTGGTAGCATTACTTGATTAGGACCAATGTGATACATGCAAATAAAAGCTAAACACACATCTAGCAGAATAACCTGTCAGTTTGCAGAAGTGATGCTGATTGTCTCCAGTGCAAAGCTAGAAGGGTATTTCAAGATGTGACCCAAAGATAAAACATGGCCTTCTGCCTCCACTGCTGCAGTCGGTGCCCCAGGCTTAAGTGCACTGGTATCAGTAGGACACCACTTTCCAGACCCTCTGTACTTAAAAGGACTCCAAGGTAGCTGGGCATAGTGTCCACATCTGTGATCCCAGCAACTTAGAAGACAAGCAGGGGAATGGAAAAGGTCTGTGAAGTGTTTAAACTTTCGAGGGAGAGGAGGATGTGACTTGCAACAAAGCTGGGACTGGATTAGAATCCAGGGGTGCACCAAGGGGCTGATGACTGCTGTGGCCAGGACCTCACATTCCTTGTGTTCCCACTTCACAGAGTTCTTGATAATAGAGTAAATGAGAGCACACAGTTGCTGTTTTTGCAGTACTGGTGAGCAAGCACAGGGCCTCACATGCTAGCAAGTGCTCTACCCCTGAGCTCCATCCCCAGGCCATGGAGGGGCTGTGTTTTATCCTTCAGTAGATCTTGGCCAGTAGTTCTGGTGTTGAAGCCCAGGTGCCCCTGGACTTGGGGTGTGGTTGTGTCTGATAGGCCCACCAAGTGTAGGTAGTTGGGCCTGGCAGGTCCTCAGTCAGCAGCAGTGCCCTGCAGTGTCTCATCCTCTCCTGACCACAGGGCTGGCTGGAATCTGAGGCTGCCCCTGCCTAGGATATTGAGACTTTGACCAGGCTGAGGACAGACCTGAGTCAAAGTAGTTTCTGGAAATTACATCACTTTTGCACCATTGAAAGCTAACCCATCAAAACAGCGGCTGTGAGGACATAGTAGGGCACACCAGTGATCCTAGTAACTGGGGCAGGAGGATTGTGAGTTCAAAGCCAGCCTCAGTCACTTTGTGAGGCCTGAAGCAACTTAGAACCTATCTAAAAAAGGGTTGGGGATGTGGCTCAGTGTTTAAGCACCCGGGTTCAATCCTTGGTATTAAAAAAACAGCCCATCTTCACAATTTGTTAAATACTTGAGCATAAAACAGTGGTTTTGATTTTGGTTTCCACATGTAGAACTGCTCCTGAAGGATTGAGACTCAATGCCTACCTGTACATCTTGTAAACCTACTGGTGGGAATTAGGGTAGTAGGGCTGTATTTGCAGCACCAAATGGAAACCTTATTGAGCCAAAACTTAACTGGTGGTTTTGCTCACTTCTTCCTGATGAAGCCAGACTTGGTTGGTTAATAGTTTCACCATTTTCCCTGTGGGAATTGCCCGCTCCTGGTATGGGTACATGGATCAGAGATAGAAAAATCTAAGTCCTCTGACCTCCAAAGACAGACAACGAAGAGTTCTAAGCAAGGCTCAGGTAGTCCCAGCTGCTCTGGAGGGTAAGGGGGGAGAAATATTTGCAGCAGCATGGGTGGCACAGCAAGTCCCTATCTCAAGGGGGAAGAAAATGTTCAGTGTCTTATATTCTGATTGTCATTTTAATGAGGGCAACAGTGTATTTTCTTTCTTTGGTACTAGGGATAGAGCCCAGGGGCCCATTACCACTGAGCTATATTCCCATTCACTTTTTATTTTTTATTTTGAGACAGGGTCTCCCTAAGTTGCTGAGGCTGGCATTGAACTTGCAGTCCTCCTGTCTCAGCCTCCTGAGTAAATGGGATCACAGGTATACACCACTGTGTCCAGCAGTTTAATTTTTTTCCCCCTTGTAGCTGAAAATGGAACCCAGAGCTTTGTATATCAAGGCAAGCCCTTTAGCACTGAGCTATGTCCCAGCCCAGCAGTTCATTTTTGTAAAGAGTCACATTCAAAGTGTGCCATTCCATAGTTTTATTATTCTTGATGGTGAAATAATCACTGCAGTTGACCCCCGCTTTCCCCAGTGCTGGGGATCAAACGGGGACCTTGCACATACTGAACATGTGTGTTGTACTGCTTAGCTTAACCACCCCCCAACCCCTGATAACTGCTGATGTGCTTTCCCTCTGGATTTGCCTACTGTGGACATTTGGCATGAAGGCAAGCATATAACACATGGCCTCTTCAGGTGGCCGCCTGTTACTGCTTTTGATGTTCCCAAGGCTCACCCATGCTGTGTGGCATGTACTGAAACTTTTTTTTTTTTTGTACTGTGGATTGAACCCAGGGCACTTCACCAAAGCACTACATCCCAAACCTTTCCGTTTTTTATTTTGTTACAGTGTCTTGCTGAGTTGCCCAGTCGGGCCTGGAACTTACAATCCTTTTGCTTCAGCTGCCTCATTTGCTGGGATCACAGGTGTGGCCACCATGCCCAGCTAGAATCATGTTGAGTACCAAGCATTGGGGAGCTTGGTGTCCCACTGAGGGGACACCAAGTCCCCTCAGTGCTCTTCTGAGCTCCCTCAGAGGTTTCTGGATTTTTCTTTTATGCTAGGGTCAGGTTTCAAAGTTAAGTTGGCTCCAGGGCCTTTTAATCTCTAGCTCAGTGAAAACTGGTTTATCAGACTTAATTGCAGCATGTCTGGTAAAGACATCAGTTGTTTCTGCTTGTAAAAGTGCAGAGTGGCCAATCAGGCCAAATGAAGTGCCACTGGACCCGGGAATGGAGTCAGCAAGGGGTCAAGAAGCTGGAAGAGGGGCTACAGGGCCTTTCTGGAGCATGGTGGTTGCAGGGAAGCTACCTGGGCAGCTCCACTCCTTCCGTGACAGTCCTATTGGCCATTCCAGAGGCTGTGTGGTACGTTCCTAAGATGGAAGAAAAGGGTCTTCTGTACACTTTTTGTGTGTGTGCGTGTGCTTGTGGGGTGCTGAGGATTGAACCCAGGTGTGCTCTACCACTGAGCTACACCCCCAGCCCTTTTTAGTTTTTTTTGAAACAGTCCTTAAATTTTGTGATCCGCTTTCCATGTAGCTGGGATTACAGGTATGCCTTGGGGGCTGCTTTCGTAAGTTATTTTATTAAAGCCTTTAGTAGATACTTTATGATTTACAAAGCCACTTTCCTTAAAAAGCAAGTAAAAATGTGGCTCTGAATGTTATAATGTGATTTTAATTCCAAGCCTCAGTTGTTCCCTAAACATTGAAGTGTAGGAACAACTAGCACTTTTTCTTGGGTCAGGGCTATGTGCTTGAAGTGGAGGCTGAGCACATGAGCTGGCATTCTGACATTCCTTTTTGTTTAATCCTGTGGGTCTCTTGTAATTCACCTTTGGAATGTATATTGGTTTTTAGCTATTCATGTATCTTTCCTCACATCCTTTCAGTTCATTTTTTAGGGCCTGGGTTAATTTAGGTGTATACCCACTTTCTTTCTGTGTATATCTTCATATCTTTAGGTAAAAGGTTTTTTGTTGTTGTTGTTTGTGGTGCTGGGGATTGAACCGCGGCCTTGTGCATGCGAAGCAAGCAGTCTACCAACTGAGCTATAGCCCCAGCCCTTAGATAAATTTTTTTTTTTTTTTTTAACAAAATAAGTTTATTTTGCTTTGGAGGGTGGGCAGGCATCCAGTCTTAGAACTTCTGGAACTGCTTCTTGGTGCCAGCTGCCTTGGTGACCTTGAGTACATTGAAGCGCACCGTCTTGCTCAAGGGCCTGCACTCTCCAACTGTGCCGAAGTCACCAATCTGGACGTCCCTGAAGCAGGGGTCAGGTGCACAGACATATTCTTGTGGCGCTTCTCAAAGCGATTGTATTTGCGGATGTAGTGGAGATAGTCCCGGCAGATCACAATGGTCCTTTGCATCTTCATCTTGGTCACCACACCAGACAGGATCCGCCCTCGGATGGAAACATTACCAGTGAAAGGGCACTTCTTGTCAATGTAGGTGCCCTCAATGGCCTCTTTTGGTGTCTTGAAGCCCAGACCAATATTTTTGTAGTATCGAGGGAGTTTCTCCTTCCCAGTTTCTCCTAGCAGGACCCTCTTCTTGTTTTGAAAGATGGTCGGCTGCTTTTGGTAGGCACGCTCTGTCTGAATGTCCGCCATCTTCCCGGCTGCCTGAAAAAAAAGAGTAGATAAAATGTTTAAAAAAAAAAAAAAAAATGCCAGGATCCTAAGTTTCCACTGCTTTGGTCTCATCCTGGGTACCCTTGTTAGGCACAGCATTTTGGAGGGAGTGTCCCTCTCTCTCACCTTCTATACCATCACTCATTTTGTAAACTAGGACCAAGGATCTGTTCTAAAACTTGCTCTTCAGAGGTCTCACCAAACTCCTCTTTGAAACTGTTCAGGGCGGTATTGGCTGGCAGTCTCCAGATTCCTGCCCTCTGGGTGTTCTCCCTGAAGAACCCCCCCTCCACCCACACAGTTGGTACTGAGCTACTCTGATTTCCCCTTTGACTTAAGTCCTGGGTATGTCCCCCTTGCTGAATTGCTGATCGGGTGGCCAGCCTAGCACACTGACCTGTGATCCTCAGGCCACTCATTTCTCATCTTGTTTTTGCTCTGGTTGGTAGCTGTGTTTTTGGAAACCAAGCATGGTGGTACACACCTAGAATCCCAGCTTCCATCCCTGGGCTAAACCTCCTGTATCTCGGGGGTGGAAAAAAGGTTTGAAAATGATATTTGATATGACCGTTCTCTGACTCTGGTACCACTTCCTAGAGGAATGCTCATCTAGGTTTTGCCTACAGATTTACTTCATGGTTTTGTAAAAATACTCTTTCCTGAAGAAAAAACTCTGGTCTTGGGTGTTTTGGGTGAGGTCAGAGGTGGTGTTTGCCTGCTCATCTCATCTGATCAGAGGTCAGAAGTGGAACAGAGCTTATTGGCTAAGGTGGTTGCTGAGTCTGGACATGACATTGCCACACTGCCTGTCCACTAAGTATAAGGTAATGCTGACAGTTTCTCAGTGCCTGGGGACAGGAGGCACAAGGCCATTGTAGATGGGGGAGACCTCCTGACCACAGCCTCTGAGGCACCGTGTTGAGCGCCAGCTGCACTTGAGTGCCTAGTGGCTCTTCCAGCTTATGCAGCCTGTGCCGCAGGAAATACTGCTCGTCAGGATGAATTTCCTTCAGGTAGCCATTGCTTCCGAGCTTTTGGTGTAGCAGCCCTCCCAAAGGGACAGGAGCTGATGGCTCTTTGCTTCATGATGTTGATGCATTCTCCCTCCATATGTGCCCAGCCCTCTTGTGTCCCAGGGATGGAGAGTGGGTGCTGTCTCCCACCTGCCTAGACATACTTGGCCTCCCTTGTCCAGGATGTCATGGCCTACTCCAGCCACCCACACACTGGTCTTTCTCTTCTTGCCTGGGTGCTGTGCTGAGCTGCAGCCCATGCAGCATGTTCCTGCAGCACTCCTGCTCAGTGGCGTCATGATCATGAGTATCCTGTGTGACTTCAGCACCCACCCTGGAAACAGGCCAGCTGAGCTCCAGCCTGGCTTTTGAGGCCTTAGCTGTTTAAGGCACTAATGTGACCCTGTGTGCCGTGCTTTGGTGTCTGACTGGGAGAGGTGGGCAGCCTCCAGGATTCCTGTATCCTCATCCATCACTTGGCCGTGAGAGGACAGCTGGCCCTCTGGTCTAGCGTGGCACGGCCACCCAGTTTGCTGTAGCAGTGCTTCACACCTGTGTCCCCTTTCGTAAGGGCCAGGCTCTGCAGGCCTGCTGGGCAGAGGAGCCAGCACAGGGCTCTAGGACAGTACCCACCTTTCTGTGAAGGAGTGTGGCTCCTTCAAGAATTTGATTAAGAGGAAGGGCAGCGGAAGCTGTTAGGAGCTGTGGTGGTCAGGGAATGGTATGGGCATGGGACTGAGAGGGATGGACACCAGGGGAGCCAGAGAGTTGCTCTGATGTCTCAGTGACGGAAAGTCCGCTTTGGCACAGCGTTTCCACATTGCACAATGGGCCAGCGCACCGTTCTTTGTGCCACCTGCATCATTTTGGCAGTGATGGGCACCTCTCTTCTGAATGACTCTGCACCCCACCTGTGGCTTGCCAAGGGTCTCAGCAGCCACGTGGCATCAAGCTCCACTGGGCTTTGTCTTGCCTGGCTGTGAGCTTGCCTTGCAAGTGCACTAGGAGCCAGATGCTCCAGTTGTGAACATCAAGAGTTCCCCTGTGCGAGCTGCCTGTGAGCCCTAAGAATCTCTCTGGTGCAGGTGAAGGCAGCTGAGTGCCATCCCAGCCCCATTCAGCACTCCAGGTGCATCATCACCCCAAAGAGAAACATTCAAAATCTGTCAGGGAAAGCTCTTGCCCAGACATGCTTTTGGTGTTCTTGGCACTTCAGTACCGAGAGGCCCTATCTTGAGTGTGGCCAGGCCTGCAGGACAGGCTTGGGGAAGGCCAGCATCCCTCTTTCTTGCTCTGATGCACTAAGCTCAGAGGTCTGCCGAGGTCAATCTTGTTTCACTGTCAGCTTTCCTTTAAAGGCCCTTACTGCCTAGGTCCCTAGGAGCAGCCCTGTGGGGACTGCTGTGACCACAACTCCTGTGGATGCGCTCTTCCCTTTTTCTTTAGGCAGCCCACCTTTGGGTACACAGCATTCTACAGCGGAGTGCACCTTGGGTAGCCAGGGAGGTTGCTGTGCACTTGGACTGTGCTTGACTTGTGTGTGTGATGCTGGGGATCGAACCCAGTGCTTTATGCATGCGAGGAAAGCACTCTACCAACTGAGCATTTTTGTCCTGTAGATGCTTTTGGCTTTTTCTCTGAAGGTTGCCTCTGAAAATTCTTTTTTCTTTTCTTTTCTTTTTTTTTTTTTTTGGTAATAAACCCTAAATAAAAAAAATAATTAGTATCTTCTGGGGGAAAAAAACAATTAGTGTAGTGTTTTACCTTTAACCCAGAGTGCACATGTATCCCCATCACTAGTGGAAGTCCCAAGCCCTGCCCCAGGCCCCTGCTGGCCAGCAGGATGCTACTTAGGTGATGACCCAGGCGGCATCTGCCCAGCCACACACCTCTGTGCAATGGGCATGGTGCTGTGCTGGTCATGTCGAGGCCTCCATCTGTCTACCAGCTGCAGCACAGGGTTATCTGGGTTTGAACTCCTTAGGACAATTTAAGACCTGTTCTGAAGGAAAGTTTAAAAGGTTAGCTAGGTTTTACCAAAACTGACTCAACGTTAAGTTTCTTTTTCTTTGAGGCATATAATGATGCTAACCCTAAACAGAGTGGAGAGAGGGCTGAGTATGTCAAACAAAAGATAGTATTTTCCATTGTATTTCCTTTCTATTTTGGTACTGGGGATTGAACCCCATAGGTGCTTTACCACTGAACCACATCTCTACCCCTTCATATATATATATATATATATATTTTTTTTTTTTTTTTGAAAGAGAGAGTGAGAGACGAGAGAGAGAGAATTTTTAATATTTATTTTTAGTTATCAGCGGACACAACATCTTTGTATGTGGTGCTGAGGATCGAACCCGGGCTGCACGCATGCCAGGCGAGCGCGCTAACGCTTGAGCCACATCCCCAGCCCCTTCTTTATATTTTCTTCAGAGACAATCTTGCTGAATTGCTTAGGGCCTCACTAAATTGCTGGGGCTGGCCTTGAACTTGCAGTCCTCCTGCCTTGGCCTCCTGAGTTGTTGTGATTATTTGGTGTGCACCACCTCGCAGGGCTATATTTTTTGTTTCTTTAAACTTTTTTTTTTTTTTTTTGATGCTAGGTCTTGAACCCAGAGGCACTTTACCACTGAGCAACATCTGCAGCCCTTTTTATTTTTTATTTTGAGATAGGGTCTTGCTGAATTGCTGAGGCTGGTCTTCAGCTTGTGATCCTCTTGCCTCAGCCTCCCTAGTTGTTGGGATTACAGGCATGAGCTACCATGCCTGGCTTGATTTATTCTTTTATTTATTTCTTAATCAGCCAATTTCTTTGTTAAAATTTTATTACTTTTTTCTGTGTTTTCCTGAAAACATCTTTCATTGATTTTGGCCTAATAAAAATAACTGCAATGGTGAATGTCCATAATCCCACTGCTTAGGTAGCTGAGGTAGGAGGATCATGAGTTTAAGGCCAACCTGAGCCCTTTTAAAAAAATGCTTTATTTTATTTACTATTTTATTTGTAAATATTTATGTTTTAGGTATAGGTGGACATGATATCTTTATTAGTTTTTAAGTGGTGCTAAGGATCAAACCCAGTGCCTCACACTAGGTGAGTGCTCTACCTCTGAGCCACAACCCCAGCCCTGCTTTGCTGTTCTTGTGATTTGGGAATAGGCTGTCATCAGCTTTTGTGATGCCTTGCCTTGTACCTTTGCTGCTTGCCTGTAGGATCCCCTCGTCCTCCCACGGGGCCCAGGGCAGCTGACAGAGGCTTTATAGAGCTATGGGTCATATACTTGGAATGAATGTGCTGCCCGTCATCTTCCTAACTTTTGTTTTTGTTTTTCCACCTGAATTAAACCCTTGTTCTGACAGTGGTGCTGTTTGCACTTCCTGCAGCTACTGTGGCCCACAGTCTGCAGCTGTTCTGGGAAGATGGTGAGGCTACAGTGCTTTGCTTCCTGTTGCCAGCCCTGCAGGGAGCATGCATGAGCCTGTTTGGTGTGGCCATTTCACTAACATGGAGTTCCCATGCAGAATCCCCTCAAGTCAAAAGGGCCAGAGACTAGAGCTTGTGGGGTTTTTTTTGGTGGTGCTGGGGATTGAACCCAGTGCCTTGAGCATGCAAGGCAAGTACCCTACCAACTGAGTTATATCCCCAGCCTGTGGGTTTGTGTTTAATGAGGGCTAGTCAGGCTGATGGTGTTGACACTGAGTCCCACAAGTTTTGTTAAAACATGACTGATAGTAGTGGAGTACCATTTCTGAGTCCTGCTTTTGAGAATTCTTTCCCCCAAGGGAGTTCCTAGTGGGCTCCCACTTAGGAATTCTTCTTTGTGCCTTTTTTTTTTTTTGATCTTTATTTTATTTATTTGTGGTACTGAGAATCGAACTCAATGCTTCACACATGCTAGGCAAGTGCACTACCATTGAACCCCAGCCCCTATATTTTAATTTGATCAAAGTTGAAGTTGTGATGATAAGATTCAGAACTGCAGGTTCTTTGACTTGTCCCTGGGTGGGAAGGCACATGCACAAAGTGGATTCCTTGTGCAAACCTGCAGGCTCATCCACATGATTGTATTTGTTTTAGTGCCAGATAATAGAATCCTGGATTAAGTGTGACAGTTTGGGGAATGGTCAGCTACAAGGACGGTTGAGATGCTGGCAGAGCAATGGTTCCCTGCCTGCTTTGTTCTTGGCTGTCTCCTCTCCTTCAGCCTTCCTCTGTAGGTGATCTCTGCTCTGAGTGTGGCCATGGCAGAATGAACCTCCAAGGCTCCAGCAGGTGACTGGACCCAGCTGAGAACTTGGACTGAGTCCTGTGCTGGTGCCATCAGTGAGTTTCAGGGCTGGTGTCTTACCTGCAGACCATGAGGGTCACGTCTGCTTAGACGGCGTGGGCCTGCAGGTCTGGCTGTCTCGAGCAGGTGTTCTGATAAGGTACCCCACTCAGTACAATCGGGAAGGTCAGCCCCTTGTGGTTCTGGGGTGGCCAGTTCTACTCCCATTCGATGGGTGCTTGCAACTGCTGAGCACAAGGAGCCCACAGTTGATGTCCAACAGGGTGACTGGAAGTCAGCTTCCCTGTGGTGAAACAGTGTTAAGTCCTTTAGCTTCACTGGTGGTTACGGCTAAGTTTGATGTCAGCTTTAAAGTTATCTTGAATTAGAACTGAAGAGGTACGTGGACTCAGTAAAAGCAAATATTCAGATGATGGGTGCTGAATGACCCTGGAAGTGGGCCTGTGACGTGCCAGCCTGTCTTCTAGTTCTATGGGCATGGAGCATCCAGGGGATGCATGGCAGTATGTTGGCAGTCCTGTGACCTGTGGGGCTGCTGCTCTTTTTGTTTTTTATTTTATTTCTTTTCTTTTTTTTTTTGAGGAAAGCCCCTGAAGAGCTCCAGTTCTACCTTTGGTGTCCCCTGGCTCTGCTCACTGTACTATGAGTATCTACCGAGCACAGGTGTTGAAGGGTTCATGCTCGGCATGGACTGGAAGGCTTGACTTGTTTCTTTGGTGGTGAAGGCCTGAGAGAGTTTTTAAATGATCCTGAATTTATTGTTATCAAGATAACATTTCAAGTCTTTTGGGGCCCTCAGAGTGAACCTAGTGGGAGCCTTGCTTCCCACAACCTCCCAGGCCAGGCAGGGTCCTCTCTGAAGGCTGCCAGGGGCAGTGTAAGGTGCTGTCTGTTCAGGAGAAAGCTGGATGATGGTCCCTGTTGTCTCCTCTGCAAACAGATGAGGGCCAGAGCACACAGCTCCCAACCTTCAGAACCTCACTCCGTGATCTAGATTGAGCTACTGGGGTCAAATGCTATGGCAGACTTCCCTCGGCCTTCCTAAAGCTTCCGGGGCTTTGCTGGGAGCCCCGAGGCTTGGTCAGGAGTCTTCCCTCTCCATGTTGGGTGAGCACCAGCCCCACACTTTCAGGGGCCATTCCTTTTCTTTCTTAGTGAGGCCAAGGCGTTGGTAGGTGGCAGCTGTTTTCAGTTACCAGGTCATATGCAGCATGGGCTGGAAGAGTGGGCTGCCCTACCCTGACCTCAACCTGTGTGTCTGCCCCCTGAACCCATTTTTTCTGCCCAGTGGTGTGGTTTTACTTCTTAGAAGTGTGTTAACCTGAGTTAGGGGTGCAGCTCTGGTAGTGCGGCTGCCTTGAGCTCAGATTGAGGCTCAATCTCCAGCACTGCAGAAGAACCTAGGTATTCACTTCAAATTGGGTGCCAACGTGCTTGATGCTTCTTACTGAATGTGGAGACACAGATGTCCTTTCCCACCAGGGCCTTCCTGTGATTGCTGCCCTGGAGTGCTCTAGGGCCCTGGACCCAGTGGTGGGGAGTTCCATGCTAGTGACCCCCGCCCCTGGTGCCAGGTGGACTCTGCTTTCGTCTTGGTGGGGTTCGTGGTGAGTCTGCCTTTACAGGTGCCTGCATTTGTCAGTGCTCACCCTCAGAGCTGTGTAGACCTTGTCTTCCCCAGATTTGTAGCTGACAGGGTGCGCTCCCTGGTGGCCCTTGGCTCAGTGGGCATCTCTCCATGAAACCTTGTCAGAGCTGCCTCACTTTGGCCTTTATTCCAACAACAGACTGTCTTGGTTGCACTCAGTTCTTACTTGTACACCCTTTTTTAAAAAAATAATTTTCTTTTTCTTTTCGGGGTGGGGGGGGGTACCAGGGATTGAAGCCGGAAGCTTTCAACCTCTAAGCCATAGCCACAGCCTTTTTTATATTTTATTTAAAGACATGGTCTCACTAAGTTACTCAGGGCCATGCTAAATTGCTGAGGCTGGCTTTTTTTTTTTTTTTTAATATTTATTTATCTTTTAGGTTTTTTTTGTTTGTTTTTTTAAGGTGGATACATTAGTTTGTTTTTATGTGGTGCCAAGGATCGAACCCAGTGCTTCATGCATGCTAAGCGAGCACTCTACTATTGAGCTACCACCCCAGCCCCTGAGGCTGGCTTTTAACTCATCATCCTCCTGCCTCAGCCTCCCAGGCCGCTGGGATAACAGGCTTGCACCACCGCGCCTGGCTTGTACACCCTTTTTCTTCCTTACCTGCGCTTATTGTTCCTGTGGGACCTGAAGTGAGCTTAGGGTAGACTTGGTCAAATGTGCTCCTTAGGCTCCTCCCAGGCATCCTACAGGACTTGCAGAATCCGCCTCAGCTTTGCCTCTCTCCATTTGCCAGGAGCTGGCTGAATTTATTGTTATCAGGATAACAATACTTCCCATTAAATAAATGCGGCCTCCTCTTTGACCCCTAAACTAGACATTTTCTCTTTAACAACATGAATCTTAATTTCATTTGTTGCCGCACAATGAAATTTGTGTAAATAGTTAGGCAATAGGCTAAGGAGGAAGGAAATTCTGTAAGGGCTCCTGGGAGACCTTGCAGACCTGGTGGAGGAGCATGCCGACAGCAAAACAAAGCCTCAGGGCAGCCCACCAGAGCCCTGCTGTCCAGGTGGCAGGACTGTAGAGGCCAGGTGCAAGAGGAGCTTGCCCTACAGCTGCCTCCACACACCTGGGCCCTGCCTGTGTCCCTCCTGTGGGCTTGTCTCCTATGCCCATGTTCTAGAAGTCACACCAAACAAAACCGGGCCTTTCTCAAGCTGGTTTCCTTCCACAGACCTTCAAGGGCTTGCTTCCGAGCCTTTGATGGCTGTGTTTCTGCAATAATGGGTGTAAGTATAGTAACAGAGCTACTTGAGCAGCATGGACAGGGGAAGTATGCTGCCTATCAGAGATGTGGATCCAGGGCAACAACCCAGTCCAGGAGCAGATGAAGATGTCGGGAACCAGAAACACCTAGCAGGTCATGGTCAACTGTCTTTGGAAGTTAAACTGCTTAGATTGACCACTTATACATTTTTTTTTAGTAGCCAGTGGACCTTTATTTTACTTGTTTACATGTGGTGCTGAGAATTGTGCCCATTGCCTCAGACATGCAGGGCAGGCCCTCTACCACTGAGGTATAACCATAGCCCAACCACTTACAACACTAATAGCTAGTTTTAGCTGGGCGTGGTGGTGCACATCTATAATCCAGTGATTCTAGACGCTGAGGCAGCAGGATCACTAGTTTGAGGGCAGCCTCTGCAATTCAACAAAACCTATCCCAAAATAAAAAATAGGGGTGTGGAGTGTAGCACAGTGGTAGAGCACCCATGGGCTCAATCTCCAGTACTACTACTACTAATAGTAGTAGTAATAATAAATAAAAGCTGTTTTTATTCTCCAGAGATAAGAATTACGTTTTAAGCTATGGGCTTGTTTAAATAAGTTGATAACTAAATGTATCACTCAGAATTCCTAAACTTTGGGCCTAGGTGTAGCTCAGTGGAAGAACACATACCTAGTACTGGGTTTCACTACCAGCAGCAGAACCCCTAGAATTTCTGAATAGTCAGTTTGCTAAAATAATTAACAAGGTGCTTGCCCTCAATGCAGTGGTGCAGATGAGCCCTTAGAACAAGGGCTCCATAGGGGAGGTAAGTTCTTGCCCTGCAGACCCCTGTCAGGCACCATTGGGAGGTTGGAACCGCCCTGCCTCAAGCATGGTGGACCTGGGAGGGTATGGGTCCAACTCCTTTACTGTCCCCTTGGGCTTAACTGGGCGCTGCATACTTCCTGGGCCTTGTTAGGCCTTTGCTATCTCTGTCTCCACTTGGATTGTAGCTGCTTTCTCCTGGACCTCTTACCTGTTGATTCTGTCAAGGGTTTTCTAGGCCTTCCTGCTACTGAAGCTTCCTTTTGGAAACCAGGGGTTTCCGATGTTTTTCCTGACATGACTGAGCTGCACCTGGGACTGGTTGGGCTGCCTCTGCTGAGGCTCCAGTTTCAGAGGGAACAAGCACTGCACTCTAGGATGGGGGTTAGAGCAGGAGAAAGTCACCAAAACACTACAGCTAATGCTGAAGGACAGCTCAAAAGGGGGTTCCATGTGACAGTGAGGAATGCCTCCTGGGAAGGGGTGAGCATAGGCCTCTGCTTCTGCCGGAGGGTTCAGTCAGAATGATGGGGCTGGCTGGTGCAGGGCTGCAGAGCTTGGGGCTTCCAGGGGTGACCCTGCCTCTTCTAGGACTAATGGCTTTGGTACAGCCCATTCTAGTACCCTGCTGACTCTAGGGGCCACAAGCAGGAAGGGCTGTAACCCCGGCACATTTGGGTTGAACAGGCTTTATCTAGAGCTCCTTAACTCAAGCATCTAGCTATACACAGAATGGTATTTTACACATGTTGGACAGAAATAAGAGAATCAAGCCTCGTCCAGAAAGGTTCCAGAACTGCAAGGACCTGTTTGACCTGATCCTCACCTGTGAAGAGCGGGTCTACGACCAGGTGGTGGAAGGTGAGAGCAAGGCCTGGGGCCACGGGCAGAGCCAGAAGCAGGGCTGTGTGTGCCACCTGCCAGCCAGGCTGACCCTGCATGCATGGGAGCTGTGCCCTGGGCACAGGGCTGCTGATTGTTGGCTCCTCCCGCAGAGGCAGGCCAGGCTATGGGCTCTTAGGTAATAGCAGGGGACAGTGGGTGCTTCCCCACTGACCTGCACAGCCCTGTGATGATGGGCAGGGTGACCAAGGAAAGGAAGAGGAAAGTGGGTAAGGGCACGTGTTTGTGGCCCTTATGCTAAAGTTCATCAGAGCAAAACCACCCACATGGCTGCTGACCTAAGCAAAAGATGCCTGGCACAGAGATGCAAGGACAGCCTGGGCAGGAGGAGGCCTTGGGTTGCATTTTGTTTGCTGATGTTTCCTTGAATTATGGCCTCTCTCTCGTGAGGTTCTTCCTCAGGTAAGGTTCTTCCTCCCGGGCCTGCCTGGCTGCTGTATCCTCAGTTGTACAAACCCTCAAGTTCAGGAGACCGACCAATGCAGGGCCCAGTACTCCAGCACATCTGCCACCTGCTTCCTGTTGAGAACCTCTGACATCTGTGTCACTTTGTCCCAACCAGATCTGAACTCCAGAGAGCAGGAGACCTGCCAGCCAGTGCACGTGGTAAATGTGGACATCCAAGACAACCATGAGGAGGCCACCTTGGGAGCCTTCCTCATCTGTGAGCTCTGCCAGTGTGTAAGTACCAGTTTCTGTCTGAGCTGTCCCTGCCAAGGAGAAAGAGGCAAGGCCCTCTTCTCCTGCCCAGGACAGGGCAGGGGCTTCCCATGGCTCGCCATGGCTGTGTGGCTCAGTTCCGGGTCCAGTTACAGCCAGTGCTGAAATGTCAGCAGAAACAGAGGCATGCACAGAACTGAGATCTAACCACGCTGCTTTGGCTGAAGCACCCACCCTGGTGTTCTGGTTCATCTGACAGAAGCTTGTGAAGACAGCTGTGTCCAGCAAGAGCCTCCAGCACGCAGGCCTTTTTGAAGATGGGGTGCCTCACCTCTCCCCTGTGCTGGATCTTAGTTCCTAAGTGCCCAGCAGAACCCATGGCACTCCAGGTTCAGGTGGGGTCAGAAGTGCACCCCCAAGGCACCTCTGCAGCAGATGGGCAGGAACCTGTGTCCTCTACCCTTTGGACTTGTCAGGCAGGCCAGACATCTGTCCTTTCCTGTGACCCCTGGGTGGTATTCTAGCACTCAATGGCTTGTGCAGCCTCTATGATGGGACCTTCCCAGAGGGAGAGCCATGTGCCTGGTCTTGTCTTGTGCCCTTTGGGAGCTGTGCGTGTAGGAAATGATGGCTTAGCCAAGAGAGGTCAGTAGATACTGGGCTGGGAGTCCATTTGCTGTGTGGGACCCAGGTTCCTGCCCTCTGGATGCTCAGCTTGGCACAGCCTCCACTCCCAGCCTGCCCTATGATCCATTGTGGTTGCTGGAGCTCCAGTGGTTGTGCTTATGATCTGATCAGTATGCAAGAGCAAGCTGAAGAGCAAGACATGTCCCGGAAGTTGCGCATGCAACTTCTCCTTGGGCACATCGTCAGCTGAGTCACAGGGGCTAGCTAGGGGACTAGGGAGACCAGCCATCATGCCAGGGCAGCTGTGCTCCGGTGCCAGCCTGCCTCTTTTTAGGGAAGGGGTTCTTCATTAGGGTACCTCTGGCAGTCCATGCCTGCATTTATGATTCTCACAGCCAGGAGGAAGGCTCTTGGTGACTCAGGTGTGCCCCAACTGGGAACACGACCAGCTTCCCTGCTCAGTGACTTTGGGGAGGTACCTTCCTTGCCCTCTTGTCTTGCAAGTTGAGGACTCACTGGCCAAACAGTGTGCTGAAGCACCAGGCTGGGTCCCCAAACCTGCCCCACTTCTGAACCTGCTCTATGCTCCTCCCAGCCTAGGGTTCTGAAGTGATCAGTGCAGAGGCCCCTCCACAGCAAGGCGCCACCAGGTAGAGTTAGGGTCAGGATGCTCCGTCCTGGAGGCCTGGTGCTGGGGAACCTGCCAGTGTCTGTGGCTCTGGGCATGGGCAGGGGAGGTGCCCCTTGCTCAGGGCTATGCTCTTTGCAGATCCAGCACACGGAAGACATGGAGAATGAGATTGACGAGCTGCTGCAGGAGTTTGAGGAGAAGAGCGGCAGGGCCTTCCTGCACACAGTCTGCTTCTACTGAGCTCCACCTCCTTCAGGCTCCTCCTCCCAGGTGTCTTTACTCGGAGGCGTTCTTGGTGGAAGGTGTATGGACTGTACATATAGGATGAAAAGGTACACAGAACCGCCAGATTAAAGACCATTCTCAACCCCACTTCTCTTTACCAAAAGTTACTGCCCACTGCCCTAGGGTGTGCCTGTTGCTCTGCCTTGCTCTCTTCTCCCCCAATTGCTGGATTGTACAAATATCTGAATAAAGCAACGAGCTGTATCTTAAAGAAAAGAACCTGGAATTACCCAATAAATAGATGCTGCTAGTTGTCAATGCTTTGTCCTGATTTCTTGGCCAGACCTTCCTCTTGCAGAGGTATAGGCCCCTGAGGACCTCCTGAGGGAGAGGGGCTGGGGAGTGCTGCTGAAGGCAGGACACACCAGCAAGATGGTGTTCTCTCAATGGCTCCCACCCCCAGAGCTGCGATCAATTGTCCTGGGTGTCAAGACTGTCCACCAGTTAGGTTTACTTCCAGATGACCCTACTGGCTGCTCTGGGTCCTGGAACGAAGGGTAAAGACCGTCTAGTGTCATGTTGGGCCGGGCAAGCGGTTCCTGAGCTCTTGGTTCAGCCTTGTGTTGGGCGGTGGGTAAGGGTTTGGGGACCCTGAGCCTGGTTCCCCAGGGTCGGGGGCAGCCAGAGCAGAGCTGTGGACACAGGGCCTCCAGACTTGACTCCAAGACCATGCCAGAACCCATACTCCCACAATTCGTGAGCCTGGGGTCAGCCTTTCCTGCCCCCGCTCCCAGCCCGCCCCCGGCTCTCTGGCCCTACCTGCTACCATGTGGCCTTGGCTTTGAGTGACCTCCGGGCTCCCTGGTGACCTTGCCCCCCCAACTCCAGCCAGCATGTCAGCATCACCTCCCTCCCCGCTAGTGGCGCTATCCTGTCC
>NW_026000102.1:8186866-8210500 GCF_001458135.2 Marmota marmota marmota
GGCCCACCTCGGCCTACCAGCTGCTGGGGGAGGGGCTGCCCGCCGGGAACCGCGACTGAGGACCCCCCTACCAGCCGTCCCCTGCCCTAGAGAGCCTGTAGAGAAAGGGCCGCCAGGGGGTGGCGGAATGGGCCGCCGGCCTCCTGGTCTAGGGCCTGGAGGCTGGAGAACAGCAGCCCAGTGTCCAGTGTGGTGGCCACCGTGGAGGCCCGGCCCAGCTCGGCCCAGCCCAGCGGGTCCTCCTCACCGCCGCTGTGTGTGCGCGGACCTTCCTGTGAGCCAGGGCAGGCAGGTGGAGGAGGTCAAGGTGGGGAGGGCCGACACTGAGGAGCTCCTGGCACAGCCCCTCCGAGTGGAGAGGGGGAACTGAGGCAGGGGTGGGGCTGAGGCTTGCTCAAGGTCACAGTGAGCCCCTGCCACATGCCCCTGAGTGGCCTGTGCTCCCATGCACGTGTAGTGATGGAGTCTTCCTGCCCATGCATGTCTGTACGTCCATGTACGAAATAAACATCTTCTCATGAGCCGCGCATGTGTGTACCGTCTGTGCATATACATGTGCGTACACACAGTGCACACACCGCATGCACTCATCTCAGAGAGGCCCTCCCGCGGTGACTGTTGTCCCTGCTGGACAGACGAGGAAGCGGACAGAGGTTTTAGAGGATGGACTCACCCAAGGTCATGCAGCCAGGAGGGGATGGGACTCCGACCACAGAACCTGCCCTCACCCTACCTTGCAGGGCTGTTCCTAGGCTCTGTGGACATGTGAGGGTGGCGGGTGGGGGGGTCGGGGTGCCAGGGCAGTTGCATGTCTCCCCCAGTGTGTCACATGCCTCCGGGTGCAGACAGGCATGTTGCAGGACAGCGAGTGTGCCCTCTGCCCTCGCATGTGCTGGACACAGTGGGAGAGGTTGCTGGTGGGCACATGCTCCCTGAGAAATCTGGGTGCCACCTGGTGTGCCTAGTCTGCCCAGCATGGCCCACAGCGCAAGAGAGGCACGAGGGCACACCCCCTGCTTGTGGGCAGTGCCCGTGGTGGAGCTGAGACCCTCTCAGGTGGACAGTGTGCATGCCCTGGCCCAGACACTCAGCTCTGGGAACACACACTTAACAAGTATGGGTCATCAGATGTGCCCAGCGTGGCTCTGCCTGGGGCCGCACACGGAAGGGCTGCCTGGGTAGACAGAGGGCGTTGTTCAGAGTGTGTTTGCCCAAGGCGTGTGTATGCCTCTCAGGTAGCCTCCAGGACACATGTGGACTCATGTGGAAGAGGCGCCTGCAGAGTGGAGGCTGACTCGAGGCCTGTATTGCAGACCCCCGCCCCACTATGCACACGGAGCGTCTCTGCGTGTCTACATGTATGTGCTTTGTACACATTTCTACATATAGGATATGTAAATTCATACAAAGTACTCTTGTATATTGACAGCATATATATGTGTATGAAAAGTACATGTATATAGAACAATATACAGTGCCGAGTGCTCAGAGGAATGTCAGATCGTCTCTGTGTGGGTGCAGTGACTATGTGCAGATTACAGGTTTGCATGTGGGGTATCCATGTATACACCATGTACACGTCTGCCACAACAGATTCTACCTGTGTACACACCGTGCAGAAAAAGCGTATACACATTTGTGTCTCGTACATGCCTCTACATGGAATTTCATACAGAGGACATGTATGTGAATTCTGTGCAGCATGCACATTAGCAGGCAGCGTCAGTGCCTGTGCACATGGATCTGTGCACAGGACAGCACCCCACAGAGAGGCCGGCTCTGTGTACGTGGAGTGATGTGCATCCATGTGTGACATGCCACGCTCATGCCGGCGTGTGCTCAGTGCATGGATGTGGGGCTTGTGGGATTGTGGGACCCTGGTCCACAGTATACACACTGTGCTCTGTGCATGTGGCCAGTGTGTATACACGACATGCGTTGGGCCCTGGGTGGACACATGCAGCATGTGTGGCGCAGGCGGGTCACATGTCTGTACCTATCACAGACACATGTGCACACAGCATATCCCTCTGTCTTCATCTGGGAGACCTGAGCGCCCACCTCCATGGCTGGACCTGGAGTTAGGAGGAGGCCCAGGGTCGTGGAAGGGGCGATGCAGATGCCCAGGCCAGCAGCAGTCCCAAGCCCAATTGTTGGCACCCTGCCTGGCCCTGCTTTCAGGGTTCCTGGGGGTTTCCTGCCCAGCCACCTGTGTTGGGGGGAGTCAGAGTTCTTTCAGTGCCCCGGGGACCCTAATGGGTCAGGAAACATTTCCTCCCAGGGACTGGCCCAACCCCATGTTCTCTGTTACCATCAGTGATTTTCCATCATGACGACAGATAATGTCTATTAAGCTTGTAATCAGATGAGTGACAGCTGCCAGGTCAGTCATGGTCACTCCTCACAAGTGGAGCATGGTCCAACAGCCCAAGCCCTGCCTACTGGGACTGGCCAGTGTGGATGAAGGGGCTGAGCCCCAGGAAGAGCAGGAGAGGTTCTGAGCGGCCTGGCTGGGGGCTGCCCCTTCCCTGCCTCTGGGTGGGAGGTGGACAGCATGGGCCCTGCTCAAGGAAGATGAGTCAGTTTTCTTTTGGGGGGAAGGTCCCTCTGGGTGGGGGAAGGAGGGAAGACCAGGCCTGGGCAGGAAGACTGCAAGGCTGATGGGCAGAGCCACAGGGTCTGCTGCAGCTTGTTGAGGGGAGGAGGGGGAGCAGGTTTGGGGAGCCAGGAGCTATTTTCAGCATGCGTTTGAGGTGTCTGTAGATCCCACGTGGAGACGCGCAGGCAGCTGAGCGTCCAGCAGGCATGGAGGTAGCAGGGAGGAGAGTGGCTGTGAGGTTTGTTTGGCCGGCAGGAGCAAAGGACAGGGCCACAGACAGGACGGCTGGGAAGAAGAGGGTGCCACCAGAGCATGTTGTCCTGGCACTCTGGGCCCCAGGGCCACCAACCCCCTCTTCCTGGCTAGGATGTTCAAATCTGCTGTCATGGGGACCAGTTCCCCCTGCAGGTCCACCACTGGGAGTTCTGGGGCTGGAGGGCTCCCTGGAAGTGGGGCAAGCCACCAGAGGAAGAGAGGAAGCTGCGGTAGTGCCACCTACAGGCTTTGGAGAGCAAAGCCCCAGTCCTCGAGAGCCCAGTGCCTCCTGGGGGCATGGTGTGGCTTGTTTGACGAGACCAGGGCCATGGTGGGTGCCTGGTTCAAGGGGAGGGGCTCTGGCGTCCATCCCACGGCAGTGAGTGGGCAGTGATGGACATGGGTGAGGATGTAAGAATGGGGTGTGGGGCAGAGTCCTCAAGACCTCCAGCACGGAGTGAGGCAGGGAGGCACAAGTTAGGGACCAGAAGCGGAGGGGGGGGGGGGCTCGCAGGAGTACCCCCGAGGGCATGGAGTGTAGACTGCTCTTAGACTGCCAGGGACCAGGTCTGGTGGGCACTGGCCCTTGGGCTCTGCTGGGCCTCCACAGTCCCCACAGTCAGCAGGTGGACCAGGGCTCATGCCTGGGGCCCTCAGGAAAGAGGGAGGTGCTGGGTGAGGGTACATCCCCTAGCCAGACCCTCCCTAGACATCGCTACTGGCAGCAGGATCTTGGCCTCCCACCTGCCCTGACAGTTCTGCCTGGCAGCCTGGGGCTGGGGGGGCGGGTCTGATGACTCTTCCCAACCAGCGCACAGGGATGGCTTCAAAGAACTCCCTGAGGTGCCCCGTGGGAGTCACACCACCTGCCTCGGGGACCCCCAGCCTGCCCAGCGTGGACCCGGGGAAGCCAGGCCAGGGTTGGCGGGAGAGGTGCCAGCCCGCCCTGCCGCCCGCAGGCACCACATCCACTACGTGATCCCATACGACGGGGACCAGTCGGTGGTGGACGCCTCAGAAAACTACTTTGTGACGGACAATGTGACCAAGCAGGAGATCGACCTCATGCTGGGGCTGCTGCTGGGCTTCTGCATCAGCTGGTTCCTGGTGTGGATGGACGGCGTACTGCACTGTGCCGTGCGTGCCTNAGGACCTTGGCCGGAGGCCGCACAGGCCCTTCGAGGAGCCGGCGGGGAACATGGTGCACGTGAAGCAGAAACTCTACCACAACGGGCACCCGAGCCCACGGCACCTGTGAGCCGCGCCCAGGACTCAGGGCTGCTGTGCAGACCAGACCGACCCCGCGGAGGCCCAGCTGGCCAGGCGGGACTGCGGCCTCAGGCCCAGGGTGTCCTGGCCTGTGGCTGGCCGGGTTGTGGCTGCAGGGCAGGTCCAGCGGAAGGTGCTGTCGTCTTCGTTTTTATGAAAGGGGGTGGGGTGGGGGCTGGGGTGGGGCTGGCCACCGGGCCTCAGGGCAGGACAAAAGGGCAGGCTCTGTCCTAGAGGGGCTGGGGGCCAAGGGGGGTGGGTCCTCAGTAGGGACAGGCAGGGACAGGTCTGGCCAGGGTCAGGACTGGACTCAGGCCACATCTGATTGAAAGCTGCTGTTTCCTGTGCACTGTGTTGTCCGTCCATCCATCCGTCCGTCCGTTTGGTCTGGAGTGGGGGGAGGCGCCAGGGACTACGCCGTCAGCACACGGGAGCATGTGCATGGGGCGTGTGCGACTGAGAGTGGTACAGGAGGGAGGACAGGCCCTCGGCAGCTATCAATAAGGGTGGGGCCTGGGCACCCCAGCACCTCACTGTGAAGCCCACCCTGCCTGGCCAGTAAACTCTCCAGAAAGCTCCAGCCTCTGCCTCTTCCGTCACCTGAAACCCCAAGGGCTGCAGAGGGGCCCCCACAGCCCGCCCCTCATATCAACCATGAGACACACAGCAAGGGTCAGTCAGTTTTATTAGATTTTGGAAAGAAGGGCCCCCCGCCTGCTGGAGGGGGCAGCAGCTTGGAGCACCAGACGTCATGGACCGGTGGCTATCTGGCTCTGGATCCACCCCACTAGGTCAGGGCTGGGCTAATTCTTGGCACAAACATGTGCAGGGCAGCATCCAGGCCAAGGCAGAGCCAGTGACCTCACTGCCCCTCTGGTCCCCACAGGCCCCGGTCCTGCTGGCCAGGCTGTAGCCACCAGCCTTGGGTACCCAGCTCGCCTTGGAGGCCCGACCCTCCCCCAGCCAGCACCCCTGGCAGAAGGGCAGACTTGGGGCCAAGGCTGAAGGGGAGCTGGTGGGAAGGCACTGCAGGCCGCGTGGCTGCACTTCCCAGAGGGTGGGCCAGGCGTTCCAGCCTAGCTGGCCTGCTGTGGACTCAGGTGCGGGGACTCGCCAACCTGGGGCCTGGGGCCCTCCAGAGTCAGCCACTGCATCTTCTGCTGGTGCTGCTGGATGGCATCCTGGACCCGGGCGTCCATCATGGCCTCGGTGAGCACCCCATCCTCAGAGGCATACGCCATGGCCTGCAGGAAAGAGGCCAGCAGCCTGCACAGGGGCAACTCACTCTGCAGTGGCCTCCCAAGGGCCCCAGTGTGGCCTGACCCATGTCTACAGGGGCTCTGCACATCCCAGCACGGCCTCTGTGCTCCGGAGTTTCTACCATAGAGAGCCCAAGTCGAGACACACACCCGGCTGACCCACAAGCCCCTCCCAGGCAGAACAAATGCGAAACCCGCAGGCGACTCTGGGGACACAGGGGAACCCTGAGTGGTCACCTCTGGACAGGCTGCCACTCCTGCACTCCCTATCCTAAGGACATCACGGGGGTCCAGCCAGCAGGGGTCAATGGCGTCGCCGTAGTCACCGCACTTGGGTGGCTCAGGCTGCAACTCGCCGGCAACAACAGCTCTAGAAGCACCAAAAGGGTCGGTGGGCCCCAGGGTGCGGCGGCTCGGCTGAGGGGTCAGGCCAGGGTGCAGGGACCTCACCGCACTGTGCTCGGGAGGGAAGGGGAGCTGGGGTGCCTGGAGGAAACTCAGGGCAGTCCCAAGCAGGGGATCCTGCCTCCAGGCCACCTGAGTGGGACCCTCACCCACAGCCTGGGCCCTCCTCCCAGACACTGGATTCCCCCCAGGGGCAGGCGTGCTTGGCTGGCGCTTGTGGGGCCGTGACTGCATGGTGCCACGAGGGCCGGAGTGCACAGGGCCCCTGCCTCACCTCCACCTGCTGCGGGAGCAGACCCCACCTTGAAGCCAGACCACCAAGTTGGGGAGGGAGCAGAAGGTAAGGTGGAAGCTGCACATGAGACTGGCAGGTGGACAGGGCACAGCCCAGCCCTGCTCAGCATGGAGCCTGCTGCGTGGCAGGACACAGCGACCATGCTTCACCCAAGGCAGGGACCTGCTGCATGGTAGGACAGACGGCAGCACAAGTCACGCTGCTGTCCTGACTTCCTTCGCGTCTATACTGGCCCAAGAGACACGTTCACCAGGGTACAGAAGCGCATGCCTGCAGCGGCCGAGGCAGGAGGCCGCCTTGAGGCCAGGAGTTCCAGGCAGCCTGAACCACACGGTGAGACCCTGTCTCAGAGATGAACAAACAAGCCAGGTGCAGTGGCCACACCTAGAATCCCAGTCACTCGGGAGGCTGAGGCAGGAGGATAACACGTTCACCACACCATAGCAAGCCCCTGTCTCTAAATCACAAAGTTCTGAAAAGGGCTGGGGAAGCAGCCCAGTGGTTCAGTGCCCGGGTATGGAGGAGGGGAAAAGAAGGAACAAGGAAACGACATGGAGAAGAACTGCGGCCACGTGGGATGTTGACAAGGAGGTCCCTGCTGACTCCTTCCTCAAGACCAGTGCTACCCTGACACCGTGGCCAAAGACACCCAGGGGTGCAGCAGGCCAGCAGCGGCAGACCAGTGGCCATGGCCCCAGTGATGCAAGGGTGTTCCCGTGGGAACACTGCCACGCACACAGCAGAAGCCAATGCAGGGCCCACACGTGGCACTTGGCCAGCTCCCTCCTTGCGGTCCTGAGGTGGCGGGGATGCTCCACCACTGAGCCACATCCTAACACTTTTTATCTTGTACTTTGAGGCGGGAGGCCATCAAGTGGCCTAGGCTGGCCTGGAACCTGCCATCCTCCTGCCTCAGCCTCCCTTTCCTAATAAAAACACCCCACAGAGAGAGGTACAGAAAGAGACTTCTCAACACAGCGGGAGCACAGGTCAGGAGCCTGCCAGCTCCCCTAAGGCAGGCCGGCAGACCACCACTGAGCCCCTCCACAGCACAGCACTGGAGCCCTCCCTGGCAACTGGGCAAGAAGAGTGGGCTGAGCCAGAGAGAAAGAAGCCAGTTGCTTCTGCTCCCAGACGCTGTGCCCCTATGGGTGGCAGGGCTTGGGGGCCACTGAGACCACACAGCCCCAGCTCCTGCGAGGGCTCCCGCCCAGCACCATCCTGCACACATGCACTCGCCCGCAGATGTGTCCTAAAAACCAACCCATCAGAACTGATCAGGACACAAGGTCAACACACACAGCAGCTGCAGTTCTGCACCCTGACAGAAATTCCAAAAGGAAGTAATTCCATTTATACAAATATAAAAAGGAATAAAATGTTTAGGAATTAATCAAGGAGATGAAAACCTTTACGGGAAAACCGCACAATACCACCAAATGGGACTGAAGAACACAGGAGGTGGTTGCAAACAGTCTGGTGCGGAGCTCAGGCTGAGGCCAGAGGACTCAGGTTTGAGGCCAGCCTGGGCCTCTTAGCAAGACCCTGTCTCAAAATAAAAAGCAAAGGGGCTGGGTTTGTGGCTCAGCGGTAGAGTGCTCGCCTAGCACGTGCGAGGCCGTGGGTCCAATCCTCAGCACACATAAAAACAAATAAATATACTGTTTCTAACTAAAAAATAAACATTTTTAAACCTCGAGCTGCTCAAGTATCTTTCTTTTGAGACAGGGTCTTGTTGAGTTGCTCTGGCTGGCTTTGAACCCAAGATCCTCTTCCTTACTGTGAAGACCCCTCTGTGAGGAAAGGGCGGTCTTCTCAAAACGGACGCTGGGAAAACTGGGTATCCGCAGCCAACGACACGAGGCTGCACCTCCAACTCACGCCCTCACAAAGCCAGAGCTGGGGTACAGCTCTGTGCCAGAGCGCTTGGCTGGTGTGTACAAAGCCCTGCATTCTTGCCAGTTATGCACCAAAGAAAAAGACCAGAACTATAAACCCCAGGGAAAAACCACAGGGCAGGAGTAGCCACAGTGGTACCAGAAGACTGCTAGTTCAAAGCCAGCCTCAGAAATACACAGACCCTGTCTCAAAATAGAGGAACGAGAGGGCTGGGGATGCAGTTCAGTGTTAACAGCACCTCTGGTGCAGCCGCTGGGACCTCCCCCTAAAAAGGAAGAACACAGTGACGGCGGGAGTCCGACAGACTGGACTTGGCATCCTCCTGGACGAGCCAAAGGCAGCAGAGCGAGAGTCGGCCTCTACAGCACTCACCAGAGCACAGATGAAAGGTCTGCCCTGAACATCTGGGGAGGGGCTGAGACCCAGAGTACACCAACAGCCAAGATTGAACGCCGCCACCCGATCTCAAGTGGGCAGGGGACCTGAAGAGACATGTCTTCAAACAGGCACAGGTGGCGACTAAGCACCAAAAAGGACGCTGGTGACCAGGGAAGAGCAACTGAAGCAGATGTGTGGTGCCCCCACGCCACCCAGAGAGGAAGCCCAAGCCACAGCCATGCCTATAATCCCATCAACTGGGGAGACCCAGGCAGGAGGTACCAAGTTAGAGGCCAATCTGAGCAGCTTAGAGAATCCCTCAGCAAGTCAGCAAAACCACCTCAAAATAAAAAAGAGAAGGAAGAGGAGTATGGCTGAGGGACAGAGCACCCAGGTCAAGCCCTGGATGAATGAAAACCAGGGCCACCAGCACAGGGCAGAGCTGCCCTGGCAACTGTGGGCACCCAAGGCCCTGAGGAGACAGGACACCCGCAGTGTGGCCACACACTGAACGCAGGGGTGCTGCGGCCTCCTGTTCAGGCACCAGCACTGGGAAGACCCACACTGCCCAGCATACACGCCGTCTCCAGCACTGAGACCCGGCCCAGCCCATGGGTGCAGAGACGTGGCCATGGGAGGCTGACTGTCCTGGAAACCAGCTCCCGCAGACCACGAGGCAACCACAGAAGTCCTGGTTGTCACAGCTCACACCCCGAGGCCCACAGGGCAACCCTGACAGGCAGTGGCCACGCCTGGTACCCAAGTGACTCGGGAGGCAGAGGCAGAAGGATCCCAAGTTCCAGGCCAGCCTCAGCAACTTAGCAAGACCCTGTCTCAAACAAAGGGTCGGGGGCGGGGGGAGAACACCAAATGCTGATGAGCTTGGGGAGAGACCGAGGCCCCAGAGAAGGTAGTCTGTGGGCGCTGCCACATGGCCCGGCCCGGCCCAGCAGCTCCACTCTGGGGTAGAGAACGGAAAGCCGGCTCCTGAGTACCCTCCGCCAGCTGGGAGAAGATGAGGAAAAGAAAGGGGGGCTGCCTAGCAGCTGGGGATGAGGGGGAGTGAGAGGTCAGAGGGCATAGGGCTTCCATCTGGGAGGACAGGAAGTTCCAGCAATGCACAGACGGTGATGGCCCCAGCAGATGCCATAGGCCTGCGCCCGTCAAGATGGTGCCGGGTCGGTGAACCTGAGGGTAAGTGCAGAGGCAGGACGCAGGACTCACTTCACACACACCGAGCTGAGCTTTGGCGCCCCAGGGCTGGGTCTGTGGACAGCCGTCCGGTGTGGTGAGCTGCTCCTGCAACACGGGCCACGGCAGCATGCCAGGTCACCCTCTGCCAGATGACCCTCCCCAGGCCACGATGACCATGATCACACAGGCCTCGGGGCCTGCATTTGGAGCCTGGGCCTTGGAGGAGTCGTGGAAGTGAATGAGGCTGCGAGCTTGCCCCCAAGTCAGTGCCACCAGAAGACACCCCAAGAGCCGCTCACCACCCCCAAGGACACACCAGGATGTGGCCCTTGCAGGCCTCGGGCGCTGCTCTGGGGGACAGACCACAGCCTCAGAACCGGGAACACAATGTGGTGCCATGGTGCCACCTGCACCCTGCCGAGTACTCTGGTCTCTGGTTTGTCAACCACAGTACGTCCCACAGCACAGCCCTCAGCTGGCTAGACCCGGAGGTGCTCTTATCTGTAAGAGCAGCTGAGCACCCTGATGGAAGCAGAAGTCTCTCTAGCTAACCTCTTGCACAGAGGTGACCAGGTGAGCATGGCACCCACCACGGCGTTCTCAGCAGCCACCAGAGGCTGTGAGCTCCAGGTGCTCCCAGCACTGCGGGAGCTGAGCCGGGGTTAACGGGGGGCACTCTGCCCTGTGAGCCCTGAGCCACACATAGCCCACACACCTGCCCCCACTCTGCGGCTGACCTGTCGGAGAAAGCAGAACCTCAAGAGGGCTCATGCAGAGCAGGTGGCTGTGAGGTTCCACCTGAAGTAGGTGCTCAGAATCTGTCCAGCTCCCCACCTGACGGCCTAGGTGAACAGCCCCTCGGCCCCCACCTGCCTCAGAGCCTCCCGTACGTCTGCCCGGGCACCCTGGCCTTCCCTAGGATGATGTGTTCTGTGTCCACAAGCCCTTCCAATGCAGCCCAGACAGGATGAGCCAATGGGGGAGCAGCCCCCGGTGACGGGGAGTAGAGCAGGGGCCACACCCTCCATAGGCCTCAGAGCCCAAGAGCTCCACTCACCTGCCAGGCTACGGCCAGCTGGGCGATCTCACGGCCCGACATCCCCTCCGTCAGCTGGGCGACCTCTGAGCACTTCCTGCTGTAGTCAAACTGGGCCAGTTTCAGACGCCTGTAGGAAGAGGTCTCAGGTGGTGCCCAGCCAGCCAGGGCTGCACATGGCACAGAGCTAGGGAGACGGGCATCAAGGCCGCCCACCTCATACCAGAATCATGGGCGGTCCTGGGCACCCCTTGGCTGCTCCTCTGAACATAAGCCAGGATCTGCCAACACCCGGATCCTCCTGGCTAACCTGCTATGGGGCCAGGCTGGGGCGCTGCACCCCTGCACCCCCACTTTCCACCCACTCCAGACCCAGCCCACATCTGCACACCAAACAGCCAAGCAGCAGGTGCCACTCCAAACACTTAGCCAGTGGAGTGCAGGCAGGGTCCTGGAAGGGCAGCGAACAGCATGGGTAGGCTGCACCTTCCATGTTTCCAGCAATGTCACCTTGGCCAAAGGTAGAGTGGCCATTGTGCAAGAGGTAGAGAAATGAGGTCGTGCTGCCTGGGCCAGGAGGAGGTGGGGCCTGGCCAGCAGGAGTCCAGAAGCCAGCCCACCAGGCTGCAGAAGGTGGGGGGGGGCGGGCAGGAAGGATTCAGGTCAGGACATGGAAGGACCTGGAGCCAGGCACTGCCAGCCTAGGCCCCTGGAGAGGCTGATGGCAGAGCAGCCTCAGCTGACTGGGAACGTCCTGGATGCAACAGAAAGGGGAGCAGGGAGAGCCAGGGCCTTGCCACCAGGCAGGCTTTGCCCAGTGGCTTCACCCTGCACCCAGCATCTAACAGTCATGGAGAGCCACACCCCACCCACGAGGCTCAGGGCCCCTCTGAGCAGCTCTTGGGAGCGGCACGGTGTACAGGCAGCTGGACTTGATCATCTGGCTAGGCCACTTGGTCAGCCATGGACTGCCATGACCACCCCTCTCCTCAGCAGGCACAAGGGCTTTGGAGTAAGGCTCAGGGAGCAGAGTTTAGCCTCTCCCCAGGGCCCAACATTTTCCCTAAAGCTCCCAAGTGACCCGGGTGCTTCAAATAATGGGAAGGTAAGCATGTAAAGTGGACACTAGATAGATCGGCTGCTGCCCTCAAGTAAAAAGCGGCTGGAGAAAAGGGCCAACGACCCCACAACAGAGCTGCGTATCCCAGGGCCCCGGGGAACCATCCCAAGGATGCCTGGTCCGAACAGGACCCCACCAATGGCCACAAGACCCCAGGGGAATGGAAATGCCACCAGGAGGTGGAACCTGCTGGACGTGCCCAAAGGGAGGAGGGATGGGGTGGCTGCTGACAGCAGATGGCAAGAGGGTGGCAAGCGGGCCTGGACACTTACTGCTTTCCTTCTGTGGCTGGCTTAAGAACAAACTTGTCAAAATACATCCTCACCAGGCGCTCCCGCTCCTCGAGCCGTGGCAGGTGGAAGCAGACCATCTCATCAATGCGGTCACTGACAGCCCAGTCGAAGTCCTCAGGCTGGTTGCTGGCCAGGACCAGCATGAACCTGCAGGCAACAGGCACACGGGCTGAAGCCGGCAGGCAGAGGGCTTCTTGCTCCTCAGGGAAACCTCCAGAAGAACCACTTGGCACCTGGGGGCTGAGCCCAGGGACCCATGTGTGGGAGGCCAGGACTGTACTGCTGAGCTGCACCCACCCTGGCTGGCACTTCAACCAGGAAACCCTGGGAGCCCCCAGCAAGGCCCCCTGCACAGTGCAGGCCCCAGCTGCCGTGTCCACGTTCCTGTTCTCGCCCCAGTGGGCTTCTCCAGTACAGATCCCAGACCAACAGGCAGCACCAGCAGGACACTTGTTCCCTCTTGCTGAGAACCCTCACTATGCTGGGCAAACCAGGCCATGGTGTCCAGCAGATGCCTGGCCAGGCTGGGGACGGGGATCTTGACTGGGCCTGGCAGGAACCTCAACTTGCCTCAGAGCATCCGGGCTCAAACAGCAGCCCCAGCTAGCAGGCGTCTGAGAATGCTTTGTGACCAGTGAGCAAGGAACAGGACGAGGGGACTTGGAAAGGTGTGTGGGAACACAGCACCCAGGCTGACCTACCTCTGGAACAGCCCAAGAAGCTCCTCCAAGTGAGACCTCTCTTTGAGACCTGGAGGCTGCCCTGGGCCCCGAATCCCTCTGGAGGCCAAGGTCCTGTGCTCCATCCAGGATACGTGGGAACTGCTCCTGCCCTCGCTCCCACCCAAAGTGCCCACCTATGCCCCTGGTGAGCCTCCTGAAATCCTGAGGGACGCCAGCCACAACGGGGGTCTCAGCTTTGCCTCCCTCGAAGTCAAGTGGAAGATTGGAAGCCAAAGGGTGGGAGGGGTCATGTGAGTTGGTGGCCCTGCCTAGCAGAACCTGGTATGGTTTCTCTGTGACACTTGCTGCCCTTCCCAGACAGGGGTGTCAAGAACAGCCCTGACAGCTGCCCAGGCACCAAGTGCTGGACTCTGGACCCTAGCCATTAGCAGTAGGCATGCCTGGGCAGTGCCCCCACTTCCCTTGTGAGGCCAAGGGTGACAATGCTGCAGGTACTCTGCCCAGGGCAAGGGGAGGTCAGGGGCTCACTTGCTGCTATGCTGGCCAGTCCTGTGCAGGAAGGCGTTGAGGGCAGCCCTGAGGTCTTCACTGATCTTCTCCTGCAGAGGGAAGGCTTTGGTGTTGGTCATAGGCCTGAGAAGTGGGGAGGGTTCTGCAGGCCACTCCTGCAGGGCAAGTGTGGGCTCAACCCCATCTGAAAGCTGGAACTGCACTTCAAGCCCTCAAAAATGCTAAGAGGGCTGGGGCACTCAGTGGTGGCACATGTGCTTGGCACAGCCAGGGTCCTGATTGACCACGTCACCACAAAATTGCTCTTGGCTCCAGCTGCAAATGCCCAGAGTGCCCAGCATCCTCACATGGCCAGGGACGCACCCAGGGGACTCACTGTGGCTCTCTTCCTAAGAAAGGCGTCTGCTTCATCCACAAAGAGCAGGAGGCTGTGAACAAGAGCGTGCCACACGAGTGGATGCTTGAACCCACAAGACAGCCCCAGGGCCACAGGCTCTACCCACCAGGACCTCTAACACACATCCAGTAGAGCCACGCAGCAAGGCCAGGGGAAACCTGCGCAGGCTGCCTGCAGCTTCCAGAGGAGCGGGTGCAGGGCCTGGTGCAGGGCCCGCCCGAGCAGCCAGGGAAGGTGCAAGTCCAGGGGACAGGAGAAGGGGGCACGCCTGGGGCGACTAGTAGGGCTGACCACGCCACCGCCAGACTATCGTGCTGAGGGGTCATGGCCTCAGATGGCTTTCAGGAGGTTCACGTAGGAACACCACCTGCACGCATGCACACCACCAGCACACACACTCAATGGAGCACCTGTGTGGGGCAGACCCTCCCCACCTGAGCTCACCCCTCACTTCTCTAGTCTCTAATCTCTAACCAGTAGCCCCTTCGAACTGGAGGGGAAAGACCAACAGCCCATCCTCAGCATGCTGACGGACCCTCCGCTCTAGACAGACCCTCTGACAAGTCCCCACTGCTCAGAGGCTAGAGGCTGCTTGTGGCCTGCACAGCATGGAGGGCAGAACACAAGGGGACACTGGGTACCAGCCACCTGAAAGAGTTGCTTCCAAGCTCTGGAGGTGGAGTGGTGAACACGGCCGCTTTATAGAACAGCATCCCCGGGGTGGCCAATGGCCTGGGGACCAGGGACCTACGCAAGGGGTACACTCTCACCCTCGCCGGCTGGTGTTGGCCCAGTCGAAGACCTTGTGCATGGCGGTGACACCCTCCCGCCCCATGGGGGCCACGTCCCCGCCTGTCATGATGGCGTAGTCCATGCCTGAGTGCAGCGCGAGTTTCTGGGCAGAAGGGGTGCAGGAAGGAGAGAGCACAGATGTTATGCACCCTCTGCAAAGCCCACAGCCCACCAGCCACTCTGGCGCCTGAAAAGCCCCACAAGAAGCACTGGTGCTGAGCATGTGGTGCTGAGAGGCTTGGGGGTCACCAATGGGGCACCTACCTGCAGCAAGAACGGGCCTCCTCACACTGACGGTGCCCCTGCAGTGGGTGTTCTTCTTACCTTGGCAAACAGTGTCTTGCCAGTGCCTGGCGGCCCGTACATCAGGATGTTCCTGTACAGGCTTTTGTTCCTCTTGGTGTTCCTTGTTGCTATGGCAATGTCCCGCACCCGGGCCTCTAGGCTGGGCTGTCAGGGGAAGTGTGTCTGGAGACATCCTTGGGGGCGGGCATGTGTACACTATGCTGCAGTCTACTCCCCGGGGGCTAGTTTGGACTAGCTGAATACAGGCTGGCTCTAGCTAGCAAAGTGTATTTCAGAAGCCAAAGGCCATCAACAGGAGACCCGTGGGCCCAGCTCTGCTGACTTCTACAGGACCTCATAGCCCACCCAGACCCACCCCACCCATGGTGACTGACTTACACTGAGAATGACACCCTCCAGTGCATCCTGGGGCTTGCTGAGGAGCCGCCTGCTAACCTGGGGGAGCAGAGATGCAGACATGCAAGGACCTCATTCTCGGAGCTGGGAAGCCAGACCCTGAGACACATGGCATCTGCTGGGGGGCTTGGGGTGATCTGTGGATCCTTCACTGAAACTTATTTTCTTATCCACCTGCCCAGAATGAATGGAGGAGATCTGGGCACAACCCATTTGGAGGACAGGCCCAGGAGCAGGAGGCTCCATGAACTGCCTCCTTCCCAAGCAAGACAGGCACTGGGGCCCAGGGTTCGTCCAGAGCCAGCGGTGCCCTGGGGTGCTGGTCACCCAGCCTGCAGCACCACACTGACACAACAGGGCCTGAAGGCGAGTTCAGACTGGGAGAACCCTCCGCAGGGGGAAGCAGATGCTGCTTGGGCACAAGGGAGGGAAAGATGATGGTGTGTGATGTAGGCAGCACTTGCCAATAGTGGGAAGAGGCCTGACAAGGACACAGAGCTCTAGGGGGCAGGTGCCCACTGCAGCCATACCTGCACAGGGTGCCTCAGAGCATCCAGCACCGATATGCGGGAGGTTTCCCTCACCAGGGACGGCTTCCCCAGCCGCGCCTCCACATAGCGGCCAGCAACGGCAGTTGCATTCTTCGCTGAATAGACCCCGACAGCCAGCAGTGTCAGCCCAGCCACCTGGAACAGAGAAGCAGGCAGCACGCCCGTCAGCAGCCTGTACCTCCTGGGTCCCTAACAGGCCCGGCCCAGCCTCAGCCCTGCTCCCTAACAGCCAGTGCTCGAGTGCCTGGAACAGTCAGATCAGAACGCTCTTCACCCCAACCTTTCTCAGAGCTGTGTTCTCTGTGACCTGCACTGCAACTCCTCTGACCCTGAGGCTGCAGGCTGAGGACAGCCTTATAGCGCCAGGTGCCTATCACGGCCACAGCCTCCACTGCTTTTCTGCCCAATGAAAATGTTATAAGTTTACTCCTAGAAAACAAGACTAACCCCCAATGACTGATCCACATCATGCACACGCACACATACACACACCTAGAAAACAAGACTAACCCCAATGACTGATCCACATCATGCACACGCACACATACACACACCAGTCAACAACTGGGAGCTCCCTTGCTTTACAACATGGTAAGAAGGTACCTCCTAACCGGGGCTCAGGCAGAGCTGGCCCAGCAGACACGAGGCCCTGGGTTCCACCCCAACGCTGCAAATGCCAAAACACAAGTCACAGAAGAAAAGAAGGGCTTCTTTCCTCAACAGACAGCACTGCATCTGTGCAGTCCCAGCTGAGTGGGCACGGCTGGCCTCAGCCAGGCCCTATGACTGTGGACCCACAGCCATGCCAGCCAGACCGCACTCCAACGAGTGCTTCCCTGGGTGATCAACCCCTGCTACACTGAAAAGCCCTTAGAGACGGTGTGAGGAAGCAGCAGACGTCCACCGCTCAGCATCAGAGTCCCTGCCCAGTGGAAGTAGGTAGGCCCATTCTGCAAAAGCTGCCAGGAAGAGCCAGGTATGGTGGAACACATCAACGAGACAGGAGGCTGAGACAGGAGGCTCACACGATCAAGGCCAGCCTGGGCAACTTGGCAAAGGTCCTCTCAAAACAAAATATAAAAACACACTAGGGATGTGACTTAGTAGTAAAGTGACTGGGGTTCAATCCCAGTATTTAAAAAAAAAAAAAAAAAATGGTGCCAGAAAGAAAGTTCTAGTCACATCCTTTCAGGATGCTGCAAAGCAAGCAAGCCAGCTCCAGTCCTCCAGTCTTCCAAAGCCTCAAACATGACACTGCCATGGCTGGATGCTTGTGCCCAGGAGCACATGCTGGGGGCCTGGTCCTGTCCATGGAGGGGAAGGGGCAGAACCTTTAAGAGGTGGGAGCTAACCCAGGAGTGGTGGCCACACTTGTAATCCCAGTGAATGGAGAGGCTGAGCCAAGAGGATCGTAAGTTCAAGGCCAGCCTCAGCAACATAGCAAGGCCTTAAGCAACTTAACAATTTAAAAAGGGATTGAGAAGGGGCCAGGTTTGTGGCTCAGTGGCAGAGCACTTGCCTAGCACGAGTGACGCACTGGGTTCAATCCTTAGCACCACATAAAAATAACAACAAAAAAAATAAAGTTTAAAAAAAAAAAAAAAAAGGATTGAGGATACAGCTCAGTGGTCTAAAGTACTCCTGGGTTCAATCCCCAGAACCAAAAAAAGAGGCGGGGCCTAGGAGAGAGTCATGAGGTCGGGGGCTCAGCATCAGGAATGGATCAGTGTCTCTTGGACAGACTATCAGTTCTCTCCAGAGCAGGATATCATAAAGCAAGGCCACCCCCTGTGCCCAACCCTTCTGTGTGTGACTGGTTGGTTCCCTTTCCACTTCTCTGCTACATTGTGTCCTAGCCAGTGGGCCCTGGCCAGGAGGCCAGTAGTATGTCATTTGGACCCTAGCAGCACCAAAATCTGAAGCCAATAAACCTCTTTATAAGTTACCCAGCTTTGGGTATTTTGCTAGAGGGGGAAAAAAAAAAAAGAAGACCAAATCGCTTAAAATCGATCCAAAAAGGCTCCCTCTCATCTAGCTGCACCTCCTCTCCCTGGCTGAGGAGGAACAGGAGCCACGGCAGCAGCCAGCAGTACAAGCAGAGGCAGCCCCGGGCCTTGCTCCAGCTCCAACACGCCCCGAGCACCAGGTGCTCCACCCTGTCAGCAGGAACAGAGTTGCAGCACACCAGAGAGCCCCCCAGAACACCCAGAGATGCCTGCCAGGCACACCTCTGGGGATGCATGATGCCTACCGTGGCTGTCACTTTGTCCCAGTCTGTCACAAAGGCACGGAATCCTTCACCAAACAAGGTGCCAGCCGTCCTGTTGGGGGAGAACAGCCACATGATGGGAAGGGATGTGGGACCTGGACACAGTGCTGGAGAAGGTCAAGGGCGACACTCCCCTGCAGCTTCCTATACTCTCAGAGGCAAGCCCTGAAACACAGGGGCAGAGAAACCCCACCAGCATGATGACCCCAGCTAGTGACCTTAGAGGGGCATCCCACGGCCAGCACCACACAGCCAGGGCTCCTGCTGAATGCTCACCTGATGGACTCCAGAATGGTCTGGCGGTGCTCAGCAGCCTTCAAACGGATCTGCTCCCGGGTGATGTCCGCATTCTCCCGCTCGGCCCTGGCCCGCGCCCGGGCCTCTGCCTCCACGCGCAGCATCTCGTTTTTGTGCCGCAGCTCCATCTCCCGCTCCACAGTGGCTGCCCCAGAAAAGGCAGGACAGCAGGGTTCAGCCTGGCAGAGCCAGCCTCTGCCCACAAGGCCAACACATGGACCTCAGCAAAAGTGATCCAGGAACAGTATAGAGTTCAGCGAAAAGACCCGCCTGGGGTCCAGCTCCAGCAAGCAAGGGAACCCCATGACCAGGCCACCCTTCTAAGGATTGTGCACACTTAAGGAAACAAGATGAAGCACAGAGGATCACAGGGCCAGCCAACTGACGCCGAGACCAGCTGTCGTGTGGCCAGACCCACAGGACACAGCCAAGTGCCCTTCTGTGCAGCGCCTGGGGGACATGCCCACAGCCACGACAAAGCGAAACCCACATGGTGGCTTCAGGTCCCCCTGGCCCACAGAGACAGGAAATAATAGTCCTTTCTTCTGGACACACGTGCGTGCAACGCTGACACCATGGCCCACTCATAAATGCAGCTTCCACAGGGTGGTAAACACGGATTCCCACCCAGGCAAACCAGTGTCAGCACCCTTTGGAGAGGCACGCGGCCAGGCTGCAGAGGGGCCTCTACTGAGAGCAGCCCCACCCACGAGAACAAGGATCTGGACTGCCTGCTGCACGGCAGAGCCAGGCTTGGGATGCTGGCCTAAACTGGGACTCTTGGCACGCTGTTAAGATGCTTCTGAGGGACTGAGGGACCCACAGAGCCACCCCCCACCAGTGGACTCCTTCCGGGAGCCTCCTCCACCCCAGCGTGACCCTTACCTCGCCGCATGGCTTCCTGCTTCTGCACAGACTCCTCTTGCTTCCGTAAGTTCTCCTCATTGAGAAGTTGCTGAGAAGAAGCCACAGAGAAGGGAGAAGCTTTCAGAACCAGAAAGCAGTGACACCAAGCCTACAGGCTGCAGCTGCTCCGAGCCAGAGACACTGGGCGTTCACCAGAGGGGCTCACAGCCTCTGTGACCTGACACAGGCCTCCTAGGGCAGCACGGCTGCCAGGACTCACAGAAACTGACACCAACAGCAGGGTGCCAGTACCCACAGAGGGAGAGTGGCACCCAGGTTTTGGTCTGCCCGACTCTACTCAGTCCCTCACTGACCTCCTGGTTAGCCAGAGCCCCTGGGTTAGGCCTCCTGGGCAAGAGCCTCAAAGCCCCTGGAAAGCCCACCTCTGTGCCCACACCTGTGCCTGTGTGCATCTGAACAAAGGTCCCCAGGACTAACCATGTGCTCTCCCATCCATGGACTAGCCTGACTAGCAGCCCATGAAGCTGCTGACCTCCAGGACAGCAGGCCCCTCAGGGAGATGTGCCCTGCTCACCTGCTGCTTCAGCTGGTCCTCGTAGCGTTGCCGGGCCAGCTTATCCTGGTACTGGGCCCTCTAGAGAGGAAGGGAGCGATGAGGACACACCTTAGCTGGATAAACCAGTCTCGACCAGGGGCTGGGGCTTCAGGTAAGCTGCCTACCTCCCACAGAAAATCAGATGTGCTGGCGGGGGGGAGCTCAGTGTGGAGGGATCTACGGGCTTTGGGCGTTTGCACAAGGGTATTCCAAGGTGTTACAAGGGTAACAGCTGACACCCAGTAAATCCTTGGTTGGCTAGTGAAAGAGAGATCCAAAGCTGCACCCTACTCCCTCTCCTGGTCACCCCAGGCCTCCTGGTATGAATGACCGCTTGTGCCCTTACGGCCTGGTGCTGCCGGGTCTCTTCACTCAGGGTCTTCCTCCTTTCCTCAGCCTGCACACGGATCTGCTCACTCTTCAGCTGCTCCACAGCAGCCTCATACTCCTGTAGAACAGGGCCACTTAGGATACCTGGCTAGAGGCTGAAGGCTCCCTGGAGCCCTCTTCCTCAAGCTGCAGGGCTCTGGGGCAGTGGCTTCAGTGGCACACCCAGCTGGTCTGTGCACTTCTGGAAACGCAGCCTGGACCAATACCCCTACCTGAGCTCAGGCCTTGAAGGAACCCAGACCCAGCAGAGAAGCACCAGAAAACATCTGAAAAGGCCTCCAGGGAGCAAGACCAAACCAGACACAAATGATCGGTCCCACAGGGACACATCACCCTCCCCCAGGCTTATACCATGACTACTCCATAGCAGCCAGGGGCTGAAAGCAGAGCCTTCTCCAGCTGACATGCATGAAAGGATGTTGAGTCCCACCAAGTGCACAGAATGAAGCTAAGAATTCCAAGAAAGACCCCCTGCCCTCAGGTAGACCAGTAGCCCCTCGCCTTATACCCGCTCTTTCAGGGGACTCTGCTGTGGGGACTCAGCCACACCCGAGGCCCCATCTTGGCCTTCCCTGCTTCCTTCCTGAGGGAGCGCCCAAGCTGGCATCTGCTCCTGGCATCTGCACCTGCCGTCTCCTCTAGGCCCTCTCACCTTGAGCTTAGACTGTTGCTCCAACTGCAGCGTCTGCTCCTGCATCTGTGCGAGACTCAGTGCCTCCTTGGCGTGGCCTGTGGGGTGTCAGACAGAGGAAATCAAGACACAATGTGACTGGGGCCAGTGGGCAAGCACCCACTAATGTCAAGGGGCTTTCTGAGAAGCCACCGCATGCCTCAGCCTGAAGTGCTCCTGTCTACTTCCCAGTCCTGCCTTACCTGCCTGCCCTCAATCCTGGCCAGACCTTGCACACCCCTGCTTTCAAGGCTGCTGCCCTATCCCCAAGAAAGCCTGGCACAAGGCCCTGGTCTCATCCCCAAGGATCTATCACCTTTGTAGAGTTACCGCAGAAAGGCCACCCCACATCCGTTCAGAGCAGGCCAAAACAGCAGGCATTTCCCAAGTGGGCAGAATGCGGGCTTTGGCTAGAGTGGCCTTTAGTTATTCATATTACACATTTTTCTTAAGCTTCCCATATCTATGACCATGAATCTGCTATCAAACACACACAGGCAAGAAAAGGGACAAATGAAACCCCCGATGCCACAGTGACCTTGGCTTGCTCTTTGGGCCATCGAATTCCTTCTATCCCCACATGCTGCCTACTTTTCTTGTTTTGGTGCTGGGGACTGAACCCAGGGCGCTCTTCAACCAAGCCACATCCTCAGCCCTTTTTATTTTTTGAGACAAAGTCTTGCTCAGTTGCCAGGACTGGCCTTGAACTTGCCATCCTCCTGCCTCAGCCTCTGAGTTGCTCTGAAGTCTTCAGAGTAAGCTGCAACTAGTACATGTTATGCTCTGATTACGGGAATATAGGCATGCACTGTCACACCCACCCTCTCTGTTAACTTCATTGAGGCCGTTTCCTCTCCTGACAGTGAAGCAATTATACTTCTCCTTGGAGAATAAAAGAAGGAAAACCTCAGCACAGGACTGGTATCCATGTAAACTCCCGAGTCACAACCTAGGCCTGACAGTAGCTCACCACCTAAGACCGCTCTGTACCAGCAGCTTTGTCTCCCACAACACTCAAGCACCCACCCTGGTGGGATGTCTGAGACATGGTCTGGGGCATACAAAAGACTTTAGGTCCATAAACCAAGCTGGCATCTAAGAAAGAACCCAGAAGATCTGGGCAGACACTGGAAACAAGGTATCACTAGGTTGGGCTTTGAGGAACAAAGAAGGTAGTCAGACTGTGCAGAGGACCATTGAGGACAGTTCCTGTTGGCTTGGGAGAAGGCAGTGGGGTCAATACAGAGGCTTAGGCCAAAACATAGTAGACCCTGTGGCAAAGCCCAGGGGACCGCATGAATCTGGGTGAACAGGAGGCTTATGAGCTGGGAGCCTTCAAAGTGGGTGCCTGGCAAAGGGGCTGACAAGCAGACAGGCATGAGGCACCCTGGGAAGAAGGGCTGGGGAGAAACATAGCCATCATGGAGCCAGGAAGGGTGGTGAGAATACAAACGCAGAGTACAAGATGCTCGCAGAGGCTGAGCATCCCAAATTCAAGGTAAACCTGAGCAGCCTATCAAGACCCTGCCTCAGAATGAAATAAAAGATCTGGGGATGCAGCTCAGTGGTAAAGCACTTGTCTAAAGGGTACAAGGCCCTGAGTTTAATCAATAGTACTGCCAAAAAAAAAAAAAAAGGAAAGGAAGAGGGAGAACGAAAAAAGTGGAGAATGCAAACAGATACTGAGGGAGCAGCAGCAGCCACAGCCACAGTTGCATCTGTTGGGCCAGAACCGAGGGCCTGGACAAGTACTCTCTAGGCAATGGACCCAGGCAGGTCGGATGGTGCAGAGGGCAGGGAAGCACAGACACCAAGAGACTTGTTCAGACGCACCCACAGCTGTGTCCCACAGGCCTGGGTAACTGCCTGTCACAGGGACCAACTAAGATTCAGCTTGGAAATTCTGGGTATGGTAAGTGGGCAAAAACCCCCAGGAGTTGGGGCAGAAAGGTGCCCCCAGCTGAGTTTGGTCAGGGATTAAGTCTGCTATGGTATGAGATGTCCTGAAGCTTGTTCCTCACTCCAGCCAGCTAATAAACTAACAGATAAACTAAAAGATCACCTGTGAAATCGTCCACCCAGCCGGGCCTTAAGTGACACAATTGTGAACCAAATCTGAATGCACTGAACATTCCTTTGGGACTATAAGAGCCAGCCAGCCAGACCCAGAGACCAGTGCCCAAGACATTCTTGTAGCCTCCTGGGAAAAGGCAAGAGGATTGAGACACCAAGTGCCAAGCCCTCTCCCTTATTATCAAGGTGGCTCTGCGTACACCTACTTCACACCAAGGCTTCCCTACAGGATCTTCCAGTGATAAAAGGACACCCTCTTAAACAAGTTTGAGACTACTGTATTCCTTTAGTCAGTATTTATTTGGCACTTTGGCGCACATGAAATTGCGCCATTTTGGTGTAAATCATCAAAACCACAGGAGAAAAGAAGGTGGTGGGAAAAGCCCTGGGTTTCGAGAGGGTATCAGTCACTGCTCACAACTGGCTCAAGGAGGTCACCAGCTGGGCCAACACCCTCTGGCCTGTGGCTTTACAGACGCTCCCGCACCCACCAAAACGCCAACGTTTCCCAATAATAAATGCAAAATCTGTTACATTCTCGTTAAAACGAAATAACTAAAATATGCTTTCCTTGTTAAGTGCAAAATTGCCACCAACCCCGCGCACAAGCATCTCCGGATCTGGCCACGCCCTGGCCTGCCCCACGTGGAGGCTGCAAGTTCGAAGGATCCCACGCGCCGGGCAGTGCCCAAAGCCCAGGGCCCAGGTGGGCACCCAGCACTTGCACGCTGAAGCCCCTGCTCCGGCCTGCTGGCGACAGCTGAAGGTGCAAAAGAGGAACAGGGCCTGGACCCTGGCACGCAGGACGGCTCGGGGCCGCCGACAGCCACCCAGTC
>NW_026000102.1:8210885-8217807 GCF_001458135.2 Marmota marmota marmota
GGGCCCAGCGGCGGCTCGCGCCCGCGAACCTCCGCGCCCGGCGCCCTCGGCACTCACGCGAGTGCTCCAGCTCGCGCGCCGCCTTGGCCGCGCGCTCCAGCCCTGTCGGGTCGAAGTTGCTCCATTTGTCCTTGGGCGCTTGCCGGTCTCCCGCACCGCGTTCGCCGCCGCCCTCGGCCCCAGGCTGTACAGGCGGCAAGGACAGCGGTGGTCCCGCGCCTTCGCCCTTGGGGCCCTTGTTGATGCCGAAGAGCCAGGACATGACTCGAGAGCGCTGCACGATACCGGGACCCCGGTCGACTGTGACTCCCACAACTCAGAGCAGCCGCCACGCGCCGCGGGCCGGCGGCAGGGCCAGTGCGCAAGCGCGACACACACCCCTTCCTCCCAACAGCGGAAGTGCGCGAGGCCGCGCGGCACGCAGCCCTCGGACTGGGAGAAAAGGCGGTGACGCCACCGGGAGGGCGTGGCACAGGATAAGGATACCAAGCTTGGACAAATTTGTCGGAACTGGTGGGCGCGCACGGTAGCACTGTCAGTTCGCAGCAACCACGGAGTTTCGGCCGTTGTGGGCGCTGGAGAAGCCCCAGCCTGGGAGAGACCCCCCCCTGGACAGATATGGACGCCGGGAGCTCTGGGGACGCGGCTACCAGGGCAGGGGAGCGTGCGCCTGGCCGCGACCTCAGGGGACGAGGGAAGGGACCCGTGCTGCGAACCCTCCGCTCGCCCCCTCGGTGACCCGCAGCCTTCTGGCCCGGAGCGGCCCTGGAGTCTGGGCCCCACCGGGGCGAGCGGGAGCCCTGCAGGCATGAGGGTGCGCTGAAGATCTCCACACGCGTCGCACGCAGGAAGCCCTTAATAAGTTGACACTAGTGGATCCCAGGAAAGGCTTCGTCTTTCAGATGAAGGGCGGGCCTGGAGAGCAGTCCTCCGCCGGCCCCCTAGATGTTTCCGAAACCGCAGTGGTCTCTGGTTGTATGACTATTAGAATATCCCATCCACATGTTTGATACTTAAAATCTTATTCCATTTAGGAGGACAGACATACCCTTCCTAAAGACACTAAACAGAGAATCATGAGTGTGCTTTCTACCTGAAGCATTTCCATTTAACTGACAAATGTGAGGTGCTGCTTACGCTCTGCTGTTTTGTTTGTGGGATCCCTTCTGACCTCCCCAACAGCTTCTCTAACAGGAGTCCTCCAGCATTAAAGACCTAGAGAGACCGCAGAGGTTAAAGATGCAGGTTGACAGGCTGGAGGCCAGGAGAGGAGAGCCTGTGTGACACAGAACTCAAGAACCTTATTGAGCCTTTGATCCAAACAGAGGGTGTGCAGCCCTCCCTGGGAGCACAGGCTAGCAGGAGTTGGGGCAGGATTCTCAAAGTGAATCCCACCTAATCAGTGGGGAAGAGGTCTGCTCCAAGAATGTGTGCAGCTAAAATGGTTTCTGAGTCCCCTACCCCTGACCAGATCTCAGAGTTGCACTGCAACCTGTTGCCCCCAGCAACCCAGCCCTGGGGCTCCCAGCACCAAGCCTGCAGCTGCCAGCTGCCTGTTGACTTCCAAGGAGAGTGCCGGTGCAAAGCCTCTCCCCTTAAACCTAAAGCCCCTTTTGTGACAAGCACAGGTTTGCTGCTGACCATCAGTATCATTCTGCAGCTTTGTCCTGTTGGGCAGTGGTCTAGTTTCCAGAAGTGAGGAGCCAATCTCTCTCCTCAGCCAGCTGGTCCCTTCCTGCTCCTCTTCTTCTTCCATTTCCAAAAGGACTCACTGGTTCCAGACTTGCTCATGGCACCACAGTCCACCTGCAGGCCTGCCTCCACCACTGCTGGCATGTGCACTCCCCTCCTGTTCCTAATCCCCCACACACAGGCCCAAGCTCAGCCAAAAGAAAGGCTGCCCATGGGACTGGGGATACAGCTCAGTTGGTAGAGTGCTTGGCTTGCATGCACAAGGCCCTGAGTTCGATCCCCAGCACCAAAAAACAAACAAACAAGAAAAGCTGCCCAGCCTGGCCAAGGTTCCAGGGTGGGGCCTTGGGCTACTGATTCCCACCCTAACCCACCATAGTAGGGTTCCTGTGACCTGCCAGCCCCTGGTGGCTTCTCCCCAGGTATGGTGGTTCATGAGAGAAAATAAGAGTAGTGGTAGCAGGCCCAGGACTATAGTGATTTAGGGCTGAGCCCAAACCTCACAGGCCCCTCTGGGCTTCCCCACAGTTGTATAGCTCATCTTCCTGCTCAGGGTTTATGTGTAGGTTAGCCATTGCCTGCTTATGGTGACCCCATGCACTGTCCTCTGCCCCAAAGCAGCCCCTGCCCCCAGCTGGAAACTCAAGAGTCTCCAGCACTGTCCCTATAGGGCCCTGAAGTGAAACCCATTAACTGGTGTACATACTTCCTGGCCATATGTATCATGGGTGGCCTTAGTGCTGGTCTTCAGCTGCCCTGCCCTGCCCAAACCTATGGCCTCCAAAGTGCCTTTGTGTCCCTGGACACTCTAGAAGGGGCTGTAAGGGGACTCTCTCAAGAGTTGCCTGTGAGGAGCCACCTGCCATGCCCACGACCTGTGGATCATGAGAGGCACCAGTTCAGGCCACAGATGCTCAATAAGGTTCTTCTCAGAAACCACACACGCGTGTAGGGTCCAGAAACCACCGGCTCAACCCTGGCTGCCTGGGATTCACTAGGGTAGACAAAAGTGGGTTTAGTGGAGGCATGGCTTTGCCAGCAGTGGGTGCCCACAGTTGGGGGACTGGGCAGTTGGCAATGGGCCTGCAGAACTACTGGGCCCTCTGTCCTCTTGAGTTCCAGCAGTCTGCCCCTATCCAAACTGGATCCTGGGCCACAAAAGCAAGTGCCAGAGGGCTGTAGAAGTCCAGTTGATCTGTATCCAAGCACTGGAGTCTGGCCCCAGCTCCTCTCCAGATGCACCATGATCCTGCACACTGGACCTCTCACACTGCCCTGACCCGGGCTCGAGTATTCTGGCAGGAGCAAAGCATTCTACGGAGACAGCAGGCTCAGCATACAAATGATTTACTGTATTTTGGAATCTGGGTCATTAGTGGGGAAGAGAAGCAAGGTGAGCCTGGGCAGGTGATTCTGAGAAGAGGCCCTGACCAGTGGGGGCTACAGAAGCAGCCAGGTCCTCCCTATCCTTGGTGAATTTTCCAGAGCTCCAGGATAGTAGAAGGTGACAGGAGGTAGCCCATGACCCTCTGGGGTCAGATAGTGTTGCAAAGTATCTAAGGTGAACTCACCCAGAGCAACATTGTTCCCCCTCAAGGAGCTCTAGGGCCCCAAACAGGGGAGGCCCCCTGTGAGTGCTGGCCTTGGAGCCTGGCCAAGGCAGGAGTGGAGAGCCCTTGTCCCCACCGTCCTGAGCACCAGGTTCTGGGTCTATGCCTCCAGAAAAGTGCTTTCTTCATCCCAGGGGCTGCTAGCTGGGCCCACCTGGGGTCCTGGGCAGGGAGGCAGGGCCACTGTGCCCAGTAGGCACTGCCTTCCAAGCTCAAGGGTCCTGGCAAAGACCATTGGGCCACACCATCAGCCTCCCAGTGCCCTCCAGTCCTTTCCTTCTTCAAGAGGCCTTTGGAGACATGCCTATGCCCGCTGCTCCTCCCCTTGCCCCACCCAATTTCTATCCTTGTGCAAGACCTCAGTGGCCTCGGGCACTTCCTCCAACTGTGCATGCTTGGCCTTTCACACCAGCTGGAGCCCAGGCCCCTGCCTCCCCTCCAGGGCCCAGGGCCAGTCCTGGGTCTGATGTTCTCAACTCGCCCTCAGACGCCCTCCCCACCTCTTTACCAAATGTTGGCAAAGGCCGAGAGTCAGAGGAGGCTGCGAGGAGAGAACTAGGGGGTAAAAGGCAAGGCTGGCACTTCCTCCCACCGGCTCCGAACCCTTCCGGGCGGGCGGCTCACCCGCCACGGCCCACTGCGACCCGGGGTGCTGGGCGCGGGGCTCGGCTGCGCTCACCCACCGGCGTGCAGGCCTTGGCGGACAGCGCCCTCTCGTGGCCCGAGCGAAAGGCAGCTGTCACCGTCACCAGGTAGGCGGTGCCGGGCGTCAGGCCCTGCAGCGTGGTGCTGTTTCGGCCAGCGGGCACGTCCACGCGTTGTGAAGCGCCGCCACTCAGTGGCCCGAGCTGCACATGGTAACCGAGCGCGGCAACTGGGCCCAGTGCTGGGGCCCAGCTCACGCGGAGGCTGTGCGGCCTGGCATGCGAGATGACGATGCGCTCTGGACCGGCCTCCTCTGCGGGGGTGAGGGGTGGGGGTCAAGCGGAGGGGCGTTCCACCCCACGAACCCCTCCCCACGGCGTATTCCCACTCCGCGCCTCACCTGGCAGGGTGCGCACTCGCAAGTGCTGAGGCTTCAGGAGGTGCACGTTGGACTCGGGCAGCAACACCACATCATATTCTGAGTCAGGGTCGAGGCCGGCCCAGGTCCAGTCGGTGGCATTCCCAGGCAGCTGCTGGCGTCTTGTGGCCCCCGGGCCGGCACTGGGCACCAGTTCCAGCACGTAGTAGCCGGAGTCGGAGGTCAGTAGGGGCGGCCAGGCCAGGCGGAAGCTGTTGGACGTCACCTCGGAGGCGTAGAGCTGCTGTGGCTGCATGGCATCTGTGGAAGGTATGCGAGGTCAGGGGAGAAGACACCTCGAAGGCGCCAGCTGGTTGAGCTCTGAAGGATCCAGAGAATAACCTGTAGGTCACTGGAGTGGTGAGCAGGTGAATGAGGCTGGGGAAGCACATTCAGATTCTGACCTTCCTCTCCCGATGCCTGGGTGTTGGGGCCTGCCAATCTTCCCCCTCAGACTCTGCCCCCAGCCCCAGGAGCCACCACCCCACTCCCTGATTCTGAAGGCAGCCTTTTCTCCTTTCCTCTCCAGGCTCAGCTGCCAAAGGCCACTAGGGGTCAGATGTCCCTGGGGAAGACTTTGGGGGAGGACCCTCTACCCCTTCCCAGTCCACAGACCCACACCTTCCTGCTCAGGGTAGGTGAGTAACCCAAAGGCACAGATTTGGTAAAAATCCTGGGGTGGTGGCACTTTTCTGTGGCTACAGCAAGCCTAACCAGCCATCAGGCCCCTCATCTCCAGCCCTTCCTCCTTTGAGGCTTGGCTGAGGGGGTGATCCAGGAAAAGGCCCCTGGATGCTGCCCCACCCTGCGGCAGACTTCCCAGCTGTTCTCACAACACACTTGCTGTACAAACCAACACAGATCCTTCCGTGGCTGTCCTCACCCAGAACAGGTAGGGCTTGCGCTCTGGGAGGCAGACCCGGCCTTCCAGGTTCTTCCCTCTTGGATGGGGTAGGCCTGGTGATCCAGTGGGCCTGGACATGCACAATGCACATGCTGCCACTGGTGTCCTCAGCCCAAGGACCTCCTTCCCTACCCTTTCCACTTATCCCCCACATCCTACTAGAGGTAGCCCTCAGTCCCTTGGAGATCACCTGGAGGTGACCACTAAGGTTTGCTCCCGTCTCTCCACAGCCCAGGGGTCTGAGCATATGAGGGCACCTAGTTGGTTTGTGTTCCTGAAGGTGCATGGAGAAACTAAGAGTTATCTGCCTCCCATTCCCACCTTGGGGCATCAAGCACTTGAGTTCTGAGGGCTCTCCTCCCACCTACCAAGAATGGAGCCCCGCAGCTCTTGGGCAATGATGTGCAGATCATCCACATCAACGAAGTGCAGATGCTTCTGAGCAGGGGCTGAGGCAGCTGCAGACAGCTCTAGCAGGTTGCCACGGCCCGTGCTGACAATGAAGACTGTGACGCCCTGGTCCTTGAGCTCCTGCATTGGGGGGCCCACAGGGTCGCTGGAGGCACCATCTGTCACCCACACCAGTACCTTGGGCACCCCTGGCCGGGCACCCATTGCCTCAGCAAACAGCTGCTCCCGGGCATAGGCCAGTGCCAGGCCAGTGTTGGTGTCGCCCATTCGCTGGGCTGCAGCACGGATGGCGTCCTGGACAGCCTGGCTTGAGTTGTGTTGGTTGAAGGGGAACTCGGTGTGTGGCCTGCTACCCACATGCACCAGGCTGGCACGCAGGGCCCCAGGGCCCAGGGGCAGCAGTGCCACCAGCTGCCCCACAAACTCCCGTACCCGGGAGAACTCGTAGTGTGATACGCTGGCGGAGCTGTCCAACAGGAGCAACAGGTCCCCCTGGGGGGCCGATGCCAAGGGACCTGGGGAAAGACGAGGGTCAACCCCAAATGGTGGCCCCAGATCATCCCACACCCAGAGCAGAGATCCCTGAGGCCCGGGCTTTCCTTGAGCATGTGCTCACCCTTGCCCTGAGGTCCAAAGGGTTGTACCTCAGGGGAGAGGGTCTCTGGACCAAGCAGGAGGCTCACACTCTCAGTGCATTCCAGATCTCTACACAGGCCATGTGACCTAATGCACCCTGGGCTGGCGCAGGTCCCCGTGCAGAGGAGTGCTAACCCTCCAAGACCCTACATTCCCTTCTCAGCAGACATCCAATGTAGGTGGAGCCAAAAGCCGGGGCGTAGGCCTCCCTGAAGGTCTGAGTCTGGGGTCCACTCCCTCAGGCTGGAATTCAGCCACACAGCTCAAGCGCCAGGTAAGGCATTCTTTGGGCATGCACAAGGCAGCAGGGGAGGGTCGGGAGCACAGCAGGGATGGGGAGGCAGAGCTCTGAACACAGCCCCCCCCCAGCCCAGATGGCCAGGCTGGAATCGTGACCCCACTTACAGATGACATCACCCCTAGCCTGGCCCCCATCCTTAGCTCCATCTGGACCCAGAAAACAGGATACACCCCCCAGCAGCCTGAGGGCCCGCCCAGCTCCTGGCAGGCCTCCCCTTCCTCCCGGCACCCTGCGGGGTGGGTGTGCACGTGGGCCCCTCCACCACTAAGCCACGGGTGGGGGGAGTGGGGCGGGAGGGGGGGGGG
>NW_026000102.1:8218415-8224244 GCF_001458135.2 Marmota marmota marmota
CCTCTACCGAGGGCGGTTCGGAAGGTAGGGAAACTGAGGCGGGACGGCCTCTCCCACAGACTTCTCCCCTCTGGGTCCGGCCCGTGGACCTGCCGGCGGGGCATGGCAGACGCCGGCCTCGCGGCTCAGTCGTGCCGCCTGGAGCACCTGGGCGCGCCCCCCAACAGGTGGCTTGGGGTGCTGGCTCGCTCCCAGCTCAGCTCCCGAAGCCGCCAGCCCACCCGCCTCGCAGCCAAGCGTGGGCAGCGGGAACGAGGGGTCGTCAAGAGTCAGAGCCCTGGCCCCGCCGCACTCACCGCGCTCCGCGCCGCTCCGCGCCAGCGCCAGCCGCAGGCTCAGGGCCAGGCTGAGCGCCGTCCAGGGGAGCATCGCGCGCGGTGGGATGGGGCGCTCGGCCGCAGCTTGTTGCTGGCTTGCTCCGGGACAGCCGGGCGCGGGCCTGAGAGGGCCCGCCCCCGGGAGGCCACACCCACGACCACGCCCACGCCGCGGGCGCACGCACTCACCCATGCGCGCACCCCAGAAACGACCTGCGCGGACTTGGCAGGGGAGCACTCACGAGCCACCTGGACAAGAGGGGACACGCAGCACCAACCCAGGCACCACCGAGGCACGCACTTGTGGGCATGCACACACAGGCTCTCCCCTCTCCCGGCTGTAAGGCTGTGGGGTCGCCCGCACTCCAAACCCTTTGCCTGTGATTCCCAAGTGTTGGGGGCCCCTGAAGCCAAACCCCAGGTCCTGGCTGCACCTTGGCAACAAGGCTGAGGGATAGGTGTCCCTAAGGACTAATCAACAGGAACTGGAAGGGCCTTAGAGTGGGGACAGGAGCCTGAAGACAAGACACAGGAACAGGAGACAGTTGGTCCAGGCCTTGTCCTGCGCCGTGCCCATAATGGCCCTACTGCTGGCCTCATACACTCTACCCAAGGAAGGGCCCGAGGCCACAGATATAAGACCCTAGCAGGACTGGAGGGGCCCACTAGACAGAGCTGAGCCCTGTAATCTTTTTTTTTTTTTTTAATATTTTGTAGATAAAATGCCTTCATTTTATTTATTTGTTTGTTTATTTATTTATTTATATGTGGTACTGAGGATTGAACCCAGTGCCTCACACATGCTAGGCAAGCGCGCTACCACTGAGCCCCAGCCCCAGCCCCTGGGTTCTGTAATCTTGACTAGGCCCAGAAAGGGGATGCAGTGTTCCCTGGGAACACTGGGCCTCCTCCCCTGTGCAGGAGCCCCGCTGCAGCCCTCGTAAGATCCCTTCCTGTGGGGTAACCATGGAGTTGAGTTTGGGGACACACATGTGGCAGGGGTATGTCTGCCAGGATGTCCCTCCCTTCTCACCCTCTGCAGGAGGATGCTGGTGGGGAAGACGGACGGATGGGACTTAAAATGGTTTTCCTTCCTCCCTTTCTGGCAGGTGAGACTCAGCGGCGGGACTAGGAGGATGGCCTGAGCTGGGCTTTGCCTAAAAAAGGAAGCGCGCAGCTGAGCCCCAGGAGCTGGCGGCAGGAACAAGTGAGAACTGTGTCCCTGCCGCCATCCCCCACCCCCTTGCCGGGAATCTTGGCAGTGGGTGTTGGCTCTGCTCCACAGACCTCAGGCCTCAGCACCAACCAGAAGCTGCTTGGTGCGTGCTTCCGTGGGGGGAGCAGTGGATTTGGGCTCACCCAGTGGAGTAAGCCTCCCAGGGGGTCTCACATGGCCCCCAGCCCCTAGCACACAGGGCTGCCCTGGAGACGGGCACTGAGCAGAGACCAAACAAGGTGGCAGCACTGCCGACTGCTGTGAGGCACGCCCAGGTAGACAGTTCATCCTCAAGCTCGCCTGCCAGGGAGCTGGGCCACAGTGGATCCGCCCTGTGGGGAGGCAGCTGCTAATAGCGGCCCAGGCCCACAGTCACACCTCAGCCTGCCTGGCTGAGCTGACGGGAAGTTTCCGTCCCTTCTGGAAAATTGAGCGGGTCTTCTTGCTGTGACTCAGGCCTCAAGGAAGCAGCGCCCTCCTCCAGCCTGACATCAGAAGGAGAGGGGCACAGGAGGCCCAGCCTCCACTGAGTCCTGTCTGCCCAGCCTCTACCCAGTCACTGCTGCTGCCCCACCCCCTGGGGACCCTCCCCATCAGCCCTACTCTCCTACTCAATCCAAGCAAGCCTTATTCCTGTGCCCTGCCCCCCAGTGCTCTCCCTACCTCCAGAGGAAAGCTGTGGACAGATGGGATCCCAGAGGGTGAGGGAGTTAGCCTGAGTTGTGGTGGTCAGGGCCAGGCCTGGGCTTTAGGCAGACACCAGAGGAAGCACAAATAGAATGATCCAGAAGCCTCTTCTCTGAAGGGAGCAGGGCCCAGTTGGTAAAGGGGGCAGAGACATAGACAAAGGCAAGGACTGGCCAGGCCAAACAGCAGGGCCCATCCCCCAGCCCTCCACCTTCCCAGGTGCAGTCTCTGCCTGGGCCTGGCTTCCTGGGGACCCAGAGGAAGAGGCAGCAGGTGAGGCTGAGAGCACCTTGCTCCCACAACCTTGGCCCAGGCGCGGGGAGTTGCTGTGTCTCACTTCCCAGAGCTGGCCCAGCTGCTTATCTGCAAGCAGGTGGGGGGTTTCCCTGAACTGAGGGACACTGCTCTCAGTAGGGCATTGCCCCTGCCCCCACTGAGGTCCTGGAGAAAGCTCCCTCCTCCACACAATCCAGGCTTCTGCAGAGAAGAAGAGCCCTTTGTCCCCAGCTCACTGTAGTCATGTTCAACCCCAGAGAAAAGGGCATCTCCTGGGGCCTCTGACCCCACCCCTGACCCCAGCTGAGGGCAGAGTGGCCTGGGCCCCCACCCCATTGCTGTGAGCTGCTGTTTGTCAGTTGTTTGTATCTACATGCAAACCCACGCACACATCCACGGGGGACACAAAAACAGGAAGTGGCAGGAGCAGCTGCATGGGCCCTGGCCAGGGGAGTGGGGTGAGGCTGTGTCCGGTGACCCTGCCTCATCCAGGCAAGCAGTGGGTAGGGGAAGGGGCAGCCAAGAGCAGCAGGGCCCTACAGCTCCTTCCCACTGCCCCCCCTTCCTCTAGACTTGATTCGTCCGCCTAGGGTTAGGATCATGCCAGGCAGGGCCCAAGACCAGTCCTGGGAGCTGGGGGTGCCTGTCTCACCCCCAGAGCCCAGAGCTGACACCTCTCCCAGTCCCTGCAGTGAAGGTAGCAGGGAAGAGGCATGGAAGGGTGAGTGCCAGGCAGTGTTCATCAAACCAGCTTCTGCACTGGGGACACCAGCTACCAGGCAGAGCCCCTCCTCCCAGTACCACCAGACTAGGCGTGAACAGGCGATGCTGTGCTAGCAGGGACAGGGGACAGGACAGCTTGTTCTCCCTGTAGAGGATGGGGCTCTGTGAGAGCAGAGAGTCAGTAGGGACCTGAGGCAGAGCTGCACAAAGGAAGAGCCTTAAAGGCAGAGGGGGACAGTGAGTGCCAGGGCCTGGGTGGGGGTGGGCATGCCTGCCAGTAAGGGGACATGGGCTGGCGGACAGCAAGGGCAGAGCCAGTGTAGGGCCTTCAGGCAGCAGGGAGGTGATGGGATTCCAAGTGCATGGTGAAGGCAGTGCCAAGGAAGGGCAGAGGGCTGATCCCAGGCCCCGAGGGAGACACTGGGTAAGCCGCCATCAGAGGTAGGGCACGGACTCAGTGAGAGTCTGGATTCGGGTGTCCAGAATGTGCCACCAAACAATAATGTGCCTTTCTGAGGTGGGCCACCCCAGCTTTGGTCCTCTTGGCTGGCATGCTCTTCTGTAGGTGATTGCCATGTCCTGCTCCATCCTCAGGTAGGGTCCAGGCAGGTTCGCATAGCACCCAGGGGCTCAGATGGAGGAGGAAGCAGGAAGGGGCAGGCCTGGATCAACACCTTGAGGGCAGCCTCCCTAGTGTCGGGGCCCAGGAGCAGGGGCCTCACTCTGCCTCCTCCTTCCTAGCCCACCCTCTCCAGCTCAGGCACTGCCAGCATGGTGCCCAGCCCACATGCCTAGGTGGGGCAGGCCTCTCAGGAGCTCAGAGCTGAGGCTGGAGGAACAGTGGGCTAAGCATGGGCCCTCCTTGCCCCTCAAGCAGGGTGTGCCTGCAAATATTTTGTGAATAAAATATACAACCTTATCGGGTTGGGGTTGTGGCTCAGTGGTAGAGCGCTTGCCTAGCATGTGTGAGGCACTAGGTTCGATTCTCAGCACCACTTATAAATAAGGGTCCATCAATAATGGGAAAAAAAATACATGCTTAGGCAAGGTGGGGACCTTGCAGAGCCCTCCTCTTACCCTCATCCAAGAAGAAAGAGGATAGTAGGTAGGACAGGACACACCCACACATGCACACTCTAGCTTTCTCTCAGGAAGCAGGGCCTTTAGCCATAGGGGAAAGAGTTGTGTCCCCACAAACGTAGGTCTCATCTGGCCCACCCACTGGCTTGGCTCTGCAGCCCTGAGGGACTGGAGCTAGTGAAGGGGTGAAGCTCAGACCTGGGAACAGTGAGGCTGCTCCAGACCTTCAGGTAGGGGAAAGGACTCCAGAGCAGCCAGCAGAGGAGAGGGAGGCAGGGCCAGGGCTGGGGACCAGGACCCCGGAGGAGGAGGTTTCTGTCATAAGCTCATGCTGGGAAGAAGTTGGGGGACAGAGATCTGTGGGACTCCGGGAAGAGAGCTAGGAAGTGAATACCTCAGGCCTGAGAGGGGAGTCTGGGCTAGAGAGCCAGGTCCCTGCCCCTCAGGAGAATGACAAGGAAGACTCCCAGGGCCCTGCCGAGGACCCAGAGAGGGCAGAGCTGCATTCAGCTCCAGGCAGGCAGCTGTAGCCCCTCAGGCTCTGCTGGCCTGGCAGCTGGCTCAGCTTTGCTCTCCAGGGCTAAGGCCTGGGTGGAATCCTGGGCCTGCCTCCCGCGTGCCCAGCAAGCATCCCACCACTGAGCCACATCCCAGGGCCAGCTGGAGGCTGTCAGGGGTTTAGAGGGAGCCTGGGAAGCTGGGAAACACCTTTTGGAGAACTCCCTGCCCAGGTCAATGGTCAGTGACTAGGGACCAGCTTAGCAGGAGGGGGGCGCTGAACTAGCCACTTACCTCCCCACCCCCACCAGGCCCAGCTGTTGTTTTGATGATGTAGGGCCAGGCGGATCCTCAGCCAAGGGTATCCCAGGAGACTCCTTATTGTCAGCCCCTGGTGGCAGCAGTCAGAGCCTGCCCAGCCTGGGCAGGAAGGGAAGGAAGGCGCCCTCAGCCTCGGGAAAGCTCTTGTACGCAGGCTGGCAACTGGCCAGCTCTGTCTGCTCAGGAAAGACATCAAAGCCAGACACAGATGAAGGTTGGAAAACCCCAAGACACCCACTGGACCCAGCCCAGCCATACACTGGTCTCTGCTCAAGGCCACTGTGGATCCAACACTGGTCACAGGCTGAGCCCTGCTGGCAGTATGACGTGCTGGATCCTTTAAAAGGATTTTCAGCTACCATAAGACTCTGTTAAATCACAGTGAGCAGTCGTTTTTAATACACTGTTGGACTTACAAGGAAAGAAATATCTCAAATACCCCCCCACACACACACAATTAGACATTATAAATCAGCAGACAGGTGCAGTGGCACACACTTGTTTCCCAGCTATTTGGGAGGCCCAGTTGGGAGGACCACAAATTCAAGCCAGTCTGGGCAACTAGCAAGACTCTTGTCTCGAAAGAGGGGGGGGGGGGTAGAGGGAGGGAGGGGGAGGGAGGGAGAGAAAGAGAGAAAGGAAAGAGGAGAGGGGAGAAAGTTCAGGTTTAGGACATATATCAGTGGTAGTGCACTTGTCTTAAATGCGTTT
>NW_026000102.1:8227147-8230449 GCF_001458135.2 Marmota marmota marmota
TCCTCCTCCTTCTTCTTCTTCTCCAGTGCTGGGAATACAAATCCAGGGCCTCACACATGCCAGGAAAATGCTTTACCACTGATCCACTTCCCCAGCCCACTCTCTCACAAAGCCATTAATGTGATCATGGAGGCCCTTCCCTCATGACCTCAACTGATCCTAATTAGCTCCCAAAGGCCCCAGCTGCAAATGCCATCAATGTATAACTGGGAATTAAGTGTCCAACACATGCACTTTTGAAGGACACATTCAAACCACAGTTTGGTGCCAAGAGCAGCGATTCAAAGGCCTGCCTCCCAGAGGTGAGCCTGAGCTGGCATCCTGGCAGCCTTGCCTGGACCCAGAGGCAAGGCAAACCCAATCCACCAAGGCCTGGGCAGAGCTGGGGAAGGCAGGCTGTCCAGGGAGCCACATGAGGCCCACTGTCTCACCTGCCTCCTTCTGGGAGGCTGGCACAGGCAGTTCTACATCCTCCCTTACTATGATGAGGTGTGGGTCTTTCCACTGATCCCCAGGGACAACTGCACCATGCAGGTGACTCCTTAGCACAAGTGCCCTTATCCCCCTCAATTTTGGGTCCTCCTGTGGGACGAAGGCCAGGGGGCGGATGCTGAGACCAAAGCTCCTCTTGCTTTGGGTGTTCACATCAGTCCAGAGCTCACTGCTTCTTTGCTGGCCAGCCTGCTGGGGTATGCCCTCATGGATTGTCCACCCTAGAAGAGGAAGGCAAGTCATTAAATGAAATAAATATCCAGACATGGTGGCACACACCTGTAATCCCCACTGCTTGGGAGGCTGAGGCAGGAGGATCACAAGTTCAAAGCTGGCCTCAGCAATTTTGCAAGGCCCTAAGCAACTTAGTGAGATCCTGTCTCAAAATATAATAAGGGCTGTGGATGTGGCTCAGTGGTTAAGTGCCCCTGGATTCAATCCCCTGGTACCATGAAATAAATAGACCTTAGACCTTTGTGTTGTGATAAGTGCCAAAAAGAAAATAGGACAGGGTTGAAGACAGAGACTGCTTCAGCTCCATGGTCAGACTCCAGGTGTTATGGGGGTGGAGGGGACAGCTGAGTGGACTGAGGTCCCCAGGGGAGGATCCAGGTAGGTTAGGAGTGGGAAGGGGCCCCTTACTTTTTACCCTGGGGCACCTGGAAGGGCTGCCTGCTAGCGAGGTAATGAGGGGCCAGGGTACAACCCTCCAAACACCTCATCCTTTGCAGCCTGGGGGTAGTGGGGGTGGGTGTAATGGGCAGCTCCAGAGTTGGGCTGTCTCCTGTTGGCCAGCACAAGTCTCTGTAGGGGAGAAATGCAGAAGCTGCCACTAGAGTTAGTCTTCCTGGACACAGGCCCAGCTTCCCCTGCAGAGCTCTGGGCAAGTGACCAGCCTACCCCCCCCCACCCCAGCACCCAGAGTCAAGATACCCACCTGAAGACTTTGCTCTGGCAGGATCACTTTCCACCCCAAGACAAGGTGTTTAGCAGCTCCTGTGCCAGAAATACTCCCCACCCACTTCCATCCTCTCTTGCCCAGGTGTCTGCCTTCCATGACTTTCACTGACCCCACTCAACCTGCTCTCCAGGGGTTTCCCTCCCTGTCACCCCATGCCACTCTCTGTCCAGGTGTCAGTGGTGAACAAGAACCGCACCTTGAACTCTTCCCCAGCTCTGACCCAACTCAGGAGAGGTGGCTCCATCCTCAGGTCCTTTTGAAGCCAGATTTAAAGTTAGGTAGTCAGTGTAGTTAGGTAAATCGGGTCTAATACCGAGTGAAATCTAAAATGGAGGCCATGCTGGCAATGATTCCGGAAACGCAGGACAACTCATGGAATGTTAATGAAGTCCTGAAAAGGCCCTAGGCCAAAGTCCACCTCAAAGAAATGTCAATGAACAGCCCCCAGCAAAAAGGTGCGGACTCAGAAGTCCTTCCTGACCAGATTACTTCTTTGGCCCACCTGTGTCCCACCCCACGGGCCTTCCCACCTACATTCCATCACTGAAAGAACTATAAAAAGGGGAGACAACATCCCTTCCACGGATTCCACGTCTTGGGTCCCCTTCTTCCTCCGGGAGAAGTCTTTTCTGCTGTCCTTTAATAAACTTCTAATTTCTACTCTGACCTTGCCTTGGCGTGCTTCTTTGGTGTTATTCTTCAACATTGGGGAAGCAAGAACTCACTCGTCACCGGTCAACAGCGGTAACACTTTTAGCCAGTAGAAACAGGAGCAGGGGTAGGGTCAGAGCAAAGGTGACTGGGGGCAAGTCCAGGCACATCAGAGGCCATGTTCCTTGTGCAGGTTGTGGGGGGAGGAATGTCACCCAGGAGCACGTTCCTGTTTGCGCTTCCCAGACTGCCCTGGTCTTTGTTCCTGGCAGGAGGTCTGAGGGAGGCCAGGCAGTCTGCAGGGGGTAAGGGTGCTGGGCAGGGGCTGCAGCCAGGCAGGCAGAGCTTCTCCTTAGATTACTGGGTAAACCGCGCCAGTGGCTCCGCCTGGCCCAGGAAGAAGTAGGAGCTTCTCTTCACCCCTGGCCTCTCAGGTGAAACTCCCACAACAGCCTGCAGAAGGAGTCTTGTGAGGACAGTCACTAGGCTGATACTGGGCTAGAATCAGCGTGGAGGTGACCCCCCAGCCAGAGGACAGAGCCCCTGGGGAAATTCTCCCTGGAGGTAACTCAAAGTCAGAAGGCTGGGTTTCCATGGACAAGGTGTGTGCGTGGGTGCCTCCACCTTGGCATGGGACACCTGGGCCCACAAGGCAGAGCCTCCAAGGTGAATACTCTCCCCAGGTGGATTCCAGCAGGCCTGAGCCTATGGAGCAGGAAGGGGCGGAGGCTGCAGAGCAGGAATTGCGGTGGATAGAACTAAGCTCGGAGGCCCGGGAAGCCAGGACAAAGGGGCCCAGTGCCCCCCAGAGCCAGGGGAACCTGCTCCAGGCCGTGTGGCATGGTCCTGCCGCCTTGGTGACGAAGCTCCTGAGGCAAGGGGCCAGCGTGGAAGAGAAGTAAGCTCTGGGACTGACTGGGATTCCTTCTTGGGGAGGGGCAGGATAGGGTCTGGTCAGCAGACTGCCGGCGCCCGGGACACCTTTACTTCATTGCAGGGACCGCTTTGGAAGGACCCCTCTCCACCTGGCTGTGCTGCGTGGCCACGCGCCCCTGGTGCGCCTCTTGCTGCAGCGCGGGGCCCCAGTGGACGCAGCGGACTGCGCGGGGCACACGCCACTGCACGATGCCGCCTGGCAAGGGCACTCGCGGGTGGCCGAGCTGCTGCTGCGGCGAGGGGCCCCGGTGGCTGCACGCTC
>NW_026000102.1:8231537-8243251 GCF_001458135.2 Marmota marmota marmota
CTTGGCGGCCGGCCTGGGCCGCCAACAGGTGAGTCCCGCTTTCCCAGGCAATAGCCTGGTGCCCGGAGGGGGCGCGAGGCAGGAAGCTCCAGACCGCACTCCCCTCACCGCGGGGTGGGGCCAGGCGGACACGGAGGCTGGGCAGGTGGAGGAGGCGCGAGCGCAGGAGAGAGGCACCTAGGGGTGTAATCACCTGAGCGCCGTCTTGGCTGTGCCTCTCCTCCTATGATCTTGCCATCTCGTGGAGGCCCTGGAGACCCTGGCTTGCATTGCTACTTCGTTCTGGTGGCCGACAGCAACAAACATTTATCTAGTACCCGGTCTGCAGTCGAGACCAGCTAGCTCCCAGGCACCAGAGGAGGACAGGAGGCACAGCAGAGTCTGGATATGATCTCAGCCATTTGGGGAAAGCGAAAGTCTCCAAGCAGAAGGGCTGCAGGCTGCCTTAGGTTCTGGCTTATTGACCAAACAGAAGGTCAGAACAGGTTAGGGCCAGGCAAATGTCTCCAGGTCCCAGCCCCTCACCCACTTGTGTCAAGGCCTGCTCATGCCTTCCCCTCTCCTCCTTTCTAGGACATTGAGCTGCTCCTGGGCCATGGGGCAGACCCAAGCATCAGGGACAGGCATGGCCGCGTTGCACTTCACAGGGCTGCTGCTGGTGGGCATCTGTCTGCTGTCCAGCTGCTGGTGGCCTGGGGAACTGAGGTACATGCTCAGGACTCACTGGGCCTCACACCCCTGCACTATGCAGCTCTGGGAGGCCACATGGAGGTTGCCAGCCATCTCCTGGACAGGGGTGCACAGGTCAATGCTGCTGGCTGGCTCCACAAGACCCCCCTGCACCTTGCTGCAGAATATGGCCACAGTCCTACTATGGAACTCTTGCTGAGCCGAGGGGCTAGTCCCACTCTGAGGACACAGTGGGGTGAAGTGGCCCAGATGTCTAATGGGGGGCTTCCCCAGGTGCTGCCTGCCTTTCAAGGGGAGCAGCAGATGCGTTCAGGGCATACAGCCCTGCAGGTCCCAAGCAACTCTCTGTAAGACTGAGCTTCCACACACAGTGGCACAGAAAGCTCCTCAGCCCAGAGGTGCCCAGCTCCTCTCTTCTGGACTGAGATCACCTGCCTAGGTGGAGAGAGGGATCAGATGAGAGGTTCTTGGGGGTGGGGGGAGAGAGCCACATAAGACTTGGTCACTGGCTGTGGCCAGACCTCAATGTTCCCATCTCTCAGTTCCAGCTTTCTCCACACTCTTGGGTGAAGACTGAGTCACAGCAACAGGTCTGACCAAAACCTGATGGTCTCCCCTTGTCTGTCCACCATGGAGGCATCCCCTCACCTGTTCCCGTGCATGGGGGTATTCTATTTTCTTAGATTTTGTATTTTCCTGATCAACCAAACTAATGGCAGAATTGTTCCCATCACCCCTTTTACCCCCGCTCTGTGCCACCTCCTCAGGAATTCCCACAGGCCAGGCCAGTTTTCCTGATCACTGCCCAGGGCCAGGTACAGGCAAGCAGGGTCAGCTCATCTGTGCCAGGGCCCACTGGAGTTATCCAGACTAGCCAGTTCTAAGCTGTGTGCCATGCTCTGCCCCTCCAGTGGGCACTCAGCGAGGGCCTGTCCTTCCTTCACTCGCCCTGCCTCTTGAGCAGAGCCTGCTGCTCCCTGTGTGCCTTGCTTGGCCGCCAGGGCATGGTACACTTCCACCTCTGGAAAATCTAACTACAGGGCTGGGGATGTGGCTCAAGCGGTAGCACGCTCGCCTGGCATGCATGCGGCCCGGATTCAATCCTCAGCACCACATACAAATAGAGATGTTGTGTCCGCTGAAAACTAAAAAATAAATATTAAAAAAAATTCTAAAAAAAAAAAATCTAACTACAACAAAGTCTTCTTTCAACATCATTTGCTTCTCCATGTCTTAATTCTGTCATTTCTGTGAATTTGAACTCCCATGGGTATAACACAGATGGGGACAGTTGTTAAGTACAGCTGGACATGGTATAACATCCTGTAGTGCCAGCACTTGGGAGGCTGAGGCAGGAGGACTGCTTGAGTTTGGGTGTTTCAGGTCAGCCTGGGAAAGAGAGTGAGCCCCTGTCTCAAAATAACAAAAAAGTAGTTTTTATTTATTTATTTAGGTATTGAACCCAGGAGCACTCAACCAGTGAGCCACATCCCCAGGCCTATTTTGTAGTTTATTTTATTTTTTTTCCAAGCCAAAGTGTATCCAGCTTTATTAAAGATAAATTTCATAAACAATCATGGTATTTCAGGCAGGTCATGGGCAGACAGTTGTCAACAGTAACAACAACTTTCAAACCCCCTTCTTGGATGGACTACCAAAATCAGAAAGCCACTATAAAACCCAATGAAGTCTTCATTTGATGCTCTGAATAGGGAAAGTTTAGAGTGAGGGTTGACCTTTCACATTTAGCATGTTTAACAACTTTTCACAAGCTGACCCTGACTTTCAGGAAATGAAATGAGAATGGAAAAAATTATTAATCTGAAGATCCACAATCTAGAAAAGGAACTGCTGCTCTTCTGAGGGACACTATTCTCAATGACGTCACTGGAAAGTCCAGATTGCCCCCCACACTGGTAAAACCCTTTGCTGGGAATCAGGTCCCAACAGGTCTGAGTTTAGAGGAGTTAAGTCCGTGCTGATGCCAGAGAGGGGGAGGAGGACATACAGATGAGTCTGAGTTTTTCCATACCACAAGGCACTTGTGCCAAGGTGGCTGTGTGTGCCAACATCAGGGAATCCCTTCCTCTTGGGAACAAAGAGGAAGTCTCTCAAAACTAGAAGGGAAAGGTGTGTTTCCCCACAGCAATCCAGCTTTGGAGACATTCTACTAGTGACACATGCTCCTTCCCCCCCAAAACAACAATGAAGTGTTCTGTGTGCTAACAACATAGCTTAAAAAAAAAAAGTAAAACAAAATTCTGCACCTTTATAAAACTTGATAAAAAATAGTATTTCAAATGGTACAGCCACCAGAAGTCCACAGTTATCAGAAAGGCACACACTGCCCTGGCGTCTCCAGCCCCTCAGCTGTCTGTGCCTGGTCTGTTTGGGCATCTCCATCTTCTGCAGGGTTTCCCTTTTTCCCTTTGGGTACTTCTCTCCCTTCTTTGCAGGGGCTTTTTTAGGCTTGGGCTCTGGCTTTGGAGGAGCAGGTTAGCGGACAGCCTTGCGGATCTTCTCTGTGGTTGTCTTTCACCTGGGCTTTATCTCCTTTACATCCCCTTCAGCCTTTCTCTTGGGCATGGTGGCGATGGCGGCGGGATGCTGGCTCTGGACCAGGGGATGCAGCGGCTGGCTTTGGTCAGTCCGAGGTCGTTCTCGCCTCTTCTTCTTCACACTGCTCTTATTTTTATTTAATTAAATTAAATTAATTAATTAATTTATTTATTTTTAAGATTTCCTCCCTGGAGGAAGAAGGGGACCCAAGAGGTGGAATCCATGGAAGGGGGAGGTCTTCCCCCCCTTTTTTTTTTTAGAGAGAGAGAATTTTTTTTAATATTTATTTATATATTTTTTTAATTATCGGCAGACACAACATCTTTGTATGTGGTGCTGAGGATCGAACCCGGGCCGCATGCTATATCCCCCGTCCTGCTTTAACTCTTCTTAAAAATATATCCCCAAAAGGATATAGAAGGCCAAGTTAATATGGTACAGGTGATAGATTAGAAAATCACCAATGGATACTTAGATTAGTGAGTGCGAGATCAATGAGGGATGGGAAATCTACCTTATCTCAGAATGTCATGGCCTCGGAGGGTGCTGCTCAGATTTCCACCTGTCTGCCGCTGTGCTGCAAGCCCACAGCTGCATTTCAGCTAGGGGCACAATTTTCTCAGCTGGGATGCTGAGCACAGATGGGCACCAGGGACTGGCCATTTTCACCAGATACAGGGCTTCTCTATCTGGCTGTCTCTGCTTCAGCACCACTGGGTTAGCAATATGCTTCAACAGAGGCGCCCAGTCATGAGTCCTTCTACAGGCATCAGGCGCACACCTCAAATGCTCACTTAATTCCACATCTGCTTACCAGAAGGCCTGGAACACACAAAGTATTTCTTCCCAAGTCACTTGCCAGTTACAAATGTGGACACAGTGGAGAAGCCTCCCAAACATTAGCCAAAAAGCAGATATCACCAAGTGGGACAGAGAGGGTCTCAGTCTCCCAACACCAGGGAGTGATCAGGATGCAATAGGACTTCATGGCGTTCTGCCAAAAAAGTACAGACTGATTTGGATCACCAGGAGAAGACTCAGGTCAAGGGAGATGCTGCAGAACAGTCTGTTCTCCTCAGGAATCCCAGGGTCAGGAGAGACAAGACAGGCTGAAGAAATATTCCACATCGATACTAAAACAGACATCACAGGGCTGGGCTGGGGCACCGTGGCAGAGTGCTTGCCTCACACTTGTGAAGCACTGGGTTCAAGCCTCAGCACCACATAAAAATAAACAGATAAAATAAAAGTCATGCTCTCCATCTACTACTACAAGAGCGGTTTGTAAGAGCAGTAGAGCACTCACCTAGCAGGATCAAACCTTGGGTTCGATCCTCAGCACCACATACAAAAAGTAAGCAAATAAATAAAGGCACGTTGTCCATCTACAACTACAAACAAAACAAACAATCAAAAAAAGAAACTATATCCATGTAAAAAAAATAACAAAATGGGCTGGTGATAGAGCTCAGTTGGTAGACTGCTTGCCTTGCATGCGCAAGGCCCTGGGTTCAATTTCCAGCAGCACCAAAAAAAAAAAAAAAAAGCAACAAAGAAATCACACACTCGCAGTTCAGTATTTCTGTTTTTGTTTTTGACTGGAGACTGGGCCAGGGGCACTTGTCCACTGAACTGCATCCCCAGCCCTTCTTATTTTATATTTTGAGACAGCATCTTGCCAAGTTGCCCAGGGTGGCCGGGAGCTTGCGACCCTCCCGCCTTGGCCTACGGAGTCGCCGGGATCACGGTGAGCTTGTGTCTGTCGGGATTGTCGCGACCCACGCGGACTGCGCCCGGCTTATGCAGTCTGTATTTTGCCACAATAAAAAATGAAGTGGTTTGCAGGAAAATGAATAGAACTTGAGGCCATCCGGCTAAGCGAAATAAGCCGAACCCAGAAGGTCAAGGGTGGCAGGTCGAAGCGGGCTACCCCTTCAGCGCGCACCTTCTGCGTCGCTGGCCGTGGCAGGCCGTCGCCCCGACCAGAGGTGGGCTGCGCCCGGGGGTTGGGGGATGGCCGCGCACCGCGGAACCGAGAAGGCGAGCGCGGAGGCGCCCCGGAAGGCACCAGGCGCACCGGAAGTCCTCGGCGCCGCGGACCCGGAAGCGCCTGTGGGTGCAGTCCTGCGCCGGCTGCCAGCCATGGTTTTCCTCACGACGCGACTCTGGCTGCGGAACCGCGTCACCGACCGCTACTTTCGCGTCCAGGAGGTGCTGAAGCACGCGCGGGTAAGCACGCCCGCCTGGGCGGCGGGGCCCGCGGGCCGGGGCGGCCACCGCCGCCTCCTCACCCCCGTTTCCCGTCCTCGCCCTAGCACTTTCGTGGGAGGAAGAACCGCTGCTACCGGCTGGCCGTCAGGGCGGTGACCAGAGCCTTCGTGAAGTGCACGCGAGCCCGCAGGCTGAAGAAGCGGATCCTGCGGACCGTAAGCGCGCCGCCGATCTCCTCCTCCTCCTGGGCTTCGGTGTCCTCCCCGTCGTCGTCCTCCTCCGCCGCTGCCCGGCGGTCCTCCTGGTTGCCCTCCTCCTCGGCCCGGCCGCACATCACTCCCACCCCCATCCTCCCGAACTCTGCATCCCACCTGCTTGTGTTGTGCCTCGCTGTTCATTGCTGGGCTGCACGTATCCCAGGAAGCTTTGCAGAGGGTCTTTCTGATACGTCGAACTGTAACCCCCCTTCAGTGTCCCTCTAAGAAATCAGCTGAAGAAACAAAAGCAAGCCCGAGAGAGGCCTCACTGGCCATAGACTGTGGTCCCAGCACTATAACTCCCTGCCCCCATTCAGAATTATGCCTTTGTGGGGAGGTGGGTCTGTGCCTCAGGCTCCTAGGTCTCCAGCCAGGCCCAGAGTGCCTGTGAGGTGCTTTGAGTACCTGAGCAGTGTGGTGCACAGGAAGGGGTGGGACACTGGCTGCCCCAGAGGAGGGCAGAGGTGCTCACAGCCGGGAGGGTCCTGAAGAGGGGGCCCTGGATAGCCAGGGTGTCACCTGAGGACTTGTTAGAAGTTCACATTCTTGGGCCAGGGATGTGGCTCAGTGGTAGAGCGCTTGCCCAGCATGCGTGAGGCCCTGGGTTCAATCCCTGGCACCACATAAAAAAATAAAATAAAATTAAGATAAAAATCAAATAAAATAAAGGTATTATGTCCATCTACAACTAAAAAATATATATATGCAAAAAAAAAAAAAAAAAAGTTCACATTCTCAAGTCCTGCCCCAGACCTGCTGAATCAGAGGCTCTGGAAGGTGGGCCTAGCATTCTGGTATTTTCATTTTATTATTGTTACTGAACCCAGAGGTATTGAACTACAGTTCCATTCTTTTTCTTCTGAGATGGGGTCATTTTAGCTGGGAGGGTGGGGGGTGGGGGGGTGTACCAGGGACTGACCTCAGGGGCACTCAACCTCTGAATCACATCTCCAGCACTTTTTTGTATTTTATTTAGAAACAGGGTCTCACCGAGTTGCTTAGTGCCTTGCTTTTGCTGAGGCTGGCTTTCAACTTTCAATCCTCCTGCCTCAACCTCCTGAGCCGCTGGGATTACAGGCATGCGCCACATTACAGGGTTCTTGCTGAGTTGCTGAGGCTAACCTTGAACTTGTGAATCTTCTTGCTTCATCCTCCTAAGTCATTGGGATTTCAGGTGTGAGCCACCACACCCACCTCCAGTGTGTGGTCTGTTTTAAATCTCTAGGGAGCCTTATATAGGTCTAAACTTGAGAACCACCGAGCTAGAAGAGCAAAAATGGGCTTGAAGACTGCTTTAAGATATCTGGGAACGCCTTTAAGAAGAGACATCCCTCACACACCCACCTTGTTTAATGGAACAGAACAGAGGCACATACCATTCACCAGAAACTGCCCATTGCACTAGGTCCTGCCCAGTGGTCAGTGTGGCTCATCTTTTAGGTTTTTTCCCTGCTCACTTCTTAGTCTGATACAGACCCCACTACTCCTTGCCATACAGGTTCTCTGAGGACCTTGACTGTTTGCTCTGCTCTCCGAGTCTGTTTGCCTCCCTGGAGCTTCTTGAGTTTCACAACTGCCTTTGTGGGCACTCACTCACTGGCTGTAGGAATTTAGCCACACTGCTGCAGAATTTTTTATCTTTGTATTCATGGTGCATGTATTACAGCTTTTTATTTAGAATTGAACTTGTTTGGATGAAGCAAATCAGTCTTTGCTGTTATTTGTGCTGCAAGTCTGTTTGCTGGAGGAAAAAAAAATACTATCCTCCTGACTTTTACAAGTACTTTTTAGTGCAGTAGAGCCTTTACTAGAAGAATGGACAAAACATTCAACAGTTGATGTTAAGCATCTCTACGTTTTCTTATTCCAGCTCTGGATTAACCGAATTACAGCTGCCTCCCAGGAACACGGTCTGAAGTACCCGGCATTCATTGTCAACTTAATTAAGGTACAGTTTAGAGGGTCCTGCTGAGGTGCTGAGCATCTGTAGGAACCACCCCTCAGGCTTGAGCTCCCCTGGCAGTTGTCTCCCCAGCATAGCCCTGTACCTTCTGTTCTGCTTTCTGTTCTTGAGGTGGAACTCTGGCAAGGGCTTATCACAGTTGCTTCTCCCTCGCCCTGCTGGTAGCAGACCATGTTGGAAACAGGACATGGTACTGAAATGCAAGCCCTAGTGTTTCATCATTATGAAAAAGAATAAGACTCATCCTTTTATTTTTTTCATTTAATTTTTGTGGTACTTGAATTTTTTTGGTACATTTAATTTTTTTTGGTACTTTTCCAGGGCACTTTACCACTGAGCTACATTTCCAGGTGTTTTTTTTTTTCGCCTGGGGAGCATAGGGTCTCTCACTAAGTTGCTGAGGCTGGCCTAGAATTTGCCATCCTACTGTCTTAAGCCTCTAGAGTAGCTAAGATTACAGGAATGGCCACTGCACCTGATGGCTGTCCCTTTTTCTTCTGCTTCTTGGACTCACTGGTGGTTTCTGAGATCACCTCCAGTTCTTTTTCTTCTTTTTGGGGTACTGAGAATCAAGCCCAGGAACTTGAACTTTGGTGCTCTGTCACAAGCTGTACCTTGGCTAGGTTGACTTCATGGGCTGATTTATGGGTTGGCCTTGACCAGGAGACCTAGTTGTTAAAGTGATGACTACTGAATCTAAACATGGTCCTTGGTTCCCTGGGCTGGCACTGGAGCCCTCCCTGTCCTTGATCACATTTATCCCATAGCACCTATCTGTGCTGTGCAGACAGACCTTCTGCCAGGCAGACTGTGCCCTGGGCCAGGAAAGGAGAAAAATCTGGTGTGCTGACAGGAGGAGGGCGGCTCAGACCTTAGGCCTCTGAGCCGTGTCTTTCCAGCCTGACTGAAGTGGGGTGTTCCTGCAGGCCACTGGAGTAGCGATGCTGACTGTAGGCTTCTGCTCTCTCTCTTCCCAGTGCCAGGTGGAGCTCAACAGGAAGGTACTTGCAGACCTGGCCATCTATGAACCGAAGACTTTCAAATCTTTGGCTGCTTTGGCCCAAAGGAGGCGACAGGAAGGGTTTGCTGCTGCCTTGGGGGATGGAAAGGAGCCTGAGGGCATATTTTCCAGAGTGGTGCACTACCACTGAGGGCAGCAGCACAGTGGATCTGGACAAGGCTTTTTCCTTGGAGGATCATAGCTAAGATAGGAGCTCCAGGAGTTATGTGATAACTGAGTGAAGTCTGAGTTTGATTTGTCTTTTGTGTTCATTGCCATTTCAATAATAGGTCTTGCTTTCTCTGGGCGGGACAGTCACAGAATGTCTTATGTCTTATGCAGATCATGTGCATAAAGCTTTTGTAGTCTTTGATTTTGTTATATTTTCTGTTACCCAACAAACACTTTGATGTGTGCTCTGAGGTGCCTGTGTACATGTCATCAGTGACCACATGGACAGTGGGATAGACTGCTGAGCAGGAGTCCCGAGTGGTAGGATGTCACTGACCATGCTGCTTCCTTCTGCAAATTAGGGATCTGCACCAGGCCTCTGAACTTTGACCCCACAGTTACCTGATCTACCCTAAGTTTCCCCAGTCCCTACTCATCCTGGCCAGGTTTGACCTCAGTCTCCATCCTCCACTAGTCTCTTCCTTATGTATAGCAGGAATCCTGTGGCTCATTTCTTCAGACACTCCAAACACCAACCTTTTCCCCTCCCATCTCCTTCCATGCTTCCCCAAACCAGTAGAGATGGGAGGGACATTCACATAGCAAGCAGGTAGCACTCCTGGCTCAAAGCGGGAACTTCTGATCTCTATGGCCTTGGAGGGCTTTTAACAACACACACACTGCTCCCATAAGTCCAGGTATTATGTTCCTGACAAACTCACTAGTAGGAGCCACTTCACAGCAGCTCCACACCATAGACCTGTCCACTCCTTCCAGTAGTGAAAGATGTGTATTTAAGCTGCCCAGGACCAGCCCAACCCTTTGTCCTCAGTGACCCAAAGCCTTTGTCATCTGGGTTTTGAGCAATGCATCTGCACACCCCCTCTCTAGCTCTAATGTGCTGTCTCCACTCTGGTCTCTGCTTCCTTCCCATTATAACTCAAGAGCTCTCAGCAAAGCTGTTTTCTAGAACCAAAATTCCAATAGGTACCATGACCCCCAAGGTTTTCACCCCATCTCACTTCCCTTCCCTTCTGCACCAGGAAAGCCCTTGAAGCTCTTCACCAATTACTGCCTTCTTGCTGGGGACTCCCACATTTATACAGGCAGTGGCCCAGGCCTGCTTGTACTGCTGACCTTGGAGGGCTATCCCTGCTCCCAAAGCACACCTTTCTTCCCTTCCAATTGCAGCCACACTGCCCTTTGGTGACTCCATCCTTCATCTCATGTCACCATTGCCTGGGAGTCATTCCATGTTCTTCCTTGTACACAGTACCTACTCCAGCCCCACATGGAGCCAGTCAAGCCCTGGCCATTTACCTCCTAGATATCTTTGTCCACTCTCTTCCACTTTCACTGTAGGCCAAAATCATTTATGGCCCACATTACAGCTTGAACCCCCCTATGAGGCCCTTCGTCCCCAGCTTAAGGGTGGACACTACCATAGGTATTTGGAAGACAAGGGCCAACTTCCATCTTTCCCAAGATCTGGTCATGTGCACAAGTGTTGAATGCATTTCACTTGTCAGTATGGTACTGTGGTTGAGCTGCTTTTATGCACTTCACACTAATAAAGGAAGATGGGAATGTGGCAGACCGCCTTGGCCCTGCTCCAGTTTCCTTTCATTCTGGTGCAAGTTTGGGTGCCAGGGCCTGATCTGAGTGGCTGGATTCATGATTCAGAGGATAGGCAAGCAGCCCAAGTAGGACCAAAGAAAATCAAGGTCTGCTCTTTTCCTGGGGTTGGGTGCAACTGCAGACAACAGGGGAGACACCCTGGCACTGCCAACCTTGGGAGTAGAGGGGGTGGGTGGAATGCAACCGTGTTGCCCAGAGCAGTCCGAGTGCAGAGGAGAAATTGGGTCTCAGTTGCCAATGCTTGAACTGAGATAAGAAGTCCGCCCACGTTTGGATTTGGGCGAGAGCCATTGGGAGCCTCGGTTTCAGGTAGTCACAGGCAGCTCAAGTGTCTAAATTGATCCCATCCAGGAACATTCTACCCTCAGATCTACCCCCAACGTCTAAACCAGCATCTCTGGGCTTCCCCACCGGTCTCCTAAGCCTAAACCTGGTGAAAAGCTCAGGGTAACAACAGGAATTAACACACCTGATGCCCCTCCACAGCGGCGCTGAGCAGACCCACGAAGGCCTGGGGAATCAAGAGTCAAGACAAATGCTTCACGAATTCTGTAGGGTCAAATAAGCAAGTCCCTTCCCACCCAGCGCTGGAACCTCGCGCCTCTTTTCCCCCCCGCTACCCTGTGCTTGCATCTGCCGCCAAGCGCTCTGTAGGGTCATCAAATCCGACAAGTTCGGTTCCCTGTTACCCGTCCACCTCCTCGTGGGCTGAGGTTTGAAACAGGACCCCGTGAGGTCCAGGACCCACAGGTGCATCCCCAACTCGAAGCCAGTAGGGTGGAGCACTAACTACCAGGCAATCGCCCCGTGTTAACTCGCACCGGCTCCATGCACAGCGTCGTGTTCCGGAGACTGCAGGGGAAGGGTCGTCCCTTCCCAGCTTCCACCGAGACCCGCCTCCTGGACGCCACAGGCTTCTGAGATGCAAGCCCCTTGACCCAAGCCTCTAGGAGCGTCTGGCCTCTCAAGGCAGACTCGCTTCCGGGTCGAGCCGGGCCGTGGAGGGTTCTGGGTAACGAGCCCGCTTCTCCCGCGCGAGTTCCGGCGTCGACGCCTGACGTAAGGCTGACGGGCAATTCACGCAACCAATAGCCATGAGGCAGCGACCGATCACAGCCAATTGCATGGGGTTGGGCGGGGCAGCCTGAGTGTCGCGAGGAGCCGCCCTGCCGGGAAGGGTCCCGAAAGGAGTCGGCGGCACAAAATGGCGGCGGCGGCGGCCGGA
>NW_026000102.1:8244540-8256344 GCF_001458135.2 Marmota marmota marmota
CAGTGCGGAGCTCTGGAGTCTGCGTCCAAAAGTGACGGAAGCTTCCCCGTCTAGGTGGCCATGGCTACGGGACAGGTGCTGTTCCAGCGGTTCTTTTACACCAAGTCCTTCGTGAAGCATTCCATGGAGGTAGGCCCCCGCCCCTCCGGCCTGCGCCGCCTGCCGGGTGGGCGCGTCCTGGGCCCGGGAAGCCCCTGTGCGGCCCCTCAGCCTTGGGCGGACCTCAGGATGGGAACAGACCGCTGCGTCTCCATGCTTCCTTTCAGCATGTGTCTATGGCCTGTGTGCACCTGGCCTCCAAAATAGAAGAGGCTCCGAGACGAATTAGGGACGTCATCAATGTGTTTCATCGCCTTCGACACCTGAGAGAAAAAAAGTGAGTCTTTTCAGAGTTGTCACAAGTGTCCAGTCACTACCGTTTCTGTGACAGTTCCAGATGGGAGGCTGTGTCCTTGTGGATGATTGCTAGTGTGCTCCCATCAGCCAGGATCCCCTAAGGAATGGAGGAGGGCCCACCTCAGTTCACAGCTGTGATGTGTTGTCTCTTGTGTGGCCCTGAGTGCTCCAGAGCAGGGACTTGTCTTCACCACTGTCAGCATCTGGGGATTGAACCCCAGGGTGCTCTAACACGGAACTACATCCCAGTCCTTTTTTTTTTTTTTTTAATATTTTTTTAGTTGTCGGGTTTGTGTGTGTGTGTGTGTGTGTGTGTGTGTGTGTGCTGGGTATTGAATCCAGGGCCTTGGCAAGGCAAGCACTGTGCCAACTGAGCTATATTCCCAGCCCACAATATTTTATTAGTTGTCAGTGTGCCTTTATTTTATTTATATGTGGTGTTAGAATCAAACCCAGCACCTCACACATGCTAGGCAAGCGCTCTACCACTGAGCTACAACTCCAGCCCTCCCCAGTCCGTTTTTATGTTTTGTTTTGACACAGGATCTCACTAAGTGAGACCTTGAACTCGTGATTTTCCTTCCTCAGCTTTCAGTTTGCTGGTATTGCAGGCATGTACCACTGAGCTCTTAGCTTTTAGTATCTGTGCAATGAGATCTTTAGACCTCGTTGCATTCAGGCAGTGTTTGTGTATGCACCAGAATGCCTTTTATCAACCAGGATGGGGCAGGTTGTAGAGAAGGGATAAGTAGGTTGGCTCTGGAGTTGGAAGCCTGTTCTATAATTTTGTTAAAGGAAGTGAGTCTTCATCTAGTGTCTTGTGTGGTGATGTTTATATTAGATTCCTCCCTCTTGGAGGTGATAGTGTACCCTGAAAGGTGTTGCTTTTTTGTTTTTCTGAAGTTTTTTGTTTTTGCAGTGCTGGGATCAACCTGTGGCCTCACTTGTGCAAGACAAGTGTTCTACCACTGAGCCACAGGTGCAACCCCAGAACATCTTATTTTGTCTGATCTTTATGTGGCCATGTTCTTTGTCCTTGCAGGAAGCCTGTGCCTCTTCTTTTGGATCAAGATTATGTCAACTTGAAGAACCAGATCATAAAGGCAGAAAGGCGAGTCCTCAAGGAGCTGGGCTTCTGTGTCCACGTGAAGCACCCTCACAAGGTGGGTATAAGGTGGTTTTCACCCCCCATGTCTCTGAGGCTGAAAGCCCTGGAGATGACCTATGTCCCTGACTCAGTTTTCCAGGTCATAGCTGTAACCTTGCAAGTGATTAGCCTTCTTGTGCTATTAATTCTAGTTGCATTTTAAAAGAGTTTTGGAAATTGTGGTTTTTAGGTTTCGGTTTTCAAAAAAACAGTGGTGAACTTGTAGAAATAAAATTTGTCAGCATCCATTTTTCTTTCCTGAACAGTTAGGTTTCTAAAGTCACCTTAGTAATAGCCTCACTTTCTTTTATGGGAGAATGGGAAGAATTCTGAACCTTTTTGCTTTAAGATGAACTTCAAGTTTTGCAACCTGCATTGGTTGGTTAGGAGCATGCTGTTGTATTTTAAGTTTAATCAAAGCACTGTAGGCATTTCATGTACTAAACAAACAAACAAAAATTGTTTAAAAAGATTACCATTGCCAGGTGTGGTGGCGCGTGCCTGTGATCCCAGCAGCTTGGAAGGCTGAGGCAGGAGGATGACAGCCTCAGTTACATAGTGAGGCCCTAAGCAACTTAATGCGACCCTGTCTCAAGATAAAAATAAAAAAGGGCTGGGTGTGGTGGCGCATGCCTGTAATCCCAGCGGCTCAGGAAGTTGAGACAGGAGAATTGTGAGATCAAAGCCAGCCTCGGCAATGGTGAGGCACTAAGCAACTCAGTGAGACCCTGTCTCTAAATAAAATACGAAATAGGACTAGGGATGTGGCTCAGTAGCGGAGTGCCCCTAGGTTCAATCCCTGGTACCCTTCCCCTCAAAGCAAACAAAGAAAGATTACTGTTTATACTTTCAGTCTTACCAATTTTCATTGGTGAATTTCATTGTAGTTTCTCTCTTGAGTGTTTGATTTCTGACATTTATTCAGATTCTTGGTAAATTATCTACCAAGGACTTAAATGCTTTTCTTCACTTGCTGGAATTATTTTGTGTCCTGCTCTGTATGTTCGCTGCTGGGGCACACTGATGTTTAGGGCAGGCCAGTCTCGTTTGCGGAAAAGTTGTGGCGATGAGAATGAACATGGGCCACGAGAGAGGCACAGCCTTCTGTGCCACAGGGTGTGGCTCGTCCTGAGGTGCATACATGCTGCCCTGCTGCAGAAGCAGGTAGCAGGTGCACCTGCAGGAGCTCCCCTCCAGCTGAGCCATTTGCCGGACGTGACCAGGAGCCATCCCTGGGATCTAGATTGAGGTTCTTTTGCTGCATGGATATCCACAAGATCTGAGTTCTCTTCTCGTGAGGTTCTTGGTAATAACTGCCTGACCCATATCTTCCAGATAATCGTTATGTACCTTCAGGTGTTAGAGTGTGAGCGTAACCAACACCTGGTCCAGACCGCATGGTGAGTTGACCTTCCTTGTCTCACGAGACCAGCAAGGGCAGTGCAGGAATGTTTACTTGAGGCACTTGGGCAGTGGGTAGTTGGTCCCATGACTTGGTTGTGGGCTGGAGTTGTCCCCGTGCCCAGTGATCTGCCGTGTAAATGCCTGGCAGCCTCCCAAAATGACAGGCACTGGTGTAACGGTAGGTGGCCCATCCCTGCCCCTGGATTCCCTAAGTTCCCTGCCTTGAAGAGAGCAGTCAGTGGGCTTCCCCTGGGAGCCATTGACTGGGCACAGGAAATTTCCTGGGAGCTGCATCCTGTGGGAGAAAGTGGGGATGAAGTTTTGTAAGAATTTTGGGCTGGTTCTAATAGGTATAGGCTAGAAATGAAGCCTGAAGTATCAGTTTGATTTTTGGGGTGTTCTGGCCCTTTTCCCCCACAGAGTTAAGTCTATAGGGTCATATTGCTGACTGAATTGTCTGGTGCTGTGACTGCTTTGCAGAGAACCCATTTTGACTTTTCTTTTCTGTACTCTTTCAATCAAAGGGTAGCCTCTGAGGGTAAGTGACTAAGACTTCTCCTCTGCTGTCCAAGCGCTTTGGTGCAGGGACAGCGGCCGTCTCCAGCCAACCCAGTGCAGGCTCTCCACCGAAGGCTGGCTCTAGACTGGTGGTATGCGTACGATAGTATAGTCATGGCCGACTGCTGCTTGTGGTTCTCTGACGATTGTGCTTCTTGTTGATCCTGTCGTGCTTTGGTAATTGTATCGATTAGAGTTGGTAATGTCTTGACTTGGGCTTTGTCCCCTTAAAACTGCTGTACCTGTACAATAAAGATGCAGTACCTTTCTCTAAAACATCTGTGGGAAGCTGTAAGAGCTGAAATGACAATTGGCCGATGGGAATTGAGGCTGTTGGTGTGGGACTGTACCATTACTTCTCCAGGCCCTGATGTTGCTCTTTGCAGCAGCTCAGCTGGGCTCCCTTCAGTAAAGGTGTGCATCTTTAAATTACTCCTTGGACTCTTTACAAAAATGTTGTAAATTATTTCAAATATAGCAATAAGTTTATATGTTTTGAGGGTTTCATTTGTTTTTAGAACTTAAAAGTTAATGGAATAATGTTATTTATTGTTTGAATACTGAAATTTGTTATTAGAAACAAAATGTTTTGCCAACATCTGGGCTGTTTACCCACAGTGGCTCTTGGACCAGTGGCTACACTGCCACCACACTGCCTTCCCTATTGAACACTGGAGCCAGCTCCTCCAGACCAGCCGCCTCTTGTAGGCATCTGTGGAATTTATTGTTTAGCATCTGAATGGGTTTGGATGTTACCTACTCTGGGTTTATTTAGGGGAAAGATATCGGGTGGTATCCCTCAAGTCTCCTGCCTGTGGTGCACCTGTGCCATTATCTGAGCATGTTGGGCAGTGAATGTATGACCTCTTCAACTGTTTTCTCATGGAATTACTTGTTTCTGCAATATTAATAAAACCAGTATTTGGTTTGATTTTAGTCTATAAGTTTTTGAGAAATATACCTAAAGGAAAACATTAAAAATATAGTCAGTTTTATGCAAAGTTTTGTATTTTTATATTTTCTAAAGTATGATAAAGTTTTAAGAATGTACTTACTGTGTTGAAACTTTAAGTATTTTTTAGTATTTTGTTGCTGCTGTCTGATTTTATGAATGTTCATTTTAAGACTCCTTGTTGAAATGGGACAGTTTGGAAACGTTCTTTGGTAAGCCCGAGAAGAGGACTCCCTCGGGCATTGGCCTCCTGCATGACGTTCCCATACACCTGAACTGCACCAAGGGCCTTTCCCTTATGCAAGTGGACTCCTTCGTGGAAGCTGTGGCTCGGTTATCTGGAGAAGGACCGGGCCGCAAGCACTCTCCGCAGAAAAGGAACACAGGACAGCTTGTCTCAGCTGCGAGGCTTCGTGCTCAGCCTGTTCATTTGAGTTTGCATGTTTCTCTGCACTATGGATTTTGAGCATTTAGATTTCTTTAATCAAATACATTTTAACCACTAAGTAGTGTTTTCTTTCTGAGGCATTGTGCTTTGCATGATAGCAGGCCAAAAGCTGAGGGAAAAGTGAAGTTAAAGTCGGTTCTCGTTCATAGCAGCCCGTATTTCTGACATTCAGCCAGCTTTTTTCCCCCCAGTAATTTCTCTTTCTGTCCTGTATTCAGAAAAAGCAGCTAAAATGTTTCTCCATTAACTCCTGGGATTCACAGGACTGTCTAGGTCTCAGTCCTAGCAGTAGACCACGTAGAGGTGTAGCTACCTTAGGTAATGCAGACGGTGCTGTGGTTGCCAGGGTCCACAACTCTTGCTGTGCCTTGGTTTCAGGAACTACATGAACGACAGTCTTCGCACAGATGTCTTCGTGCGGTTCCAGCCTGAAAGCATCGCCTGTGCCTGCATCTACCTCGCTGCCCGGACGCTAGAGGTCAGTGCTCTGCTGCACGGCATGGCTCTCTCCACTTGTGGTGACATTTGTTTACCTGCTAAGTTGCTCAATCTGCCAGAGCTGCTTGCTGCAGCAGGTTGTTCTCAGCTGCTTTAAGAGTTTTTTTGGCCTTGAAGTTGCTGAGAAAATGTGATCTGATGGTGTTTGTGTTCACAGATCCCTTTGCCCAATCGTCCCCACTGGTTTCTTTTGTTTGGAGCAACTGAAGAAGAAATTCAAGAAATCTGCTTTAAAATCCTGCAGCTTTACACACGGAAAAAGGTTCTTTTGGATATTTTTATGTAATGTTTATCTGTGTTTGGTTAAAAGCATCTGGTTCTGAATAAAGGGATTATGGCTTTTCAGGTCGACTTAACACTCTTGGAAAGTGAAGTGGAAAAGAGAAAGCATGCTATTGAAGAGGCAAAGGCGCAGGCCAGGGGCCTGCTGCCTGGGGGAGCCCCAGTAACGGACAGCGCTACAGGGTTCTCACCTGCCCCCAAGCTGGGTGAGTATGTCAGGTCATATGCTGCTGCAAGGGTGGAGCTAGTGACCCTCCTGGGCCTTCATCCTGGGAATTGAGCCTGTGGTGGGTCTGGGCTACAGAAGTGCTGGAATCCCTGACTGACCATTGGTGATATCTAAAATGAGATGGGGGACTGGGGTTGTGGCTCAATAGTAGAGTGCTCGCCTAGCACGTGCGAGGCCCTGGGTTCGATCCTCAGCACCACATACAAATAAATAAAGGTATTATGTCCAACTACAACTAAAAAATATTTTTTAAATAAAATCAGATGGGGACCCTGAAGGGTTTTGTGTTTATGTTTTTGTTAGCAAGCAAAATGGGCAGACAGCCTTTCTGAAATGCTTTGGTTTACTCTACCTACCCAGTTAGCTTGTCATTTGATGAAAAATTGTATACTCTATGACATAGATCGTGTTACCAGGCCCTAGAGATAAGAGTGGTGCTCACTGCCTCGTCCCTAAGGAAGAACCTAGACAAAGGGCCTTCTGCATCTTCCTGGTGCATGCTTAATTTCTGAGTCCATGCTGGAAGTTAGAACCAGTGTGTGTGTCTGTCACCCCACAGAAGTGGCCTTTTCTTTCTCTGCTAATGGGTTTCTTACTGGCACAGTTCTCTGTTGGTTTTTAACTTAAAATTGATTTGCTGGAATCCCCCAAAGAAGGTAAAGGAAGCAAGCCTTCCCCATTGTCTGTGAAGAATGCCAAGAGAAAAGTGGAGGGCAGGAAGAAAGCCGAGGCCGACAGCCCCGTGAACGGCTTGCCAAAGGCAAGAGAGAGCCAGAGCCGGAGCAGGAGCCATGAGCAGAGTTACTCAAGGTCCCCATCACGGTCTGCTTCTCCCAAGAGGAGAAAAAGCGACAGTGGCTCTACATCTGGCGGGTCCAAGTCACAGAGCCGCTCTCGGAGCCGGAGTGACTCCCCGCCAAGGCAAGCACACCGAGGTGCTCCCTACAAAGGCTCTGAGATGAGGGGCTCCCGGAAATCCAAGGATTGCAAGTACCCCACCCAGAAGCCACACAAATCCCGGAGTCGGAGCTCATCCCGATCTCGAAGCCGCTCACGGGAACGGGCAGATAATTCTGGAAAATATAAGAAGAAAAGTCATTACTATAGAGATCAGCGGCGGGAGCGTTCAAGGTCATATGAACGCACAGGCCATCGCTATGAGCGGGACCACCCGGGACACAGCAGGCATCGGAGGTGAGGTGGGTCCTGCATGGGTGTCCTGGATCCTCCCATGGGGCACATGTGGCTCAAGTGGCCCTGTGGCCATGATAGTTTTTGGAAAACTTTTTTGACTCTGGACCTTGAGATGCATTTGGAAATGGATTTGAGGGGGTGGCAAGGTCCCCTTAGGGTGGCCTGGGGCATGGCACACACCTGTCCCAGGTGAGGTCCTCCTCAGCTGAGCCCTGTGGGCGGCTCCTTGGGAAAGCAGAGGCACACATCCTGTTGGCGTGGCTGGGTGCTATCGACAAGCTGTTCCTTCACTCCTGTACTGATGCTCAATTACGTTAAGCCAAGAAAGATGATTTTTAGAACCTTTGCCTATATTAGGTTGTACTTATGTACATATTTTGCGGTGTTTCACAATGAGAAAATGGCCTTAATAGCCCTTTATTCTCTATCCACGTTGTAAATAAACATGTGTTTAATACAAGGAAAACTATGTATGAAAACTCAGAACTGGAATTCTGCCAGCTTAAAACTTGTGTAGAGAATTCTGATTTTTAAAATGTGAAGGTATTTAGGTCTGTGTTGAAAGTCGTATATTTTTATCTGTGCAATGCTGTGTGCTGGCCACCAGCTCCCAAATAGAGAAGTTTCCTATATATGCATTTTACGTGGTTGAATAAACAGTTTTCTTCTCAGGATGCTTGGGATGTTACAGGCTTTCTAGGTTGTTATTCTGCTTGCTTGTGAGCTGCTGTGGCACGTCTGAGCTACCATCCCTGCTCCCTGCTGTCATTAAAGTGTTGGATTTTGTAGTAAGCCCCCTTGCACCTCCTGAAACCATTTGCCCTTTGAAAGGCTGCTTTTGGAGGGTTGTAGGAGGGAAGAGGTAAAGACAAGAAAGTACTGAAGGGCCCTGGAGCATATCTCAGCACAGGATAACCAGAAGCAGGCATCTGGCAGGTGTCCCCAGAGCTGGGCCTTGCCGTGTGCAGGGCCATTGGGCAGATGAGATTAGGCCTGGAGCTGTTTCCTGTTCCTGAGGTGGATGGTGCCATGTCTCACCTGGGCCTGTCATTTATCTGGTTTTGGCTCTTCTGTCAGTGGTTACCTTCCTAAACCAGCACCTCAATTAAGCACCAGAGAGGTTGAGATTCCATGGATAAGGACAGCCCCACAGGTATCTGAGAGGAAGGATGTGTGGTGTTCCTGCCAGCCTAGGCCTCTGTGATTGCCTGGCAATGGCAGATAGCACCTCTGCACTGTCTGGTAAGCATGTGGCTACTCTGGTGCCTGAGCTATGTCCACTCCAGCATATCATGAACCTGATACTCAAGCCTCATTCTGACCCTCCAGGGAGCATGTTGAGTGTTGGAGCTGTAAGACATGGCCACAGCTTCAACCTCCTTCCTCAGCTGCTGCCCAAGGCCCCCTTCTGGGCTCAGCAGCAAGGGCACAAGACATCATCCATTGGGACTCTCAGCAGCCCCAGTGCTGAGAGGAAGTGCTGGGGCTTGGAGTAAGCTTGGGGTGCATTTTGCAAGCCTTACAACATGCTGGGTTTCTGGCGATTCCCTGCCCCTCCCCAGGGTACACTGGCACCTGTTCATGGCCCTGGACCTTAGCAAGGCCAACACAGTGGTCCATCTTGTAGCCAGCCAGGGATGTGTGAGCTCTGGCTACCTAGGATGGTTCATCCTGGTGGCCCTGCCTGGTGAGACTGTGGGGCCAACTTTTCCCTCATCCTGTGAGGAGTCCATGCAGCATGGGATAAAGAGACCACTGCTTCTGCTTTGCTTCTATTGATACCTGCCACTGAGCAACTGTGCTATACTGATACCGGTACAGAGTTATACTGAGGGATGCTGGTAAAGATCAATAGGTGACTCCATGGCTGATTTTTAACTTGCCAACACAGTTTTATTCAATGAAGTAGCTACTCTACAGTGTTTCCATGACTATTTTTAATACTCAAATGATCTTATGGTTATAGATAAAAGTATACAACTATGCCAGGTGTGGTGGCTTATGCCTGTAATTGCAGTGGCTTGGGAGGCTGAGACAGGAGGATTGCAAGTTCAAAGCCAGCCTCAGCAAAAGTGAGGTGCTAAGCAACTCAGTGAAACCTTCTCTCTAAATAAAATACAAAATAATACTGGGGATGTGGCTCAGTGGTTGAGTGCCCCTGAGTTCAAACTCTGTTACCAGAAAAAAAGAAAAAAAGAAAAGAAAAGTACACAACTAGGAAGCAATATGCCCTGTATTTCCCTTTTGTTACAGTTTGTTGGATAATGCTATGTTAAAAGCAGGGTATAAAAGTGAAAATGAACAGCTAGCTGTTGTGGTGGGATCTGGCATGAGCTGACTGCAGCACTCCACTGCAGGGCTGTGGCGAGGCAGCAGGCACTTTGCCTGGTTTAGGTTTCTGTAGCCCAGGACTTTAGGGCTACTCAGCTCAGGCTACTTAGCTCAGGCTACAGCGTAAGCCCCAGCCTGGCCTACCCTCAGCCACCGGCATTGATGCCTTTCCAGCCTCCAAGCCAGAACTGCAAAATTTCTACAAAAGTTCTGAAGAAAACCTTTTCCTGAAGGCAAATGGGTATTTTGGGGAAAAGAAATGCATGCAGTAATTGAGACTAAAGAGTTCCACTGATTAAAACAAACACACACACACACACAAAATTAGAAGTTAGACCTGATGGCACGTGCCTGTAATCTCAGCTATAATGTAGGAATTGAAGCAGGAGGATTGCAAGTTTGAAGGAAGCCTGGGCAACTTAGTGAAACCTGACATGACACCACAATGAAAATTGTGTTGGCAACTTAATGTTGGCTGTAGAGACACCTGGCAATATAGCTCAGTGGTAGAATGCTTGCCTGGGTTAGTCCCCAATGCCACACAATAAAAATTAGAAAACAGCACATACACACCAATCCTCTCATTTCCAATCTTTATGAAAAATTGATCTCCCTAGTCAGGTTCTAGCACCTCTAGCTTGGCAGGGGCTGTTCACATCCCTACAAGTGTTCTGCCACTGTTGTGGGAAGCAGCCAGTCAGATCTGGCAAGGGCATTTTGTGGGGTGGGGTGGGGGAGGCATTAGCATCACCTGTGACTGAGGATGTCCCAGCCCTGCATGTGCTGCATGGCCAAGGTGACCAAGCAGCTAGCTTCTCTGCTGCAGGTGAACCCCTTCCCTTTTGGCCTGGGGTCTGCTATGGTACAGGAACCCTCACAAGCTTGGCTGAAAGCTAGAGCCTGGCTGGTTCCTGAGATGGGGAAAGTGGGTCCTCTGGCCTCATCCAGCCTCCTCAAGACTCAGACTGGAGCTCTTGCACTGTCTCTCCCATTAGTCCCTGCCTCTCCGGAGGTACTCTTATCTACAGCCCAACTCCTCAGAAGTTTGGAGGCCAAGGTTGCCGACCCCCAGATTCTTTTTGCCCTTGCCTGGACTGTTATTAACATTGATGACCTGGTTTTCTGCATCTTCCTGGACCCTGGTTAGGTGAAGGAAGTCCACACCAAGGTGAGGACTGGAGTTGAGGGCACCAACCTGTCCTTTGTGACAAGACCAGTTCCTAGGATATGCTGTGTGACTGAGGTGAGAGGTGGGTTCCCAAACGTGGTCAAAATCTTCCTGCTTGGGAGTCCTGGGCAACTCCTCTAGGAGGCAGGAACCTGTGTTGTTTTGTAACCTCAGTTACAGAGCTGGACCTGGCGCCTGCAGTTTCTGTCCTCACTGGCCTATCTTCCCTGCCACTCGCTCCTTAGCCAGGATGGTGCCTGGGGAAGACCTGCTTGGCTCTTCCTGCTAAGAATCCCTAGACGTCCCTGCAGCAAGGTCAGCCTCAGCACCAGCCGCCTCTGCAGGTTCACTGCGGGCTCCATGCTAGCCAGCAGGCCTTTGTTGAGGTAGATGAAGTGGTGGCCTGGCAGCCCGTGCGCTGGAGCAACGTTAAGGTGTCAGCCAAAACCAATCCTGCAGAACTTGCTTTTGGCTTATGGTCTGATTTTTCCTTCGGAGCTTCCTTGCGGACGCATTAGATGCACAAAGGAAAAGGAGTCTGTCAAGCCCTAGGGGCAGCGGGAGCTGCCAGTTAAGAAAGGGCCCCGGTTCCCAGTGTCCGGGCGGCGGCAGCTTCGACCGAGTTACCGCTGGTTCCACTAGTCCCGTCTCGCCCACAGCTGGTCCCCAACTCCGGAGGGAGCTCCGCCCGAACAAAAGCAGACCTAGCCACTTCCGTCGCTCAGAGTGTGGCATTTCCGTCGCCGCAGCCTTGCGCCCGCCGCAGAGAACCCGAGCCAGGGCGAATCCGGAGGCGCCTTGAGGCGGCGCATGCTCTGTAGACACCCCGGCGTAGGGAGTGTAGTTTCCTTCCGCTGGGACGAGGCGGAACTGACGTATGCTCCAGGGCGGCCCTTCGAACCGGAAGTCTTCGCCTACTGAGCCCCGTCGGGCCTGTGCCGCCGCGAACTGCGGCGCCGGGAGGTCGCCAGGGGCAACTGGGCGTTGGACCCACCGGGGAGCCGGTTTGGCAACGGACCGGAAGTGCCGAGCGCGGCGGTGAAATAGTCTGTTCGAGCCGCCGGGGTCACAACCTCTGAGGTCGCGAGGCTCCGGCGGGGCCGTGCTCCCAGGCCTGGGCCCTTCGGTTCGTTCGGACGTTGATCGCCCCGTGCTGTTGGCTTGGGTGCCCGCGGGAACTGAGGTTCGGGGGGGGGT
>NW_026000102.1:8256441-8265920 GCF_001458135.2 Marmota marmota marmota
GGGGGGGGAGGGCGGCTAGCCGGAGTGGCGGAGGCGGGGTTCGATCCGGATTCTGGACGTCCGAGGGGCCAGCGGCTTGTGAAGGCGACTCCTCGTTGCGGGCCAGAGGGACCCAGAGTGCTGGGAAGCGGGATTTGCGTGGCCTGCCCCGTCCGCGGCTCGCGCTTGACCCCAGCAGCCGCCTGTGTTCCAGCTCCCCTGAGCACCTGGGGCCGCCGCCTCCCACAGACCATGTTCCTGCAGCGCCTGACTTTTCAGCTGGTCAGGTCCCTTCCCTGGGCAGGTAAGAGCCCTGAGGGTTGGGATACGTGCCTGGGTTAGGAACGCGTTTGTCACAGCGGCCCAGCTCACCCTCAGCTGGAGGTAGGATGTGGCCATAGGCTTCCTGTGAGAACATCACTGGGGTTTGGAACAGGAATAAGGTGCAGGTCATCCATTCTGGGCCTGGGGTGGACTTGCTGCCCAGGCCTGGGTGGTTGCAGTGCTCCTGTCTAGTGTCACCTCACCAATGGTAACTATGCTACATTGTTTCTTGCAGGTTGCAGTCGGCCGTGGCCTGTCTCAGGGGTGCTGGGCAGCCATGCCTGCCGGCCACCATACACCTTGCAACCCACTGGCCAAAGTAGGGCTGTATCTCTTCCTGGCAAGGGGTCCCAGTTGGAGCTTGAGGAATTGCTGGTGCCCAGGAAGATGGCCATCAGCCCTCTGGAGAGCTGGATGACTGCCCGCTACCTCTTGCCCAGACTGGATACTGGGGTTCTAGTATCCGCTGCTCCCACTCAGCACTATCAGTGTCCACCCAGTCAGGTGAAGGGGGAGGCTAGGCAGGGGCATGAGGGTATCTGGGATGCCCCTCACATGCAGTGCAAAAATGTGCTGAAGATCCGCCGGCGAAAAATGAACCACCACAAGTACCGCAAGCTGGTCAAGAGGACACGGTTCCTGCGACGGAAGGTACGGGAAGGACGCCTAAAACGGAAGCAGGTGTGTCAGGGCACCTTCTTGGGCTTAGGGGGAGTGAGTGACTGATAGTGTGTCTCTTTGCCAAAAGTCAATTGGTGGTCACTTTCTTTACCCTTGCAGATCAAGTTCGAGAGAGACCTGAAGCGCATCTGGCTGAAAGCTGGCCTGAAGGAGGCCCCCGAGGGTTGGCAGACCCCCAAGATCTATGTGAAGAATAAATGAGACTGTTCCTACTTGTCCTGGACATCTGCCTGTCATGGGGTTCTGGGCTGCCCTGGACTTTTCTGCCTGGCATGGGCTCTCTTAAGATGGGGGCCACTGGCCTCTTTGTTGGAGAGTCTCAGGGCCCAAGGGGTCCAGTTATCTGTCCATGGCCCTCACTGTCTTGCCTGACCTTGCTGAATAAATGTCTGCCATAGGCAGCTGTGCACAGCCCAGGATTGGGGGACTCAGTGCACACACAGATGGCAAAGTGCTGAGGGACAGGTTGACAGGGGTGACTAGAGTATATTTTGTGGATGGAGGTGTGGGTGGGGCTTGCTGAGGAGGCAGGAAAGGCCCTGGTTTTCCTAGACATGGGAATGGTACCCTGAAGGTTCCTAGGTCCTCTGAGTCCTTCTGCTTGGCTGAGATAGCCATGTCCAGCCATAGGGGCAGGCACTGGCATGGCTGTCAGTCTTCCAGGTGCCTTTGCCTAATTTCTCATCCTCTGACACTTCCCTGGGTTCTTAGTGGGAGTGGGGACTGATTAGGTGGAGGGCCTAGAGAGTGGTTTGGAAGGTTTAGGGTTCGGGGTGAGAATGGGATGCTATTCAAAGAGCTGGAGAAGCCCAGAGCCTTAGTTTGAGACAGAGGGCTCATGATTCCCAGTTCCCTCAGGTAAAGGGAAAACATCACCCCCAAGAGTTGTCCCAGAGGGACCAACCCCTGCACTTATGCATCAAGCTGTGGAGAAGCTGGACTGCAGGCAGGGAGCCTGGTTAGCGCACCAGGAGTGTGTGGGGGCTCATCCGCCTTGCTTCCTGCCCTCTCATCTCTGATTTAGATGCCAGGGATACAGACTTGTGTGTAGACTGCAGCCTCTGTCTGCTGCCCACTTCAGGGCCAGGACACCTCGTGAGGACTCTCGGGGCTTCCTGATTTTTCGTCACAGAAACATGTCTGGGAATCCAGGTGTGGTGATACATACCTGTAATCCCAGCAACTTGGGAGGCTGAGGCCTCCTGGGCCTTCAGGGCAGAGGTTCTTAACTGAGCCCTGGGCCACATCTGGAGACACTCTTGGTGGTTACATTGGGGGCCGAGGCCAGGGATGCTGCCAAACCTACGAGACAGGGTGCCCACCACAGAACCAGCCCCAACCTCAGCAATTTAGGCCCTAAGCAACTTACTGAGACCTTGTCTCAGAATTTTTAAAAAGGGCAGTGTGGGGCTGGGGATGTGACTCAAGCGGTAGCGCGCTCGCCTGGCATGCGTGCGGCCCGGGGTTCGATCCTCAGCACCACATACAAACAAAGATGTTGTGTCTGCCGATAACTAAAAAATAAATATTAAAAATTCTCTCTCTCTCTCTCTCTCTCTCCCCCCCTCTCTCTTTAAAAAAAAAAAAAAAAAGGGCAGTGTGTAGGAATGTAGCTCAGTGGTAAAGTGCGCTGGGTTCAATCCCCAGTACCCCCCCCTCCCCACCAAAAAACACAAACTTTGGGGTTGGGATTTTGGCTCATCAGTAGAGCACTTGCCTCACGTGTGTGAGGCACTGGGTTTGATCCTCAGCACCACATAAAAATAAATAAAGGTATTTGTCCATCTACAACTAAAATACATACATAATATATATATATATATATTTTTTTTTTTAAAGGGGGGCGGCTGGGGTTGTGGCTCAGTGGTAGAGTGCTCGCCTAGCATGTGGAGGCCCTGGGTTTTATCTTCAGCACCACATAAAAATAAATTGATAAAAAAATAGGTTTTGTGTCCAACTACAACAACAACAAAAATATTTAAAAGAAAAAATAGAACATTTTTGAGACCTGGGCTTAAGTCCCGGCAAATTGGGTCTCAGGAGAGGTGGGAGCTTCGAAGTGGAGGGGACATTGCACAGGTGACCCCACTTTGTCCTGGGAGCCAGGTGGAGACCAGCAGGGTCATGTCCAGGTGCCTGTCAGTATCGCCTGTCAGGGGCTTGGTAAATAGGCTGAGCACAGCTTGGCGGCCTATGCTGGTTGCCACAAGGGGGCAGCAGCCTGATCTCTGGCATTTCCTGGGACCAGGCTGAGGACCAGAACAGCAGGCAGGACACGGCCCACAGGCCTTCCAGCAGGGTCACAGGCACCTTTCTGGATCTAGATTTCCCCCGCGGTGAGTGGGGCTGGGGTCCTAGGACCAGGTTGTCAGCCGCGGAGCCTCCCCTGGGTGCAGCAGGGGATTCCCTTTGGAGTTAGCCCTCCTGCCTGCTGCTGGTGCTCTTGGCCAGCGCCCAGGGCTGCCAAGCAGCTGCTCCTGGTGTTTCCTGCCAGCCCTACCACAGGAGCTGCCCTGCAGCTCACCCCACCCTTCCTTGCTGTGGGAGAAGTGTGCTGTAGAGGGGGCTGTCTGAAGCCTGAGCCTCGGGCCTGGTGGGGTAGCCTGTGGGAGTAGCACACCAGGTGGCCCCTCCATCCCAGGTCCTGCAGTGTTGGCCAGAGGTGGCTCCAGGCCACTCTGCCTCCTGGGCCTTCAGGGCAGAGGTTCTTAACTGAGCCCTGGGCCACATCTGGAGACACTCTCACACTCTCGGTGGTTACATTGGGGGCCGAGGCCAGGGATGCTGCCAAACCTACGAGACGGGGTGCCCACCACAGAACCAGCCTCAGAGATCAGCATTGCCAAGGGTGAGCGCCCACGTGTCTCTAGTCCCCTCCTCCTCTCCACCCTGCCCCCTTGAGTGGGGCCTGGACTGCAGAGGTTTCTCCGCCTGTGGCTTGGAAGCCTTTGTATCCTGGCTACTGCCTCAACAGACAATTTGGGGATTTTATTTTTATCTCCACAGCTGCTCTCAGGCTTCAAAAGGTTGTTTTCTCTTCCCCTATTTGGCCTCAACCCTGCTTCCCAGCTCCTCCTTCCTTTTTGTCATCCCTGGCCAGAGGTGGGCTAGGTGCAGCAGGGTGGAGCCTGTCCAGCTGCCTGGTCTGGCTATCAACTGTCCTCATCCCCTCTCCTAGCAGCACTCGGGCCTTGAGTTCCAGCCAGGGCCGGGGCTGGTGAGGGTGATGTCACGCACATTCTGACCCTGGGCTGGGAGCTGACGTCCACCTCAATAATGGGGCATCTGCATGAGCTCAGGCACCCACTGCCCCACCTGTGCCTGCATGGCCAGTGTCCAGTGAGTGTTCACTGAGCTGGGTCCTGAGACCTGCCTGACGGCAGCGTGATGGCTCCTTGTGCTCACGTGAGCCTGGCCCTCCAGCCAAGGCATCCCCACTTAGAGGCTCCTGTGCTGGGCCAGGCATGGATGTGTGGAGCAAGGCCTGCACCTCCAGCCAATCTCGCTCCCTGTGGTCTGGGGGAGGGCAATGGGTCCTTGCCCTAAGGCTACTTCCCTAGGCTGGGCCAAGGCCCGCTGAGCTCCCTCAGAAAGGGTGCTGGAACGGGTGCCTAGGGCTGGAGATATCTGCTGAGTTTGAAACCCATCCAGTTGTTCCACTGGCAGGGGAGCAGCAGCCCGCAGCATGGGCTGCAGAGCCCCAACGTGGGGAGTCAGAGTTGGGGTGGGGGCAGAGGCTATGGCCCCACAGCTGTGTGGCCCACCCTGGCTGGCTCTGTTGCTTCTGTTTGATATGGTGCCACCAGGCTTGTGTGAGGACACCATCCAGTGGAGACGGCTGCTCAGGAACTCTTGGTGTGGCTATGTCGGTAATTTTTTTTTTTTCTTTTTTCTTTTCTTGGTACTGGAGATTGAGTCCAGGAGTGCTTAACTACTAAGCCACACCACATCCCCATCCCTTTTTATCTAGAGACAGGGTCTCGCGGAATTGCTGAGAGCCTCGCTAAATTGCGGAGGCTGGCTTTGAGCTCACGATTCTCCTGCCGCAGCCTTCTAAGCTGCTGGGATCATAGGCGTGCACCATTACTTCTTACACTTTCGGGTCCCTCCTCAAACCCTCCTTCCTGCACTGTGGGGCTGCCAGGGACAGCCAGGGTGTTCTCTCAGCCTCTTCAAGGCGTCCCTGCTGTCCCCTTTCCTATGTGGTCTTTTTCTCAGGGCTCATCCTGTGGCAGCTCATTGAGGAAGTGTGTAATGGACACATCAAGTAGAGTCCCTTCCACCTCAGGTCTGCACTCAGTTCCTGCAGGAACCGTTTGTTGCTTAGCAGATCACAGGCAAGGACCCTACATACAGAGATTGAGGTGCTAAGATTCTGTTTGACTCAAAACTTGATTATTTTATTTTAATTAATTAATTATTATGGTGGTGCTAAAGATAGAACCCAGGGCCTAATCATTAGGCAAGTGCTTTACCACTGAGTTACACTTCAGCCCTTTTTATTTTGAGACAGGGCCTAGTGAAATTGCTGAGGCTGACCTTGAAAATGTGATCCTTGGCTGGGTGCCATGGTAAATGATATGCCTCTAATCCCAGCAGCTCAGGAGGCTGAGGCAGGAGGATCCTGAGTTCAAAGCCAGCCTCAGCAATTTAGCAAGGTCCTAAGCAAATCAGGGACTCTATCTCCAAATAAAATACAAAAAAAGGGCTGGGGAGGTGGCTCAAGGGTTAAGTGCCCCTGAGTTCAATCCCCAGTACCAAGAAAAAAAGAAAGAAAGGAAAAATGTGATCCTCCTGTGTCAGCCTCCCAAATCTCTGGGATCACAGGTGTGCACCACCGCGCACTGCCAGGTAGTTCTTTTAATCAGTTCTTTTTGATTAAGAAGCCTTGATCAAATTAGTCTGGTTTTGTAATTTCTATGTGAAGCAACTGTGTGTCTTTCCCCTGACTTTGTCAAAATGTATAAAACTGTAACAGTATCACAGCTCCTGGAAGAATTAGCTTCTGTTTATGAAAGCTTAATGAATTCTGCTTTCTTCGATTTCCTAGTCTGTTCAAGAAGTCAGGCAAGTTACCTTTATTCCCCACAAGATATTTGAGGTTGTATTTCTTTAATTATGGAAAATTAAAATATCTGACATCTTTTATGAAGGATCATCCCTGGGAGCCTCGGACAGTGCTGCAGACAGTTTGATATCACTGCCAGGTGGGCGCCCCCAGGGGTTGTCAGCAGCCCCTCCTTCATGTGCACTGGGTGGTGACGGGCTGCTCCCCTCCATCTGCCTCCCCTTGAGTCTGGGCATGTGACCTGTCAGACACTGTGGGAGCTGCAGCCATCAGTGGAGTGAAGCCAGGCCTACACTACTGCCTGAGAGGAGGCCTCAAGGTGGGACACAGGACACAGGGACAGAGGGGGCCGGCAACGGAGAGAAGCTGTCTGGGATCTGCCGGTCCTGGGATCCGTCCCTGCCAACACCACAGGGAGCATGGACAAGCTGTCCCCACCAAGTCCTTGAGAAGTCCTGATGGGCAGAATCTCGAGCGGCAGCAGGTGGTTGGCCGCAGAGGCACGTCTGGCCCTCCTGTCCCTTGTGTGTGGACTCAAGCTTGCTCAAGCTTGGTTGACTCACTCCCTCATGCAGATCAGCATGGACTTGAGGATGATAATTGCACACTTTGGGTTATAATCCAACACTACTTCATTACTCAGATACTTTGTGTATATGTGTGCGTTACTGGGGATTGAACCCAGGGCGTTCTGCCTCTGAGCCACATCCCCAGCCTCCCTGCACCCACCCCCTTCTCTAATAATTTTTTAAAAATATTTATTTTTTAGTTTTCGGCAGACACTACAGCTTTCTTTGTATGTGGTGCTGAGGGTCGAACCCGGGCCACACGCATGCCAGGCGAGCGCGCTACCGCTTGAGCCACATCCCCAGCCCACTAATAATTTTTTGAGACAGGGTCTTGCTGAATTGCCCAGCCTGGCCTGAAACTTTTGATCCTCCTGCCTCAGCCTCCCAAGTTGCTTGGATGACATCTAGCTCCTTGCATTTTAACAAGTGCTTGGTGTTGTTCTGGAACAAATGCCCATGAGTGAGGGCCACCCAGGCATCCTGCAGAAGAAGGAAGTCCAGGGTTGTGCAGTGTGCAGCTTCCTGAGGACTCACTGACAGAAGTCTGGTCCTATGTGGCAGCAAAGCCAACTGGACCCCCAGCTTGGGTCGGGAGGAAGGTGTGGTTACCAGTTAGGACAGAAGTGCCACCATCCTGTCTGGGATGTGCCTGGCTTGTCTTAAGACAATATGGAGGACCAGGAGCACCCTTCAGCTGGGGCCCAGGTGCGGGGCTCCATATGCCATCCTAGCAGTTCTGTCTAGGGCTTGCTGGGAAACAGGAAAACCCATGAAGACACTCCCACCCAGGGCAGTGCAGTCTGACCAGTGGAACCCATTGGTGACATGGCCCATCAGCTCTGCTGCTCTGAGATCTCTGCTCACACCTGCCACAGTGTTGTCAGCCTCGAGGTGTTAACAAGGTTTGTCTTGTGGTGAAGTTCACAGGAAACATCTGAATAATTTCTAAAGATGCCAAAATCCACAAAAGATTACAGAAAGAGTGGGTCACTATTTAAAGAGTGCTTGTTTTACAGTCAACTTGTATAGTGATGTGAGTCGGATAAATACAGGTTGTCTTGTCAATTTCTTTTTTGGAGGGGCGGTTACTGGAGATTGAACCCATGGGTGCTTTACCACTGAGCAATATCCACAGCCCTTTTTATTTTTTATTTTTTGAGAAGGGATCTGAGTTGTGGAGGCTGGCTTTGAACTTGCTATCCTCCTGCCTCAACCTCCAGAGTTGCTGGGACTGGATATGGTGTGCCACCATATCCAGCTGAGGTATATAGACTTTCATGTGGTTAAGACTAAAACCAAAGGTTTAGATTTGTTATCTGACATGAGCATTCATGTAAACACAAACACATTCTGAGGAAGGCATGCTACTCCTGTTCAACTAGGAGGGCACACGCAATAGAAAAGAAAGCCCATACTGAAAGCACAGGTTCTCAAGGTGCTTTCCTCCACCCTGACGCCGCCAGGCCCCCTCCAGCCACGGGTGACTCCCCCAGGAAGGGATGTTTCTCCCGGGTCTTCCCAGATCCTTCACTGCTGTGCTGGTTTTAAATATTGGCACATTAGAAGAACCATGACAGTGGCCCTCCTTCCCTGCGTGAGGGTGACACTGACTGGTATGTCTCCCCAGCAGTGCCTTCTGATTTTGCCTGCCAAAACTGGAACCCAATTTCCAATATGCAAAATGGCATGTCTCTACGCCTTGCCTGTCTGTGGGGGCCCCCATGCGACCCCAGCTATACCAAAACCACCTGCCTGGCTGTGCAGGGTGAGGTGGTCTGCAGACACAACGGGAGGGTCCTGCCATCTGCTAACCACTACCCCACAACTTGGAGAGCTCCCCTGTTACGAAGCCCCTGCCACAGGGAATGAAATAGGAAGGACTGCTCAGCCTTCCTGAGCCGAGGCTCGGAGCCACACCCCATGACCACGTCCAGCAGCTAACGCCTCAGGCAGGCATGGACATGCTTGCTCAGGTGCTGAGGCCACCCACAACTCTCATGCTGGCTTTATCTCTGTGTCTAAATGCTCCTGTGGTTTGGTGACAATCAGAACAGACATGAGCACATCCATGATCTCAGGGCTGGGTGGTAAAGCATGCGGCTCAGTGGTAAAGCATCCCTGGGTTCAATCCTCTGTATGAAAAAGCCTAATAATAATTAATATATTTTTAAATATTTATTTTGTAGGTGTAGATGGACACAACACAATGCCTTTATTTTTATGTGGTGCTGAGGATCGAAGCCGGGTCCCACCCGTGCTAGGCGAGTGCTAGGCAAGTGCTCTACCGCTAAGCCACAATCCCAGCCCAGCATAATTATTATTATTTTAATTTTAAAAGAACGGGCCGCACGCATGCCAGGCGAGCACACTACCGCTTGAGCCACATCCCCAGCCCCCAGCATAATTATTTTTAAAGTAACAAGAAGAACACAGTTCAAACAAAGCAAAACACAATCAAATAAACAGAGCCATGAATGGTGGCACAAACTTGTAATCCCAGTGGCTTAGGGGCTGAGGCAGGAGGCTCGCAAGTTCAAAGCTAGCCTCAACAACTTAGGGAGGTCCTAAGCGACTTAGCAAGAACTTGTTTCAAAATTTTAAAAAAGGGGCGGGGAGTGGCTAGGGAGTGGCTTAGTGATTGAGCACCCCTGGGTTCATCCCTGGTACAAAATATAAACAAACAAACAAGGGCTGGGGTTGTGGCTCAGTGGTAGTGTGCGCACCTAGCATGTGTGAGGCCCTGGGTTTGATCCTCAGCACCACATTAAAAAAATAAATAAATAAAATAAAAGTATAAAAAATTAAAAATAAATAAATAGACAAAAAACAATAATAGCAAAAAAAAAAAAAAAAAAAAA
>NW_026000102.1:8274583-8279487 GCF_001458135.2 Marmota marmota marmota
TTTTTTTTTTTTTTTTTTTAAAGAAAGAGTGAGAGAGAGTGAGAAAGAGGGAGAGAGAGAGAGAATTTTAATATTTATTATTTTTTAGTATTTGGCAGACACAACATCTTTGTCTGTATGTGGTGCTGAGGATCGAACCCAGGCCGCACGCATGCCAGGCGAGCGCGCTACCGCTTGAGCCACATCCCCAGCCCTCACCTTCTTTCTTCCTTGCCTCTTGGCTGATAGTCTGGTGGTCTCAGGAGCCCGAAGGAGGACTTCTGTCAGCTGCTTCCCTCCTCCCGAGTTCTACCTGCAGAGCTCCAAGCTCCACTTAGTCTATAGAATCATTTATTTTGTGGAATAAATTTCATATGGGAAGGGCTGGCCAGTCACTCACACTCTAGCATGAATGAGCACTGGGCTAGAAGCTTACCTAAATGTCAAGTGAATCTAGTTTGGTTTTGGGGGTGAGAAGGCAGGTCCTGACTGTGCTGCCAGGCTGGACCCAGACTGGCTACTATGAGGAGTACCCTGATAAGTCTGGGTCTCCTGCCTCAACCCTAGTCCACTGTGGGCTAGTCCTGGGTTCCTTGAGCTTCCGCTGACCACATTTGGCCACAAGTAAGGAGCAGAGCCTCCCCTGGGCTGGGCTGTACCCCCACTCCAATGACCCCGGACTTAGGGGCAAGGCCTCTGTTGGGTCCCACGGAAGTGCCCAGTGTTGGGTCTGATGACTGGAAGTGCAGGGTAGGCATCCAGGCAGAGGAGTAAGGGTAGTGACCCAGGCCCAGAGACTGGGGATGGTCCTGGCAAGGTCAAGGGCTGGGAGCCCTTGGTTCCATGGTCACATGTCTATGGGCACAAGTGTTCTGATGGAGCCTCATGGCCCAGAGGGCCCAGAATGTCTGAGCACCTCTTCCTCTGCTCTCCTCAGCTGAGCCATCTGGAATCAGTGACTTGGCCTCTCTGTACCTCCTGTAGCTCCTTGGTGTTAAAAGTCTGGGTAGTTGTGGCACACTGGCCAGCTGTGGGGACTTTGGGCCTGTGTAGCTTCAGCCTGGGGAAGTGCTGCCTGCCGGGCAGGTGGAAGAGCCAGCAGCTCTGGGTTTCACAGCTGAGTGTGGGAGCCTGTGGCTGGTGAGACCCCAGCCCTGGGATAAGGGCCTGGTGCACCCCAAGGCCTAGTGGGGGTGGGACCCTGACTCACAGGGACCCACAGGGACCTCCTCGAGGGCTCAGGACGGCTCTGCACTGCCCCTTCAGCTCGTTCTGTGGGGGAGGGGGTGCACTGGAGCCGCACTGCCGATGGTTTGCTGTGGTCTCTGAGAGTCTGTGGTCCTTCTTGGCCAGTCGGTGCCAGGCTCTGAGAACGCTGCCTTCGCGCAGACTCCTCCCTGGGGGCGGCAGGCAGAACCCAGCAGCCACAAGTTTGAGGTTAACCAGGGTTTCCTTAGGAATTCTAGGTTGGGGTGCTCTGGGTGGCTGCCCAGGGGTCAGCAGGGCAGCTGAGGCCATTGCCACCTGAGAGGCCAGGTTCACAAACAGTCTAGGGTATCGAAGTATGGCGGTAACTTCTGCTTCTCACTAGTCCTGACCCTGCTGTGCTCCTGGGAGGTTGTGCTGGCTGCTGTGGGCAGCCTCGCACACTCACTCTCACACCCTGCCCGGCCCCGCCCCTGCCCCCCCGCCCTAGGGCACCACATCCAGGTAGAAGACAGGACTTGGGTTGTACAGACTGGGAGGGTTGGGGGAGCAGAGCTGCTGGGCCCTGGGAAGAGCTGCCACGTGGGCAAGAGCCATACCTGAGGGGGCCCTGCTCCTCTGGGGGCCCTGGCTGGGGAGGCCCCGGGAGAGGAGTGGGCCTGCAGGGGACCAGGCAGCCTGCCTGAGGTGGTGCTGGGGTTGCTCCTGTTCCCAGGGGTGAGTCAGAGAGGGCTGGGACTTGGGTGTGGCAGGGAGAAGCTGCTAGGCCCACTGGGGCCATTGCTGGGCTAAGGTGGGGACTCTTGCTGGGGTCTGCTATGGATAGGTTCCCAAGGACCATCGGTGGCAGTGGGTGGAGCCCCAGGGCCCTCAAGGGCTCCCCTGTCCCACCCTCAGCCGCCCCAGGGCCAAGAGCTTCTCTTGAGACCTCCTGGCCAGCCAGGGATGGGATTGCAGCTCTCTTGAAGGCTGGCCCAGTTCTGCAGGGTGTGGCCAGTGAGTAGAGACATGGATACTGAGAGGGTCCTAAGAAATGACTCTGTCCACTGGGTGTACACCTCCTTGGCATGGGGCCCTAGGAGGCACCTGGGGGCAGTAGCAGGACCACAGAGGGGTGTACCCTTCCCTCCCAGGCTGGTCCTATCTACCAGCCACTCTGCCCTAGGCCTGGGGCCTCATCTCAGTGGGTGGGTAGGCTAGGCCTTGCTTCCTGGGTAGGTGAGGGGGTGGCCAGTTCCTCAGGGGCCTCCTGCCACCTGCTGCCGCCTGGGGCAAGCTGGGTGGAGGTGTCCTGGGGCCATTGGACTTGGAGTAGCAGGCAGGGGTGGCCCTGTCTGGCATTAGGCCCACCAGGCCAGGAGGCTGCTTCCTGCCAGGTGCACGTCCAGCCTTTTCTCCCGGCTCCTGTTTCTCTACTAGGCTGAGTCCTGGGTGTGGAAAATCCCACTGTGCTTGGCAGAGCGGAGGGCCAGGTGCTGGGATAGCTGGGCCCTGGAGGCTGCATTCTGGGTGTCTGGGCCGCAGCCCCTTCCCAGCTACCCTTGCCCTGTGAGCCCTGACCCCAGGTCACTTGGTCTCCCTGTTTGCACTCTCTCTGCAGACTGCTTGGGTGCCCTCAGCCCAGGGGGGCAGCATTAATACAGGGCTGGGCATTGGTTAATGGCACCCAAGAACCCATCTGGTCAGTTCTGTCCCTGATCATTCTGGTCCTCAGTTGCGGGAGACCATGGACCCCTGAGAGCTGGAGCTGGTCTAGTGCACATGGGTCTGTTTTGTCTCCCTGGCTGAGTGGATGACCCAGGAGAGCAGCAGACTGCCTTTAGGCCTGTGTGCCTTCTCTGCCACCCCAGTCTGTAATAGGCCTGGCCGTCCCTGCACCTTGCTGAGGCCAGCTGTGCACCCAGCTCTGCTCTGTGCTAGGGGTGCAGGGAAGGACCTGGTGCAGCAGTGAGCAGGGTGAGACCACATCATGTGGCCCAGACCCCATGAAAGCTGGAGAGAAAGGGCCCCTCTGGGAGACCCTGGGGACCAGTAGGGGGGCAGTGGCTGCAGGCAGGACCGGAGTGCAGGGCGTCGGCTGATGGGAGGCTGATTCTGGAATGGTCATAAGGCAGAGCTGTGTGATACACATGGGTTTGGGATGAGGGGTGTGGAAGAGCCCAGCGGGGCCCCTGAGTGCCATGTGGCCGTGGTGAGAGGCTGCTGGGTGGGCATCTGGGGACCCAGGACAGGGTGCAGGGCTGTAGGTGGGCCTGGAGCTGAACCAGCATCACCCTGGGTAGGTGTCTGAGATGGGGCCAGGGAAGGGCAGGGAGCTTGGGAGCCAGGCTCTCTCTCAGGAGCCTCACCCTCCTAACCCCTTGCCTGCTCCGGGCTGGCAGTGTGACCTGGGGGTACAGGGAAACCCTGGCCTGACTCTGTGAACTGTCAATAGCCACTGTCCCCAGTGTTGGGGGGTTGGGACCAATGGAGGATAACAAGACCCCATAAGAGTAGAATCTGCTGGGTAGGGCACCCAGAGATGGCATCTGTGGTGTGACAGGCACCCCAGTCTCTGTGTTGGGGCTGGGGTGGGGTCTCATGGCCTCGTCTGCCAGCAGGGTGGTGAAGGAGGAGATCTTGGACGACAACGCCAAGCTGCCCTGCTTCAATGGTCGCGTGGTCTCCTGGGTGAGCCCCTGGATGGTCTGTTGGAGGCTCCTGGGGGTGCCTGTGTGCTATCCTGGGAGTGATCAGCAGGGGCAGTGTCCATGGTGGGGGCTGGTGCTTTCCCTGGGGGGAGAAGGCAGGTGTGGGGCGGGGTGAGGGAGGGTGGAGGGATGGCCCTCATGTCCTGGGTACCCTGGTCAAGAAGAGGGAGGGTGTCCTGAGCCCCCGCTCTCCCTCCACAGTTGGTCCTAGCTGAGGGTGCTCATTCAGATGCAGGGTCCCAGGGAACTGACTGCCACACAGACCTTCCCCCACCCCTCGAGCGCACAGGTGGCATTGGGGACTCCCGGCCACCCTCCTTCCAGTAAGGATTCTGGTTGGGCCAAGCCCTGCTACTCGCGTACCTGCTGCCCAAGGACCACCTTCCCAGAGGGAAGGAGCTGTCACAGGGGCAGGGCACACGTGGGTTGGGGGGTCAGGGGCTCACCTGGTGCAGGGGAGGATCTGGAAAATATCTGAGGCACTGGTGGCCTGGCCTGCCCTGCCCTGTCCCACCCCCTTCTTGTCCGCACAGCCCAAATGTGGCCAGCAGTCGTGATGGAATGGACAATGAGACTGGCACGGAGTCCCTGGTCAGTCACCGGCAGGAGAGAGCCCGACGGCGAAACCGAGAAGAAGGTACTATAGCTTTGTCTGCCATAAACCCCCAGGACCCCCAAGGCCCTGCCAACACCTACTTAGCCCCATCCAGAGGAGGTCAGGCCCCAAGCCTGGTGACCCCCACGACCCGGTCACCTCACCAACTCTGACGACAGGAGCTGGAGGTGCAGACTGCTCAGGCCTAGCACCCCTGGGCCATGTGTTCACCTTCAGCCCTGCTGCCCCCCACAGCTGCCCGGGCCAATGGGCACCCGAGGGGAGACCGGCGTCGGGACCTGGGGCTGCCTCCAGACAGCGCGTCCACAGTGTTGAGCAGCGAGCTAGAATCCAGCAGCTTCATTGACTCGGACGAGGAGGACAACACCAGCCGGTGGGCAGGGGCGTGCGCGGCAGTGACCGGCTGGCTGGCT
>NW_026000102.1:8282432-8295310 GCF_001458135.2 Marmota marmota marmota
CGGGGCGGGGGCGGGGCGGGGGCGCCAGAGCCAGCCTGAAGGGCCTCTCTCCTCTTCCCTGTGCCCTGCCTTCCCGACCTCGCCCATCTGCCCATCACCCTGCGTCTGCTGCCCCACGGTGGCCGTCAGCTGACCCGGTGCGGCCCATCGACCCTGCTGCCTGGCTGTCCCACACGGCAGCGCTGACCGGCGCCCTGCCCCGCTACGGTGCGAGCCCCTGCTCCAGCGCTGTCTCCCGCACCAGCTCCTCCTCACTAACCAGTTCTGTGCCCGGCGCCCCGCGTGAGTGGCAGCTCCCTAGAGCCCGGTGGGAATCCAAGGCGGAAGGGCAGGGCCTCCCAGCCTGGAGCCCCTCCCTGCTCGTGCTGCCTTGGGCCCTTCCGGGGTGGGGGATGTGTGTGGCCCTCTGCTTTCTCCGCCAGTAACACGACTAATGCCCTGAGCTTGCAGGGAGGTGGCCTTGGGGAAGGGAAGAGGCTGTCTGGTGCCTGGTTCTGGTTTGTGGGGCAGGGTGGCCTTGCCCAGGTCTGGCCCCAGAACCTGCAGGGAGGTGTTCAAGGGCTGAGATACAGGCCCCCACCTGGCCCCTGCCCACTCCCTGGTCCTGCCATTTGTTGCCTGCCCGTGGCTGAGGGAGCTGTGTCCCGCAGAGCTGGAGGAGGTGCCCCTGACGGTGAAGAGTGACATGAGTGCGGTTGTCCGGGTCATGCAGCTGCCGGACTCGGGGCTGGAGATCCGGGACCGCATGTGGCTCAAGATCACCATTGCCAACGCCGTCATTGGTGAGTCCCTACTGAGTACACCTAACTGGCGGTGGGGGCAGGGGGCTGAGTCTGCTCCTCTGCAGGGTGGGTGGCCCAGAGTGACCTGGCCTGACGCAGCGGGCGTGGGGCCAGGGGCGGATGTGGTGGACTGGCTGTACACCCACGTGGAGGGCTTCAAGGAGCGGCGAGAGGCCAGGAAGTACGCCAGCGGCATGCTGAAGCACGGCTTCCTGCGGCACACAGTCAATAAGGTCACCTTCTCTGAGCAGTGCTACTACGTCTTCGGGGACCTGTGCAGCAGTGAGTGAGGCTGCGTGGTGGGCTCACCCCACGGCCCTGTGCCACCCTCACCCACCCCCTCTCTCCTGCCAGATCTCGCAGCCCTGACCCTCAACAGTGGCTCCAGTGGAGCCTCCGATCAGGACACCCTGGCCCCGCTGCCCCACCCGGCAGCACCCTGGCCCCTGGGTCAGGGCTACCCCTACCAGTACCCAGGGCCCCCGCCCTGCTTTCCGCCTGCCTACCAGGACCCTGGCTTTGGCTACGGCAGTGGCAGTGCTGGCAGCCAGCAGAGTGAAGGTGAGCGCTCAGGCCCCGCCCCGCCCCGCCCCGCCCCGCCCCGGCTCGCTGCCCTGCTGCTGCCCTTGCCCTTGCCCTCCCGCTGTGTGCCTGCTAGGGGCAGGCTCCTACCTGAGCCAGTGTTGGGGGACAGGGTCGAGTCCCACAGGGGACCTCAAGCACCTGGAGGCTTGGGTGCTTGTGCCTGGCGGGGTGGGGGCTGGTGCTCCAGGTGTGGCAGACTGGAGGCTAGGAGGTGGTGTGACAGGAGTGGGGGTGGGGGTGGCTCCAGGCATCAGACCCTGGGACACAGGAGAGGACAGACCATGTCTCCTGTGGAACCTGCAGTTCAGCAAGGAGACAGTGCCTCAGAAGACCCTGCCCCAGGGCCCAGAGGACACGGGAGTCCCCAGGGAGTTGGCTTGCTAGAGCAGATGTGTGAGGCCACCTTGAGTACAGTGAGGCCCATGGCCATGCTTGCAGGGTCTGGGAGAGTTGCAGGTAGCCAGCCCAGGGGACCCAGAGAAGGATGGGAAACGAGAGGTGGGCCAGAGGGTGGCAGTGCCCAAGGGGAAGTTATTGGGTATCCATGAACTCTGGACAGGCCCTTGCAGCCATCCAGCCCTACCCAGCTCTGGTCAGGCCTCGCTGGTGGCGGGTGTGAGTGCCCGGCTGGTGTGTGACTCATGTATCCCTTGCTTTGTGCTGAGCAAGCCTTAGACTGAAGGACTAGCGGAGTGGACCCTCGGGGCCGGTAAGCCAGGGTCCCCCCCGGGGTCCCTCTCAGCGTGTCCCCAGCCAGCCTGTGTCCTCAGGTTCCCACCACTTCCTGGGAGCCCAGGAGAGGGGCTGAGCCAATTAGCTGTCCAGGGCCCTGGGACTGGGTGGACAGAGGTCTCCGGGTGGGAGCCCAGGACTGCTGACACGTCGGCCAGGACACAGGTCTCTGCTGGTGCCTCAGTCACTCGGCTGGAGACCAGCCCTTGGTCTGAGCATTGGGGTGAGGTGTGGGCACCACACTGGCTTGTGCCCCTGTTGCCAGCCACTGCCCTCTTGCCTCTGCAGCTGCTCCTGCTTCCTGGGGTGGGGCCAGCCCTGCCCTGTGTCTGCATGGCTGTCCCTCACATCCACCTGCTCAGACCCACCCCGTCCTGCCCTGCCTGCCTGCCTGGGAGCAGCCAGGGGTCCTGGAAATGGCCAGGCCTAGCTGACCCTATCATCCTTCTCTCCCTTCTCACCCCCAGGGAGCAAAAGCAGCGGGTCCACCCGGAGCAGCCGTCGGGCCCTGGGCCGAGAGGAGGAGCGCCGGGCAGCTGGAGCCAGGGGCAGTGGCAGCGAGTCAGACCACACGGTGCTGAGTGGGTCCGGCGGCACTAGCAGGCGGGAGCGACCGGTCAGCCAGCTCAGCCGGGGCAGCAGCCCCCACAGCCAGCTCTCAGCCGTTGCCCCAGGGCTCCCCCCACTACACCCCCTGACCAAGGCCTATGCAGTGGTGGGTGGGCCACCTGGTGGGCCACCTGTCCGGGAGCTGGCTGCCGTCCCCCCAGAGTTGACAGGCAGTCGCCAGTCCTTCCAGAAGGCCATGGGGAACCCCTGTGAGTTTTTTGTGGACATCATGTAACTGGCCGCCTGTGCCTTCAACCCTGCCCATGGGGGGAACAGTGGCCCCTACAGGAGCTCTGTGGGCCTACGTGGTGGAGGCTGGCCAGGGGTCGTGGGAGCAGGCTGGAGGCGAGGGCCGAGATCAGCCCCATCGCTGTGATCTGGCATTTCCTGTGGTAGAGCGGCTTGTATCTGCAGAGCCTTGTGGGGGAGACCATCTCTGTCCTTGGCCTGAGCCTCAGGGACCCTCTGACCCCCTCCTTGGAGGTGACCTCCCTTGGGGATGAGGATGCCCTCTTTGGCTTCATGTTGCTCCCACTTCCAGAGCCACGTGAAGGTGGGCCTGAAGCCTTCCTCACCCAGTGCACAGGCCTCACCTGTCAGCCCAGGTGGGGACCTCGAGTGGCAGGGTTAGAGCCCCCAGACCCCTCTGGCTGCCCAGAGTGGGGTCTAACTTATTTATTTATTGCCAGCCTGCCCACTCTGGGGGAATGGCTAGTCAGCTGTCCCCCTCCCTGCCCAGCTGGGGGTGGCTGCATATTCCCCTGCCCTCCTGGGACCCAGAGAGGAGGGGAGCACAGGCTGAGCCTGGAAGCGTGTGGTGGATGGTGGGGGGCAGGTCAGGGGGCACCCTGCGCACCGGGACTCCCTTGGGGCCGTTGTGCCACTGTCTCGGCACGCCCGGCTCTGCTCACTGCGCTGTAGATACTGTGTCAGTCCCGCGTCTAGTTCATGTAGAGCTGCTTCTGTGTAAATGCTATTTTAAACACTAAAAAGCATTTAATTTTATGGGACTTGTGTGTGAGCCATGTCCCTTCACTGGCTGGGTTTCGGCAGGATGCAGGGCCCAGCCTGGAGCTGTCCCTGGTCTCTGACCCGAGGTCCTGGACAGCTGCTGTCCCCCAGCTCCTCTGTCTGTGAGGCTCTGTCCCTGGTGCTGGATGGCAGCAGGGGTCCTGGCAGCAGTTTTCTGTCCTTGGTGCTGGCTCCTGGCTTCAGGGGTCCCAGTGGCCAGCGCTGGCCATGGTGCTGACCCCCACCTCTGCCTGGGCTCTGTCCATGGTGCTGGCTTGGGTAGGCCAAGGAGAAAGGAGGCCCTCTCTTCCCTGAGCAGCCCTCTGCCCTGCTGGCCCTCCCATCCTGCCCTGGTCATGTGCTCATGCCCACCTTCCACGCCTTTAACACCTGCAGGGGGCTAGGTGGAGGCCCCAGGCTGGATGCAGCCAGGTGAGCAATACGCTACCTGGCTACTGGTGACTGGAAAGGGCTTTGCAGAGTTCACGGTGTGGCTGCAGGTCTGAAGGCACCCTCTGTGGACCACCTCCCAGGATGGTGGGCCCAAGCCTCCTGGTCAGACCTTGGTTGGCAGAGTCAAGGACAAGGCTTGCATCTGATGCCCTGGGGTGGGGTCACAGGCCCTCTCCCGTTTGGTACAGGCCTAGGCATCACAGTGGGCTCAAGGTTTGCAGACACTTGGGGTCAGAATCCAGAGCTTGAGGGTCTTTGTGGGGGCACAGTCTGGGGGGCTGCTGGGTTTGGGGCTGTCTGTACTAGGGCTGGAGTCACTAGGTATGAGGGTGTGGGGTTAAGGGTCCCTCGTTTCCCTGAGGCCCCTCCCTACTCCCACTCCTGCCCCTGTCCCTGGCATCCCCAGGACCTGCCCCCAGGAAGAACTCAGGAGTGTTGAGCCTGGGCCACCACAGGAGCAGGTAGCATTTTGGTAGGTGGAAGGCAGCTAGGATGCCCAGGGCACAGAGGAGGATGGCACCCATCTGCACAGCAGGCTGGTAGACCACCTGCACATTGGTCAGGAGGGGCACGAAGGAGACCCAGGTGATGAAGTAGGCTAGCATGGCAAAGGTGAGGCCGCGGGCGTGGTTGTAGCGGCCAGGCTGACTCTGCACCAGGAAGGTGCCCAGAAAGCAGAGGAAGGCCAGCGAGGCGTTGGTGATGTGCACCAGGCCCAGGCTGACCCAGGAGCGCATGTGGCAGTGCACCAGTGCCTCGGTGGGCAGCACCCTCCAGTCTGTCATCACCTCTGGTGTGAAAGCCACCAGGTACCAGGCACACAGCACTGCTTCCGTCAGTATGGCCAGAAGCACCACCAGCCAGGCCCAGGGACCCCGCAGGCAGCCATGCAGCCAGGTCGCCCAATTTGGTGGCAGTTCTGACTCCACAAAGGTCTCTGCTGCCTTTAGGAAGAGTGTGCTCAGGCAGCCAGTGAGTGGGAGGTGTGCCAGTGGCTGCTGGGCCAGGCAGCTGGCTGGGCCTGGCCGGCCTGGAAACAGCAGGACACTGAGGCAGACGAGTCCCAGGCAAGCCAGGCCAAAACAGGCCCGTGGCCCACCTGAGGCCTGAACCAGTGGGCTGTCCCAGTGGCAGACAAAGAGACCTAGAGCAGCCAGTGTCAGGCCCAGCACCAGGCTGAGCAGCAGGAGCAGCAGGAGCACAGTTGGCTCCCCCCATGCCAGGAATCTGGGCCTGCGGGGAAAACAGCGCGTACTCCGCTCTGGGGACCACTGGTCCTGGCCACATGGGGTGCAGACGAAGTCATCTGTGGGAGGGTAGGGGAGAGGGTGTTGGGGGCTGGTGCTGGGATCACAGGCTCCCCAGCCTGGCCCTGCCACGGAGCCAGGGCTTTCAGGACTCTCCCCAGGCTCTGAGCCGTGCAGACCTCGCCAGGGCAGCTCACCTAGGCTCTGCCGGTAGTTGCCTGCCTTGCAGTCCACGCAGTCGTAGCAGCAGGAGTGGAAGCCCTTCACGCGGCGGACTTGGCCCTCTTCACACTGCCGAGAGCACTGGGACGCAGGCACCTGGGTGTGTGGGGATGCAGTGTCTGGCTCCACCCACGGGCACCTTGAGACCCAGAGACTCCCCGTTCCCGAGACCGGCCTGGCCCTGGGGCACCACTGTGGTGGGGACCCGGGTGCTTCATGCTCACCTGGTTGCCTGGCATGTGCCAGTGCATCTGTGAGGGCTGGAGCCAAAGGCTCCCATTGAAGGTGCCCACAGTGTGCAGCCTGGGTGTCGGCTTCTGCCACACCCACATCTTCAGGTCATACTCCATGTCCACGTTCCCCTTGGAGTCGAACTGCAGTGCCAGGCCTCGAGCACGGAAGCTCATGTTGTACATGTTCTCCAGGAGCTGGGGGATGGGGTAGGGAAGCGGGGCTGACCCATCAGCTACCTCCAGCTAAGATGGGTGTTGGCCCTGTCCAGTAAGGGGCCAGCACTGAACCCTGGAGCCCTATCCTCACCTGCCAAGGTCGCACAGGCTCCCGTGCAGGGCAGCTCGTGGGGCTGCACTGCAGCGTGTTGTGGAGGGCCTGAGCCACACTGTACACGGCTGCATAGGTGGCGAAAATCTGGTGGTGCAGCTGCCCAGCTGACAGGTTCTGCAGCAGCCCTGTCGACAGGTTCCGCAGGGTAATGTGGTCACACTGGGGGCAGCGTGGCCCTACCACGTGCTCCTCCAGGTCTGGTTTATCATCCAGAGAGGCACAGAAGGCTGGGTCAGAGGCCAAGGCTAGGTGCATCTCCACATACTGGGAGAATTCGGGCAGCTGGACACCCCGCTGCAGAAAGCCAAGCACAGTGCCCACCTGGGCAATGCCAGGCAGTGTCATGACCAAGTCTGAGGTCAGCCAGGCCTCACTGGCCACCCACACCTTTGGCGAGAGGCTGTGGTAGATACTGTAGCGCAAAAGGGCGTGGGCAGCCTGGGAGGAAGCAAACAGCACCACCACCTGCACATTGCTCTGGTTCACCTGGTGCAGCACGTCCAGCACCTTACCCAGCTGCAGGGTATCAGCGCCAAGGGGTGGCACCAGGCCCTCATGTGCAATGCAGACGTTCTGGGCGTTGGCCAAGCCTGAGAAGATGCTCAGGCCCTCCCGGCCATACTCATCGTCACTGCCCAAGGCAGCCACCCAGTTCCACTCAAATTTCTGCAGCAGCTTGACTACGGCCTCCAGCTGCACCCGGTCACTGGGCACCGTGCGGAAGAAGGACGGGAATGTGTCTCGGTTGCTCAGTCGGTCCATGGTGGCCCCGTAACTGACCTGTGGTGACCGAGAGACCCTTGGCGTGAGGGCTCCCTCAGGCAGGGCCCATGGGGGACACAGGAGCGGCAGGCCCACCTGTGGCATGAGGAAGAAGCTGAAGAACTTGCCCGTGACGAGGGCCAGCTCTGACGAATGGGGCCCGATGACGGCCAGCACGCGGGGCTGGTACTGCGTGTAGTTGCAGTAGGCAGCAATGCTGCGATTGCCTGCCTCCGCCAGGAACATGAGGCTGGGCTTCATAGTGGCCATGGGCTCTGAGCATGTGTCGAAGAGGTCATAGCCCAGGTGCAGCCCGGGCAGCAGGGTAGAACTGTTGTTGATCTCCTCCACAGCCATCTTCACGGCCATCACCAGGAACAGGCCAAGGGATGAGAACCTGAAGCCACACAGGGCTGCAGGTGGCTGCACCTCATCCCTTCCTGGGAGCACCACAGACCTGGGCACACACCCTCCCTCTGCCCCAGCTGCCCACCTTCATACCTGGTGCACACAATGCCACTGGGCCGTGTCCTGTGGCGGAGGCCGGCCTCCTCAGCTGAGCCCAGGGGGAAAAGCCCACCCAGCACGTAGTCTCCTTGCATCCTGAGTTGCCGTGACAGGCACAAGGAGGTCCCCGTCCCAAGGCCCAGGAGAGCTGCCAGGAGGAGGCCTAGCACAGCCAGGCCTGGCATGGTAGGCAGTTACTTCCAGCCAGGACAAATGGGTGTGCCAGACAGGAGCCCCAGATGTAAAGCCCAGGGGGAGGTAAAAGATTTGTTTAGCAAAACCAGCACCACGCCCACCTGCCAATCCTCCAGGGCCCCCAGGAATGTCGTGATCCAGGCCTTGAAGGTTTGTGCTCCTGAACTTACCGTGACATCACCACTGGGCTCTCTGGCCAACGGTGACCTGGCAGGCAGCTGAGGCCTGTATCCTGCTTATACCAAGACCCTCATCACCCCCATTCCTGGAGCAACCTGCCAGACTAGAAGAGAGGAGGTGTCTAGGGCCCTGGGGTCTCAAGTGACTGGGAGAGAGGCAAGAGGTGCCATATCCTGGGGGGTTCTCTCTAGCTCTGGGAGTCCTGGCTTCCAATTCAAGCAGCACTGTCAGTAGTTAGGAGGCTGCAGAGATGGCCTTGCCAGGCCTACAGATCAGCTGGGAGATAGCCAGGCCTCTGCCATACCACTGGGGTGTGAAATGGGTCTTGGGGTGGAGGCTGTCCAGGAGCAGGACGGACCCCTTGAGGATCTGGCCATTCCCTCTGTTGGGGATCTGATCCCTGCAAGCTGTGGGAACCCTATTCCTACTATGCCCACTCAGCTAACTCCTGGCCCAGGTACTCTCACCTTGACTGATATGTAGGTACCCCCTTTGGGGACAGATTCATGCAAATGAGGGAGGAAAGGTCATAACCAAATGGACTGGAACAGCTGTAGGCACCCTGGGCCTCTTCTCAGCCTGAGTCTGGGAAGCCCTTGGGAGGAGCACTGGGAGGAGCTGGGGGAGAATGGGCTCCACTGGGCCCAGCACAGACTTATGGGAGGTGGAGCCGGCCAGTGCCTCTTCACTGTTGCATGGCAAGGGGCCCAGAGTGCACACGTGGGCACCACACACACAATGCACCTGCAGCCTTGCTCTCCGGCCAGTCCCAAGTGGACCCTGACCTTGTGGGGAGTGCCAAGAGGACCTTGCCCAGTGTGCATCCTCTTCCTGTCCAGCTGGCTGTCCTGGCAGAGAGCAGTCCCCACCTACATTTGGCCCTGGCCTGGGAAGACCTTTCTCTTCCAACACGTGTAGCTTCAGGCCTGTCCTTCCTACCCAGCCTCTCGTGTAGGTGACCCTGGGTGTCAGATTTCTCCCTGTAAAATGGGGATGATTTGGTCTTCATGGTGAGGAATCAAGATAAAGCCTTCAGAACAAGCACAGGCAGCATCCCAGAGCCGGCTTCTGCCCTGGGCATGCCTTGTGTGCTCATGGTCAAAAAAGCCTTTTGAGTTCTTGGGGTTGGGAGCACATGCCTAAGGCCTGTCTGGAGTCAGGCTCCTCCATGCCCTTGCAGATTACCTCCATGGTCATCCCCAAAGTAACCAGGCACCTGGAGTACCCAACACCCCACCGTGGAATGCCATAACTAGTCCCATGAGCATTGTTTATTATGTTGGACAATATCACCCATATCACTTTCCAAAGGGCCAAGCACACCCTGGCAGCTGCATTCACGCACATCTACTGTACTGCGAACACTGTCCATGTGGGTTGGTGAAGAGCAGTGGGAGTGACCAGGCCCCTAAGCATTGCATGATGGCTGGATGGTGTGGCCATCTGATAACTGTCAGCTAGTTAAGGGGGTCCAGCCCCCTCCTAGTCTGAGCACCCCCGCATCTCCTGAGCACTGTGGGGAAAGGCAGCAGAGCAGGGGCAGAGGGAGTGCCTGGCTCCACCCAGTGGTGTTGGGCCATGCTGCGGTGGCCTGCAATGGTATCTCTGCAGGAGACATCCACCTGGGTCCCTCCGGGGAGCTCAAGCCCTCCTTGCAGGAGCTATTTAGATAGCTGGGAAGGTCTTTCGGCTCAAGACTTCAGCTTCCAGGTGCCAGTGCCAAGGACATGAAGGCTCTGGTTTGCTCAGCACGCAGACAGGCTAACAGGAGGCAGGCAAAGGACTGGGAGAGTCCTCAGTGCCCAGACCCTGCCCAAGGTTCTCATTCTGCCTCGGGATAGCCAGCCAGGGTATGGAGAGGACTCGGGCAGCTTGGCCTGCTGTGTCCGAGGCCTGGCCTAGGACAAGCATGGGAAGTATACATGTGGACTGGGCATACTGGCCGGAGCAGCACAGAACCTTGGTGCCCAGGGACCTGTGTCCTCACACCATTTCACAGAATCCACACATAGCAGTAGGGCAGTCACCAGGCTGTTGCTCATGCAGGATTATGCGCCCCCACCACCCCCAGTCTCCACACCTCAGTGAGGCTCGACTGAGCACTCTTGTAACTGAGGAGGGTCTCATTCTGGGCCAAGAGGAGGGCTTGTACCACCTCTCCTAGGCCAGCTGCCTGCCTTTCCTGTCAGCTGATGGCTCTCAATAAGCTCAGCTTGCAGGGGTGAGGGTGGCACCCAGAAAGCTTTGTTGTGGAGTGCCTGGGCCCTGGCTGCCCAAGTCCAGCTCTCCAGCAGGGGAAGCCCACCCAGCCTGGGAGTGGCCACTATGGCAAGTCCAACAGGGAGTGTTCTGCATAGACTTTCTGGGAGACTTCGTACACACGCTCGATGAAGGGCAGGGCTTCGCCCAGCATCTCCACAGCGTGCTCCGGGGACCCCACGTTCATGGCCTCAAGGAAGATCTTGCGTGTGGGCAGGGTGCAGAAGGCCACGGTGACTGCCTGGCGCACAATCCAGGGGTGGTAGGCGGCCAGAGAGGCATTGTAGGAGTCGGTACAGAGTGCGGAGGTGCGCGCGTCCTCAGGGCTGGTGCGCAGGCCCTCCAGGAACAGTTGTAGCCAGCGCAGAGCTCGGTGCAGGCGCAGCAAGGTCCGGCAGCCTGAGGTTGGGTGGCGGGAGCGGCGATCGAGGTCCACCAGCTTATTGCCCACCTCGTAGGCCACCATGGACTGCAGGCTCACGTAGTGCTCATGTTGGGGGCTGCTGCGTAGACGCTCCATAATCTGCAGCTTGGAGACCACATCCTTTGAGATGAAGGAGAAGATGGTGCCTAGGCTATTCAGAAACCTGTGCAGCAAAGACAGAACTTGTGGTCTCACCCAAACCCAGAGTATCCAACCTGTTCCAGGGACACCACCCTCAGACTGTGGGCACATGTTGGCCCAGAGGCAGGGGTGAGAAGACTGGCAGAGAACAGCCTACCAGCATGCCTGCTCTGTGCCCTGGCAAGTGGATTCCGTCAGGGAAAGCTGCTAACTTGGGGACCTCTGTAGGAAGGTGCCCTGTGCACGCACCTGACCAGCCCCTTCCAGCCGGCGATGTAGTGGTCCAGCAGTACTTCTTCCTCCTCGCTGAGACATTGCTGGAAGCTGACCAGCACAACCTTCAGGTTGAACTCCGCCTCCAAGCCATCCATTTTCTAACACAAACTAAAACAGTTCCACACAGAGCTTGTGGGTCCTCTGCTGGGTCAGCTCTCTCTGTAGCTCATTTCTTTCAGGGAGGTGGGAGGATGGAGGAACAGTTGAAATAGCTGGGGTCCTGCAACTGTCTGCCCATGACGAAGCCCCATTCTCTTACGCTGAGTGCCCCCTCCCCAGAGCCACAGGCTCTCTCACAGACCCGACGCAGACTGACCACACCCACAGACTTGGGCATGGCTCCTCCTTGTCATTCATGCCACTGACTCAGGTCAGCCCCTGACCCGAGGACCCCCAGCTGCCTCCTGTTTGCAGCAGGCCCCTCTGTCAAGGCTTCCTGCTTATTTGTTTTGATTTCTTTCCCTAAAATCCCTGTTTCACAGTGGGGAAATCCTTCTGAGAGACAGGCGCTACCTCAGCATGGTTGCACCTGAAGCCCCCTGTGAAGGCAACATTCTGATGAGGAGTGTAGATCCTAATAGAAACTCGGACTCTGAGACAGTAGGCACTTCTGACACAGTAGACGAGGAGACAGATACTGGGGAAAACAGAGATAGGAGCGCCAGAGCAGGTGGGAGGGTGGCTGGGCAGACTAGACTTCTCTTCCTTGCTTGTGGCTGTACTCTAAGGCCAGGGTACAGGCTGTGGGGCCAGCATCTGCTGCACAGGTGGACACCCATCTTTCCTCCTGCTGTTGGACCTACACACATTCCATACAGAAGGGTGGCTCGGCTAAAGGTCTTACCACATTCAGAAGACTGCCACAGGCCCTCCCCAAAGGAACACTCCAGGGAACATTCTGGAAATGGTCCAGGATCAAGTTCTCAAGGTGGGAACAGGCTCTGGATTCTGCTTGTGTCTCTGAGGTCACTCCACAGACATCCCAGTGTCCACACCTTGGTCTGCCTCCAATCACCCCAGCACCCACCTTCCTGGGTGCCCCAAGGGCCTGGGGCTCATGGCAAACCTGTGGGGGTGCTTCATGGGCTCTGGGTACCTGACTGCGTCTCACCTATGTCCAGGATGATCACTCACCCCACTAGGGGCTGGAGGTTCCTGTGCCCCTTGATGCTGGGAGCCCTGTCTGGCCTCCCTACCTGAGAGCCTGACAGGAACAGGACAGCTGGATCTCCACACCGGTTCTGTCTTCCACCCACAAAGTCCTTCAGCTCTGAGGAAAACACTCTGCACCCTCTGCCCTTCCCGCGGCCCAGGCTGACCCAGCCTCCTGGGAGCCAGTGCGGGCGGAGAACCAGCAGGTTCCACGGGTTGGGCTGCCTGCTGGGTCAGGGTGGAGCCCGAGCAGATGATGGCTCACAGTGTCTTCAGGTGTGGAGGGCTGCAGAGCCTGGGCCTCAGGACCAGGGCTTCGGCCCCGAGCCTTCGGGCTCCTCCCCTCCCTCAGGGCCTAGTGCTGTTCACTGAGCAGATGCCTCCAAGACCCCAGGGGTTCCTTCTTGGCCACCCAATCTCCTTCGGGGTCTAGCCTTCCCGCCCAGAACCCGAGCCAGCAGAAGGACTGCCAGGGGCCTCTCAGCGCTGTGCCCGGAGGGGTGGGAACAGGAAGGGCCGTGTCTGTGCAGCCGGGAGCCGGCAGCCTGCCAGTTCCCTGAAGGTGGAGCAGGATACCTCTGAGCCTCCCCCGGGGAAGACAGGGCCGGGCAGGAGGGCAGGAGGGCAGGCTGGACGTCCATCAGCACGTCCCCTCTGGCACCTGCAAGTCTCACCTAGCAGTCTAGCGGGCACCGGGCTGGCGGGTCTCTGCTCCTGCTGCGGGACTTAGGGCGCGGCAGAATCCGGATGGCGGGGAGGGTTGACCACGGCCGCAGA
>NW_026000102.1:8296316-8319733 GCF_001458135.2 Marmota marmota marmota
GGAGCGGCTGGGGAGCCGGCTCCTCGCTCGCCCCGCCTCCCCCGCGCCAGCTCTCACCAGTTACGAGGCTGCCTCACCTCTCCTAACCTGCGGTTGGGCAGGTGTGGCGAGCGCGGCCCCGCCCCTCCTCGCCCCGCCTCCTTACCCTGCCTGTGCACTCTGATTGGTTGCCACCCGTCCAATCCGGATTCCAGGCACCAGCCGGCGTTTCCGGCGAGCAGACCGGAAGTTGGCCCCGTGGTGGCATCTGCGCAGTGCGTCGCCGCGGCTAGTTGGGTTGAGCGTCCCTGGCCCTCCCTGTAAGCGGAGCACGGAGGATCTGGGCTGAGGGCCCGCCGCGAGCGCAGGATGCCTGAGATCAGAGTGACTCCCTTGGGTGAGTCGGAGCCGCCGAGGACGTGCGGCATTTTGCCCTGAGTCTGCGCACTCTGAGGGCCGGGCGCCTTTGCCCCCGCGGGCCGCCTGCGCTGTACCCACAGGGAGACTGTGTGCAGGCGGCGCGGGGCAGGAGTAGGGGCAGGTCAGAGCTGGGGCCTCCTCGGCTCCGGGTCCAAAGGCTTTGGGGTTGGTCTTGGCTCCAGAGCTTGCTGTGACTTCAAGGGGGCTCAGCTACCATACTCAGGCTCCTTAGCACTGAAACCAGCATGAGACCACCTGGGATTAGGTGGCTAGCAGGTACAGTGGGTCCTGCGGAGGTGCTGTTTTTGTGTCTAGCCGGGCAGTGGGTTTAAGTCCAGCCACAGGGTCTACATCATGGCTATGGGTGCCTCCATCAGCGTGCCGACCCCTCCCTGCACGTGAACTGCTGCTTGAACACCCTCTGTGCCCACTTCTACTTCCTCAGCTCCCCTCCACCTCCACTGTTTGATTCCTCTCTCTGGCTGTGTCCGCCTCCACCCTCTGCTGCTCGTGCCAAGGTTACCCCCAACCAACCTTCAGTAGCATCCTGTCTTGCCAGTCTCTGCAACGTTAAAAAAAAAAAATAGCTTCACTTTTGGGAAAAAAAGTATAGATTCACACTTCTTGAAGTCATATATATATATATATATATATATATATATTTATTTATTTTAGTTGTAGATGGACAAATACCTTTATTTTTTTTAAGAGAGAGAGAGAGAGAGAGATTTTTAAAAATATTTATTTATTTATTTTAGTTTTTCGGCGGACACAACATCTTTGTTTGTATGTGGTGCTGAGGATCAAACCTGGGCAGCACGCATGCCAGGAGAGCGTGCTACCACTTGAGCCACATCCCCAATTTTGTTTATTTATTTTTATATGGTGCTGAGAACTGAACCCAGTGCCTCACGCATGCGAGGCAAGCACTCTACCACTGAGCCACAACTCCAGCTCTTCTTGAAGTCTTGAAATCCAGAGTCCCAGAAACTGTCTCAATATCTCTGGCTTTCTTTGTGCACATATGCTATTTGTGGCCCTAGAACTTGCTTCCTTCCCTGAACAGAGTTCTGGAGGATCTTCCCATTTGGATGTCCTGCTCAGGATTCCAGATCACCTTGGCGAGATACCGATAGTCTCCCCAGGTTACTCCACTGTAGGGCCTTTGCACAGCTGTCTTTCCATCTTCCTACCCACTCACCCCCTGCTGGGAAGTCGTGTTCTCCAGAGTCTTTCCAGCCATGGTTCCGGAGCTTTCGAAGAACTGCCAGTGCCTAAGAACTAGTATTGGAATTCAGATAACCAAACCTGGCCCTGTACTTTGTGGCTATGTGCTCATGGCTGCTTCTATGACCTCAGGTCCTGGCCTTTCCCCTCCCATAAATATCTGGAGGGTCTCTGGACCTGACTTGGCCTCAAGTCTAGAGGTGCAGTAGGGAAGAGACAGCTGGGACCCTCTCCTCTGGGGCTCTTGTCTGCAAGACAACCCAAGACCCCTGCCATGCCTGCCTGAAACCAGCAGGCTGATGGGTCATGGCCAGGTCAACTTGATGTGTATGATGCTGACAGATGGTTGGTTCAGGTAGATGGCAGAAGCAGATGTGTAGGATTCAAGGTGGAAACCAGACTATTTGGTGTCCTCAGATCCCCATTGAGGCTGGGGCTGTGTTCCTCTGTTTGTAGCTTCCAGGCCCCAGAGGAAGTGACAGATGGCCACATAGGGTCAGGTGTTGGACTGGCCAAGGTCTTGGACTGCAGAAGCTGGTGGGGTCTCTTGGAAGTCAGAAGAATGAGTGGGACCATGGTTGGCAAGAGCTAGGGATGCAGTGGTATGGAGCAGCATTCCCATTGCCTGGGTTGGGTTGTTCCTTTTGTAGCCACGGTTGTCGGCTATTGCTGGACAGCCAGGGCTGTATCCCTGTGAGTGACTTGAGGCCACCTGGGTGTCTTTCTGTAGCAGTACCACCATAAGGCACCCTGGACCCCCCAATGAGTCCCAAAAGAGAAGACCTCAATTCGCAGCTTGGCTAAGTGCCCACAAATGGCCCTGTCAAGCTTTGGAACTTGGGAGCAGCAGTGAGAGCCACAGAGCAGTGGTTTGCCTGTTATTGGAGCTAGGACCACAGCCAGTGCTTGGGTATCCTCCATTGGGATGGCCCCCAACTTTGAGAATTGAGGGGAAGCTTGGTGGAAGAGGGCACTTTGGCCCTAGGCTGGTAGCTCAGCCTTTCGTCCCTTCCCTGTGCATTTCTCTTGCAGGCAAGTAGAGGTGGCTGTCTTCTCAGCCCATGCTCTGCCTATACAGTGGCCTTGGGGTCCAGTGCCCCAGCTCAGCTCTGCAGAGCCTGGGAGGTGACAGTGCGGGCAGCACTTGCAGCAGTGAAAGAGGGAATTTGGGGGCAGAAGGAGGAGGTATGGCCATACCTATCACCTGCCCTTTCTCTTGAGCAGGGGCTGGGCAGGATGTGGGCCGCAGCTGCATCCTGGTCTCCATCGCGGGCAAGAATGTCATGCTGGACTGCGGGATGCACATGGGCTTCAATGATGATGTGAGTCCTAAATGCAGGTGCCCGGAGGGAGGGTCCATCTCTCAATTGCTCCTTGTAGCTGTCTGTAATAGGATCCCTGGGTCTTGGAGTGAGAGGGCAAGTGGGCAGCAGTGAGCATGCCTGGCCAGCTGTACCCATTCAGGGTGGGGTGAGGCTCCCTGGGTCCTGCTGGGTTTCTGTAGGCTGGGCTTGAGGAGGTGCTGGGTAGAGAGGTTGGTGGTGACTTTAGCCAGCAGCTTGTCCTTCCAGGCAGCTGTGAGCAGCCAGTGGTTGACGCTATCAGCTGGGTGTATGCTGCTCCTGGGGTGCCAGCTGTATGCCCCCATTCCTGGAGACTGGGGTGCCAGCTGTGCTCTCACCTCTCCCGTGGTTTCTCCTCAGAGGCGCTTTCCTGACTTCTCCTACATCACCCAGAATGGCCGGCTGACTGACTTCCTGGACTGTGTGATCATCAGGTCGGCTTCCTTTAGGGGCCTTTCTCCTCCCCTACCCACAGAGGCTACAGGTGTGGTGTGTTGCCTACTGACTGTGGCATGGAGTCCTGTCCCCAGGTTACCTGTGTGGCACTCAGGGTGGTGGTCAGCCCCTCAGAACTAGGGGGCACTCCATGCTAAGTGTCCCTGCTGACTGTGTCCCCAAGTGTGTGGACTAGAGTCTGGTAAGTGCCCTAAGAGCTGAGTGGGGCAGGGCAGTGCCTAGATGGTATGCTTCACCTTCATCCCAGGCTGCTCTTCAGGCCCTGACTGGGTAGCAGAGATTGGGTCCTCTGGTTGGTTCTGTCCTGTTTCACTGGTCAGACACCCCATCTCCTTGCTCTTTCTCCCCAACCCCAGCCTTGGTCCTGTTCTTTTGCTGTCTCTGGAACACTAAGCCCACTGATTGTTCTCATTCCTGACCCTGATCCTAACACTTAGCTCTAGGTTCGTGGTCTAGCTAGCCACCTGTCACCTCCCCAGCTTGACAGGCTGATTCAGGGGAGGCAACTTTGCCTTCCCCCTCCCTGCTCTCACCCTCAGGCTCTATCCCCTCAATCCCTGCTGTCACCACCAGCTCTGAGTGGCCTTGCCCAATTGCCTCAGCATTCTGGTCCTGTCTCTCAGTGGCCAGAGGAGTCCTTTGGGCTGAAGCACCCTATGTTGGGAAGCTGGGTCCTCGGCTGCTTGGATTTCTGTGGTTTGGGACATGGTCTTGGGCTGCTTGCCTACCCTGGGGCTCAGGCCTCCCTGGTGCAGTCCCAGCTCCTCCTACCTTAGCCAGGAGGACTTCCTGACCATGGGGTAGAGACAACAGCTCTCCCCTCCTATGATGCCATCCCCCTCAGCTGCCTTGTTTCTGTGCAGAGCACATCTGCAGCTAAGACGTGTTTTAGTTGCCGATTTGTTTCCTGCTCTGAGTGTTCAGGCTGCACATTTGGGAAGATAGCGTTTCTTGTATTTGTTAGCCTTGACTTCAGTAATCAGGAGGGTGTCTTCAGTGAACGAGTGGGGTGAGCCATGAGCCCAGAACTGCAGTGGGGTGGCTGAGAGAGGGTGACGCCAGGCCAACTGGTGCCTGTCCTTCCAGCCACTTCCACCTGGACCACTGTGGAGCACTCCCCTACTTCAGTGAGATGGTGGGCTATGACGGACCCATCTACATGACCCATCCCACCCAGGCCATCTGCCCAATCCTGCTGGAGGACTACCGCAAGATTGCCGTGGACAAGAAAGGCGAGGCCAACTTCTTTACCTCCCAGATGATCAAAGACTGCATGAAGAAGGTGGTAGCTGTCCACTTGCACCAGACAGTTCAGGTCAGGGTCCCCAAGTGCCCAGGCTGGCACAGTGCTCTCTAGGGCTCCTCCTGCATACAGTCTGTGAGGTCCAGTGGCTTTGGACTCCAATCACCCCATCTCACTATTTTGCCCAGGCCTGTAGGACCACCAGGAGGCAGCAGTGGGCAGGTGACCCAGATTTGGCATGTAGCCTGGGGGAGTACACTTGTGTGACAGGAGGCTTTTGTCCAGGTGACACTAAAGAGACCATCTGCCACCTTCTGCCTCAGGACACTTGTACTGTCTGAGCACACCGAGATGAAGGGCACATGTGGTCTGTCAGACACTCAGGGAGTCTGTTTTGTTTTTGTTACTGGGGCTAAACTTAGGGCTTTGCAGATACTAGGCAAGGGCTCTGACTCTGAGTTCTACCCGCAGCCTGTCGCCTGGTCTCCTGGCGTGTTGCTAGGTAGGGGGCAGAGACCAGCCCTCGGGATAGGCAAGCCCTGATGGGTGCCCCAGATCGAGCTATGAGGAGTGAGGGTTTAAGAGGGAGTGCGGATTTTAATCAGGTGAGTGACAAGTCAGCTTGAACAAAGCTGTTCACAAAGATTGTGGATTTGCTGTTTCTTAAGAGCCTCTGGTTTTGCTTTATATATTTTGAAATTACATTACTAGGAGCATACACATTTTGGGTCATTTTATTCTGATTGAATATTTTGTCACTATAAAGAGTATGATTTACCTTAAATGTTTCTTATCTTGAGATCTTATCTGAGATCCTGGTAATATAGTTATGCCACCTACCACTCCACTTTTTTCCTTTTTCTTTTCTTTCTTTCTTTTTTATGGTACCAGGCATTGAACCCAGAGGTACTTAACCACTGAGCCACATCCCCAGCCCCTTTTTATATTTTATTTATTAATCAGGGTAACTGACTTGCTTAGGGCCTCACTGAGTTGCTGAGGCTGGCTTTGAATCTACAATCCTCCTGCCTCAGCCTCCTGACCCACTGGGATCACAGGTGTGTGCCACTGCACCTGGGATTTTTCCTCTCTCTTTCTCTCTTTCTTTCTCTCTCTTTCTTTCTAGCTGTGCTCTGGGGATTAAACCCATGGCCTCACTCATGATAGACAAGCGTTATACCACTTAGCTGCACCCCCAGCCCTATCTATCTATCTATCTGTCTGTCTGTCTGTCTATCTATCCATCCATCCATCCATACCAGGGATTGAACCCAGGGATGTTTAACTACTGAGCCACTCCCCACTCCCTGCTTCCTTTTTAATTTCGAGACAGGGTCTCCCTAAGTTATTGAAGCTGGCCACAAATTGGTAATCCTCCTGTCTCACCCTCCTGAGTTGCTGGGATTACCTGTGTGTACCACTGCTTCTCTCCAGTTTTCACCTTTTGGTCTGGATAATTTACCTTCTGCCTAAAGAATACCAGTGTGGATGAATTCCTTTGATTTATATTTGTCTGCAAATGGATTTATTTTCCTCTCATTGTTTTCTTGAATTTTTTTCTTTCCAGGTTTTCCTGATCCTCCTCCTTTTATTTTTGTTTTTTAATATTTATTTCTTTTAGTTATAGGTTGGTACTATACCTTTATTTTATTTTTATGTGGTGCTGAGGATTGAACCCAGGGTCTCACAGATGCTAGGTGAGCACTCTATCTCTGAGCCACAACCCCAGCCCCCCCCCCTTTTTTTTAATAAATTTTTTTAACGTGGTACTGAGGATCGAGCCTAGTATCTCACACATAATAGGCAATTGTTCTACCACTGAGCCACAATCCCAGCCCCGCTCATCCTTTTTTTTTAATAAATATTTTTTTTTATTTATAAATGGACACAATATCTTTATTTTGTTTATTTGTTTATTTTTATGTGGTGCTGAGGCTCGAACCCAGGGTCTCACACGTGCGAAGCGAGCGCTCTACCGCTGAGCCACAACCCCAGCCCTTCTTTTTTTTTTTTTTTTTTAATAATTTTTTTTTATGTTGTACTGAGGATCGAGCCCAGTATCTCACACATAAAAGGCAATTGTTCTACCACTGAGCCACAACCCCAGCCTCCTCATTCTTTTTTTTGTTTTTCTTTTAATAATATCTATCTTTAGTTGTAGGTGGACACAATTCTTTTATTATTTATTTATATGTGGTGCTGAGGATCCAACCCAGGGCCTCACACGTGCCAGGCGAGTGCTCTGCTGCTGAGCCGCCGCCCTGGTGCAGCCTCCTCATTCTTGAAGGACTCTTTTCTCTCTGTACAGTACAGACTAGGGGGGGAGCTGGGAGAGCTCTTGTGTATTGGAGTGGTGGAGAGACTGGCGAATCTGTCTCAGCCCATAGATATGCTGTGGCTCCGTCTTCCATTTGCAAATCTCTATAGTTGTTTTCTCCAAAGTAGAACGTGCCCACAGGGTGTGGGTCAGGTGAGGTCATTGAGCTGGTGACCTGGTCATGTCACTATCTGATCCTGGATGGTACTGGTTGACATGGGCACCATGGCATAGGGAACTGGGCCAGCAGAAACCAGTGAGGCAAGACCAGTAAGAAATATGCTAGGGACGTTTTCCACCTGCTAAGGTGTGTCCTGGATGCCACTGCAGGGCAGATGGGCAAAGCAGTGACCTACATGGTGGCCAATCATTGTGGCCAAAGAGGTGCTAACATCCTACACCTCCAGCTGCACATCTGGACCTGCCTTATGAGCTCCTGCAGCAAAGCTGGTGTTAAAGTCCACTCCCTGATGGGTGGTCACCTTGGAAGTGAGGTGACCTTTCACAGCAGACTTAATGGGAAATGGGCAGCCTTGTCCCCGAGAGTTCCTAAGAAATACTGAGGAATCGGGAAGGAGAGCGGTGTGCAGACACCCATGTGGCACCTCCAGCATCACCCACCCCTTCTGTGACCCCTCTTGTGTTCAGGGCTCACACCCAAAACCCAGGCCAAAGGAGGCAACTTTGACTGGGAGGGCACTTTTTTTTTTTAAGACTTTTATTTATTTATATGTGGTGCTGAGAATCGAACCCAATGCCTCACACATGTGAGGCAAGTGCACTACTGCTGAGCCACAGCCTCAGCCCCATGGGAGGACACGTTTTGACAGTCCAGTGACTCTTGTCCTGTCCTCCGGTCTTCCTGCTGAGATGAATGGCAGGCAAAGGCCATGCTGGGTTCTCCAGCCCCACCATTCTCTGAGCCTGAGTTTCGTCCATGTGGTAGGACCCTGACCTCCTGGAGTGCATAAGGCCAGGTATGCTCATGAGGAATGGGAACGTTCCCACCACTGCAAGGCTGGTCAGCTGGGATTTTAGAGACTGGATTCTTGCACCCTACTTGGGATTCTCTTTCTGAGTCTGGGAAAGAAAGGTCTGTGTTCAAAAGGCGCCCCCCCCCCGCCATTTTTTTTTAATTTTTAAATGTTTTAGTTGTAGTTGGACCTTTGTTTTTTGTTTTTGTTTTTTTTTTAAGTTTTTTTATATTTATTTTTTAGTTTTCAGCGGACACAACATCTTTGTTTGTATGTGGTGCTGAGGATCGAACCCGGGCCTCACACATGCCAGGCGAGCGCGCTACCGCTTGAGCCACATTCCCAGCCCCCTTTGTTTTATTTATTTATTTTTATGTGATGCTGAGGAGGATTGAACCCAGGGCCTTTTACTTGCCAGGGGAGCGCTCTACCACTGAGCCACAACCCCAGCCCAGAAGGGCCCATTTTAATAGAAGGAAGGCCTGGGTAGCTGTCCGGGGCCACCCCTGTGGGCTCTGATGGCAGGACTGCAGCTTGCAGCACAGGAATGTCCCTCCTCTACTGCTGCCATGGTCCTGTCCTCTGAGGCGCCTGCAGGGCCACCCTCATGAGGATAGAGCAGGCTAACAGTCCCTCGTCCCACACTCCAGCACACCTCTGTCTGCTGTTCTCGTGTGGGTCCTGGCTGTGCTGTGGCCTGCGTGCCGATTTCTCAGCCCTTGGGGTGTTTTCTGCCTCCTCTATCCTTCTGTCTTGTGCTTCATGCTGTTCCATCCTCAAAGTTTAGCCCATTGTTTTTGTTTTGTTTTGTTTTTAATAAATTTGTTCATTTATTTTTTAATATGGTACTGAGAATCGAACCCAGTGCCTCACATGTGCTAGGCAAGTGCTCTACCACTGGGCTATAACCCCAGCCCTGGTTTTCTTCAATGTGTTGGTAAATTCACCTACTGGATTCATTTAGGTTATTAGAATCTTCACTCTTGTGTAGTTTCTTGGACTTTGCCTCTATTCTTAATCCTGCCTCTTTCTCTCTGTGGAGGTAAGGGTCTGTGTGCTTCATCTGTGGGGTTCCTCAGGACCAGAGCCTGTGGTGTGGTACTGGGCACCTGAGTGGTCAGCGTGTATTGTGCCTGTGCAGTATGGAGAGTCCCCTTCTTGGGAGCTGAGAGGACACCTAAAGCCATGTTGTCTGGAACAGTGTCTAGGAACTTTGCATGCTTTAAACTGCCACCTCTGTTGCTCTCCAGCTTGCCTCACCTCCTGTGGTGGCTTTTGCAAGAGGGATGGAGTTGGTGGGAGACTTGGGAGATGCTGACTTCAGCTGCACCTGCCCTGCACCTGTAGGCCCAAGCTCAACCCTCTGTTCTCTCTGCAGGTGGATGATGAGCTAGAGATCAAGGCCTACTACGCGGGCCATGTGCTGGGGGCGGCCATGTTCCAGATCAAAGTGGGCTCAGAGTCTGTGGTCTACACGGTCAGTGGAGGGGCCTGTGGTTCAGCAAGGCTGCCTGGGGTTGGGAGACCCTCCTCACTGTTGCCTTCTTTGCCAGGGTGATTATAACATGACCCCGGACCGCCACTTGGGGTAAGTAGGCCTCTGTGCTTCATCCTGTGGGTTCCTTCTGGACTAGAGACCTGCGGTGTGGTGGTGCTGGGCACCTGAGCGGTCAGCGCATTGGTGTCCCCAACGAGTTTCGTATGTGGTGTGGAGAGCCCTAACCTTGGGAATCCAGAGGCAGGAAGGCACAGGTCTAGGCTGGGGCCTCTACCAGCCCTTCTGAGGGTGCTACCCGTGACGTACAACTGGATCTAGGAGAGGGGCAGGCTGCTGGCAGAGTGGTTCAGTAAGGTGGCTGTGAGTGGGGCTGGGACAGTCCACTACCAGCCACACCCACCCATTATAGTGCTGCTTGGATTGACAAGTGCCGTCCCAACCTGCTCATCACGGAGTCCACCTATGCCACAACCATCCGGGACTCCAAGCGCTGCCGCGAGCGAGACTTCCTGAAGAAAGTCCACGAGACCGTGGAGCGTGGCGGGAAGGTAGCTGTGTCTGCTCTGGGATGGAAGCCAGCCCCACCCAGCTATGCAGGCCCTGCCACCCTGATGTGTGTCAGGTCTTGGGTGGTGGTGGTGGGGTGCTGCTTATTTAGCACTGAGGAGAAAAACCCTGAAGAACCTTCCCTAGGAGACGGCAGCTCCCAGCTTCAGATTGGATGAAGGGCTATCCAGAGCATCCCATGGCCCCTGCTGTCTACTCGTGGCTGGGAACCAGGCTGTGTGCAGGGTGGGGCCTGGGCCATGCCTCTGACTGGACACTGCCTTTGACCACTGAAATCAGCCAGCACAGTCTCTCAAAGATAGGCACAATGAGCAAGTTGTCACCTGCTATGCTGGGTGTGGGTGGCAATGGCCAGGGGCTCCACCTGAGTTGGCCTCACCTCCCTCAGGTGCTGATCCCTGTGTTTGCACTGGGCCGTGCTCAGGAGCTCTGCATCTTGCTGGAGACCTTTTGGTAGGTGCAGAGAGGACTGCTCCTGGCCTGAGGGTAGCGGGGGGCACATGGCCTGTGCACAGCCTGGGTGGGAGGTGGCCTGAAAAGTCAAGGCAGCACAGACCACTGTTGGAGCCCCATGGTTAGGGTGCCAGCGACATGGCCCTGCTCAGTGTTGGTGGGTGGAGCTGGCCATGTACCTGCAGGCCAGCATCATCAACATCATTGGTAGCTGGTCTCAGGGTCTCTAGTCCAGCCCTAAACTTGCCACACACCAGCTCTGGGACACTCTGCGTGTTATAGGACACAGGCTGCAGGTACTGGCCTTATGGCCATTGGGGTGGAGAGAGCTGGGAGCTCATTTCCTCGACTCTGGCCAAGCTGTGAGGTGAAGGGCATGAGTGACATGGCCCAGGCTGACGCTGGCAGTGACCACTAACCAGGTCGGTGGGCCCACAGGGAACGCATGAACCTGAAAGTGCCCATCTACTTCTCCACGGGCTTGACGGAGAAGGCCAACCACTACTACAAGCTCTTCATCACCTGGACCAACCAGAAGATTCGGAAGACCTTTGTTCAGAGGAATATGTTTGAATTCAAGCACATCAAAGCCTTCGACCGGGCATTTGCTGACAACCCAGGCCCCATGGTTAGACCCTATGGGCAGCATCCCATGTCAGGCCCAGAGGATTCCTGGTCAGAAGCTGGGGCCCATGGTGGGGCTGGGCAAGGAGTCTAGTGCCCTGACCACCCTCATCCATCCCTTAGGTTGTGTTTGCCACGCCAGGGATGCTGCATGCTGGCCAGTCCCTGCAGATCTTCCGAAAGTGGGCAGGAAATGAGAAGAACATGGTGAGGGCTCTGGGCCCTGGGCCAGCTCCTGAGAGGTGGCCACAGGAGCTCCCTACAGCTAGAGGGCAGATGGATGGTTCTTTACCCACCCTGTCCCCAAGCTGCCCATGGACCTGGCTTTAGGCTGGTCTGAGGTCACTGATGGTGGGGGTGCTAGTGTCCAACTCAGGCAGCTTAGACCTGGGGAACTGAGCAGCCGTGATGGTGGGCTCTGGGCCTGGTCCCCCAAGGTCTGCAGCTGGCTGAGTGGAAGCAGCCTCCTCCAGTGGGGGTATTCCAGGTGGAAGCCCTGGTGTGTGCGCAGCTGGGTGGCCACACGTCTGAGCCTTATCCTTGCCCTACAGGTCATTATGCCCGGTTACTGTGTGCAGGGCACTGTGGGCCACAAGATTCTCAGTGGGCAGCGCAAGTTGGAGATGGAAGGGCGACAGGTGGTGAGTCTTCATCCTCGCCCATGGGCCTGGGGACAGTGGCCCCCTGGCACTGACATCTGTACCTTGGTGCTACAGCTGGAGGTGAAGATGCAGGTGGAGTACATGTCGTTCAGCGCCCACGCTGACGCCAAGGGCATCATGCAGCTGGTGGGGCAGGCAGAGCCAGAGCGTGTGCTGCTGGTACATGGGGAGGCCAAGAAGATGGAGTTCCTCCGGCAGAAGATTGAGCAGGAGTTCCGTAGGTGGCCATGGGGCGCTGCAGAGGGTCACCAAGCAGGGCCCACCCCTGGGACTGGTGCAGACGGGGCTGGCCAGCTCAGACTGAGGTTCTGTCTGCACCATCTCTACCCCTAGGAGTCAGCTGCTACATGCCAGCCAACGGTGAGACGGTGACGCTGCCTACGAGCCCCAGCATCCCTGTGGGCATCTCTCTGGGACTGCTGAAACGGGAGATGGCGCAGGGTATGAGGGGCAGGTTGGGCACCAGGCAGGGTGGCTGGTGAGTGGGTGACATGTGTTGATAGCCACACTCTTCTCACAGGGCTACTTCCTGAGGCCAAGAAGCCCCGGCTACTGCATGGCACCCTGATCATGAAGGACAGTGTGAGTGTGTGGATGGAGGTTGGGGGTAGCACCCCTACTTGTCCTGACCTGTCCCTGCCCCACAGAGCTTCCGGCTGGTATCCTCAGAGCAAGCCCTCAAGGAGCTAGGCCTGGCCGAGCACCAGCTGCGCTTCACCTGCCGTGTGCACCTGCAGGACACCCGCAAGGAACAGGAGACAGCCCTGCGAGTCTACAGCCACCTCAAAAGGTGTGCCTGGCCTTCCTCTCCACCCGACCCCCTCCGCCTGGGTAAGGCAGGTCTCACTGTGCCTCTCCACAGCACCCTGAAGGACCACTGTGTGCAGCACCTCCCTGATGGCTCTGTGACGGTGGAGTCTATCCTTATCCAGGCTGCTGCCCACTCTGAGGACCCAGGCACCAAGGTGCTGTTAGTTTCTTGGACATACCAGGTAGGTGGTTGGAATCGCCAGTGCCCCATTGGGAAAGGTAGGTGGGCTCTCTCCCTTGGCAGCCTGTGCTGCCTGGAGCAGGGTGACGGCCTTCTTGCCTTTTTTGTAGGATGAGGAGCTGGGGAGCTTCCTCACGGCACTGCTCAAGAAGGGTCTCCCCCAGGCCCCCAGCTGATGCACTGACCACCCAGGCCTTCACCTCTGCCTTTCACTGTGCCCAGCAGGAGAAACTCGGCTTCCACTCCTGGATTCTGGGTGCTCTGTGTGAGCAGATCCCATGGCCAGGCTGGCTGCAGAACTTGTTCTAGGACAAGGCCAGAGATACAGCTGGCCTAAGTGGATACCTCTGCCAATAAACAAGCCTCAGGGGTCTCCTCACCTTTTATTCTTGCTCCCAGGCCCCTGGAAGATAGGGGTAGTATTCCTGGAAAAGCAGAACCAGGGACATTTGGGTGTTTACACCTGTTTCCTGCACCCCAATCTGTGTCAGTCTCCTCAAGGGCAGAGGGGCGGGTTGTCCAGGGTGGCAGGGACTCTGGGTAGGTTGAGATTGAAAGGAAGCAGGAGAGGTGGATGTGCTATGAATATTGATCAAGATGACCAGGTTCAACAGCCAGACCTAGGGTTCTGTGGCCAGGGTCATCATTTCCATACTGTGGACCCTGCAGGGTGCAGGAGGCAGGATCTGTGGAGAGACTTTAGGTCAGCCTGGGGTGGGGGTCACCCTAGAGCCACCACCCCAGGGATTTTGCTCAAGGGGCCTAGAAACAGGGCTCTGAATCCCATGCTGTGGCAACTCCTCTCCAGCTGGGTATCCTTTGGCCAATTCAGCTCCCCTCCTACAGCCTTCCCATTGGGTACCTGGGTTTCTGTGTTGGACAGCAGGAGGGCTTTGACTGACCTCAAGATCCCCCTCCCTCAGGGAAGACCCAGCCTGGATGGGTGGTGCTGCCTCTTACCAAGGTCCCTGAGGCCTCCATACAGCACTGACTTCAGAAACAGCCCATGGGCTGGAGCAGGGTGGGCCTGGTACTTGCCTAGGGGATCTTGACTCTCCAGAATCACCCTCACCTGGGTGGGTGTCAAAACCCCGAGCCCCACAGCCACTAGCACAGCTGTCATCCTTCGCACCTGCAACCCAGAATGAAGCTGCTACAGGGGTCTGCCTTGGCCCACCCCAGGAGGACCCAGGACAGCCCACCTGTCGATACAGGAAAGACTGGCTCTCGAACTCCAGAGTCCAGAAGTGCAGCTTCCTAGGACATAGATGCCTGTGATTCCAGGCCGAAGGCCAGTCCCAGCCACCCAGTCCCACCATGCGCTTTCAGACAAGAGTGTTTGTTGATAGGTTGGGGATGGAGACTAGTTGTCAGCTCTCCAAGTACTAGCCCTCACTTACCACCCATCCCCAGGAGGGGCCCATGGGAAGGAATCAAAAGCAGTCACAACCTGTGTGAGGCAGCAGTGTACCCAGGGCCCTCACATGCAGAGACCACCAGGGTGGGGGTGCTCAGAGGGGGGCACAGCCTGCTTACTGGCAACACCCAACCCCTAGGCCTGGTGCTCTTCTGCCTGACTATGCAGAAGTCTCCCTTGGGGCTGCCCTTGACTGGGAAGGTTCTAGAAGTCAGTAGCTGTCTCCACCCTCTGCAGGAGGCCTGCTGGGGGCAGTGGAACCCAGGCTGGGCTGGCACCACTAGTCCCAGTGGAACCTTTCATGGGCTGCCAAAACCTGTCTGCTGGGCAGAGCTCTGGGCAGGCAAAGGTTCTCAAGAGGAGGGTAATACTCTGTCCCCAACTCCCAGCCAGTGATGGGGGAGTGCTACCCCGTCTTTGTTGGGAGAAGTTCTGGAGCTGCATTTAGCCCTGGTGTCTTCCTCACCTGTTTTCCTGGGGGAGGACAAAGGGACTGGTGGGGCCAGGGGATACTGAGGCTCGGCGCAATGTGCGCACTGGGCTAGCAGCCGGGCTGCCAGCTGACTGGAAGGCGCTGAAGTCATGTGTCCCCAGGAGGTGCTGGGCAGCTTCCTGCATGGCAGGTACATCCAGACAGCTGCAGGACACCAGGCAGGCAGTCAGGAGGAAAGGCCCAGCAAGGGGCCTTGTGAGCCCCCTCCTCCTGACTTGCATTTACCCCCACTCACTCTGTTCGGAGAGCCCAGCAAAGGTTTCGCTCAAACACAGGCAACTGGTCAGGACCAGGACAGCCAGTGGCCAGACGGTACAGGTAGGTTCTGGAGGTAGCTGCATGGCGAGCATGAAAGTCACTGGGCACACGAAAGACCTGCAGAACCCTGTGGCAGCAGGTCAGGCTCAGCAAGGAATAACCCCACCCACCTATCCAGGTGACACCTCAGTGCCTGCCCCTTCACCTCCAGGTTCTGCCCAGTCTGGACTTCCAGCCTCCACCCACCATGGATCACCGGTGTCAAGGAAGAGTAGGGCACAGGATAACCATGCTCAGATTGGGGGCTCACCTGATGGCTGGGTGCCTCAGGTGAGTGTTGAGGGCCTGGGCCACCACCTCGGGGGAGAAGGGCGGCTGGCCCGGGCGGCGCTGGACATCCAGGTGCGCCGTGTTGCTCAGCGCGTGCACTCCCGCATCGGTACGGCTGGAGATGGTGAACCTGACTGGCTCCACAGAGTTCAGTCGCTCTGCGGCCTCCTGCTGCGACAAAGCTTTGGGGCAGCGGAGCTAGGGCCAGGGCCGCAGGGGACACATCCCCAGGCTCCCACCGGGGCCTCCCGGGGAGTTGCCTCCCTCCCAGCCGGGCAGACCTCACCTCCAGGTAGTTCTGCACTCCAATGGCACGTTGGGAGCCTCTGACGGCCGCGACTCCACTGCGGACAGAGGCGAGTGGGGTTACCTGATGAAGGCCATCGCGTCCTGCCCACCCCGCCCTAAGGCTAAACAAAGCATTTCCTGGGCCCGAAAGTTGGGCAGGCTGTACCCGGGCCACCCTGTCTGCCCGCTGACCCTGGATTTAACTCCCGCGAGCTCTCCCCGGCCGGGTCGCATCTTTCCTGCTAGCCAGGTGACGGATGTCGGGGGAAGGCCGAGATACGTACTTAAAACCAGTGCCCAAGTACTGGAAATACACGAGATAGCGCGCCCGCACTGAGCGCACTGCGCCGGAGGGACCCATGGCTAGTGCCCCACGTGTCCTCAGGCCGGCCACGCCCACCGTGCCNCCGACGGTCCCCGAAGCCCAACTGTCTCGGCCCATCAAGCTCCCCGACCCTGTGGCAGTGGACACAGGGAGGGCGTTTGGTGACACTCCCCGGAGGTGAAAGCAGTGGTGCGCGGTGGCGGGTTCGGCGACGCTCCCTGGCTGTGACAGCAGGCAGCGCGCGTGGCGGCGGCGGACTTTGGCGACGCTCCCTGGCAGTGACAGGCGGGGCGGGGCGGCGGCGCGGCGGCCTCATTCCGGGGCGGGCGGGCGGGCGCCGAGCGCGGGCGGGCGGCCGGGGTTGCCGCTCGGCGCGCCGCGGTCTTCGGTCCAGTGAGCGCCCTGCCACTGCAGCCATGACGGTGGAGTTCGAGGAGTGCATCAAGGACTCGCCGCGCTTCAGGTGCGTCCTGGCCGCCGGGAGAGGGGTGCGGCGGGGGCAGCGAGCCGCCTTTGTGCGGGCGGCGTTGCTCAGCGTTGCGACCGCGCTGTGGCCGCCGGAGACCGAGGCGGAGGGCCCGGCTCGGGACAAAGCAGCGGCCCCGGCCCGCCCCCGCCCCGGGGGACTAGAACAAAAGACGCCCCTGTGTGGCTCACCTCGCTCGGAGGGTGTGAGTGTGGGCGTCCCAGCCCCCGTGCATCAGTGTCCGGCTGGGCAGTTGTGGGGACGGCCATCTCCAGCACTGTCCACCCCCGCTTTGTATCTACACTTTTCTGCTGTGGCAACCTGTACTGGCTGAGGTCCCCCCCTCCCCCCAGCCACCCTGCAGCCCAGCTCTGGGCAAGGTTGTCTGGGTCCAAGGTGTTCATCCCTCGACTCTGTTTTAGCCCATGTGTCCAGAGCAATGCATGGGTACAGGCAGCTGTTGCTACGTTTAGGGCCTAGAGTAGGCCACTTGGTAGGAATGAAGGGTAATTTGGCCACAGGGCCTGGAGGGTGGGGGCTGTCCAGGATGGTGGGAGAGGACAAGTATCCACTGGGGGTTTGTGTACCTTTCATTATTCCTGAGCATGCAGGCATGCACATCTGCATGAACTACATATTCATGGACGTGTACACAAGTGTGCATCTGTTTCAATGGTTGGACAACATTTGGCAAACAGTAATGAAGCACTTCCCATGTGCAGTTTGCAAGTATGCCCCTTCGTGAGGCCACATGCCTCTGCACATGCACATGTGTAGGTGCACATGTGTGAGCTTTGCCAGTCTGCCCCCTTTGAGGTGCCACACCATGTACCTGGATGTGTAGGTGAGCTGCTTTGTGCCTTCACTTAGACTCATGATGGTTAGAGGCACGCATGTGTGTGTATTACCTGTCCCTATGGATTCACATACTGAGTGTGTTGTGCTGTAAACACCTTAGTCTCTGTATAGGTGTGTTCTAAGACCAGGTACACATGTCCATGCACATGTTTGCACCCCATTCTCTGGAGCACATATGTATAAACACTCTGCCATTGCATGCATGCATGTTTGTGCATGAGCGTGTGTCATGCTTCTGCATGTGTATTCTTGGACATTCTTGCATGTGCATGCTGGGTTTCTGGGAGCCTGCCTCAGCATCCTTAGAGCCAGCCTCTTGCAAAACCACCTCACCAGGAGTCATTAACAAAGGCCTTCGGGAGCCTGGAGTTGAGAGGGTCAGGGTTGGCCCAGAGTGGCCCCAGGCCCTGGGCAGAGAGACTGGAGGTCATCCTCTGGGTTCTCCCATCTTCCATTGCTGACTGATCTGAGTGACTCAGGCACCCAGAATCTTGGACCTGGGTTGTGGGGGAGTCATGGCCAGGGCCTCTTTGCTGCGGCTTGATCCAGACTGAGGCACCCAACTTCACCCTTACTCAGAAGCCTGTGGCTCTTCCTCCCACTGTGGATGGGCATATGAGGGACTGGAACCCCATTTAATCCTGGGCCTCCCCTCCCACAACCAGCCCGTTGAACTGCTTGGAGTGTCTCTCTCTGGCAGGGAGGTGCCTGGAGCCTGCCTGTGAGTATGGGCTGGGGTTGAAGATGGCTACTGCACCTTGATCTGAAGGCTGCGGAAGCCTGGCTCCATGCATTGGGGTGGGCTGTGATTTAACTGGAGCTTGCAGAGCCTCTGTCCATTACCTTCAGGTGTAGCTCATTTGAGGGTGGGGCTGTGGGAGTATGTGGAAGCATGGAGAGCCTAGTCCCCGAGCGTGCTTGGGGTCTCCTGGCCTGGGGAGGGGCTTGTAACAGTCTCAGGGATACCCCCTAGACCAGGGGCACTGTGGTGGGGGTCCTGAGAAGCTGAGGAAGGGGCACCACCTCAGGGTGTCATGGCCTGTCCCCTGGGTGGGGCTTCAGGCGCTGAGTCAGGGCTTTGGTGGAGGGGCCTCCTCCCCTGGCCCACTGCAGGGAGCCAGAGAAAGACCTCGGGTCCCAGTCTGAGGAAAGGAGAAGAAGGGCTCCTGCTGAACCTCTACTGAGCACCCACCCTGTCCCCGCAAGCACGTCTGCACTCCTGGCTCAGCACGGCCCTTGCCATCTCCTAAAGACGGGCTCCTGGTCAAGGGCAGTGGCTCTGGGTGCAGCTGTCCAGTCTTCTGGCCTTCTCAGGGGAGCCAGGGTGACCCCATAGCACTCTTCTGGGCAGACGCTCCCTTCTCTGTTCTGGGACTCTCAAGCCAGTGGTCAAAAGTCCAGAGTCTGAACTTCCCTGTGTCCACACCTCCAGGCGGTATGGGTTGGCAGTAGTTGCAGGCACTCTTCCTAAGCCTGGCAGGCTGCTGTGCACACACAGGTCACCCATGGTCCAAGCAGCTGCTGAAGCTCCATTTCCTTTGTCCCCACTTTGGTCCAGGACTTAGGTTCCCTTAGCCTCTCAAGGGGTGGGGGCTGCTCCCAGAACAGCTGATGTCCGGCCAGCACGGGCAGACAGGACCTTTGATAGTTCCTGGCTGGGACAGCCTGGCCATTTCAGTCCCAGCTCCAGACCATGTCCCATGTGACCTGTCGGTCCGATCCCTAAGTTTGGAAACTCCTCCTTTCTCTGCTTGTCCTGGGAGTGGGGGTAGCAAGGGGTGAGGGGATGCTAGACCTGGGTGGCCTCCCCTCTGTTGGACCCCCCACCCAAGACTTGTCCCTGGAAGACTGCCTCTGCCCCAGCCTGTGCCTGTACCCCCCCCCCCCCCGGGTTCCTCATCCCAGGCAGGTCAGATGGGCTTGGTTCACCAGCTGAGTTGACTGTGCAGGGTGGGGGACTGCTGGGATCCTGGCCCTATTTCCTTATTTCCTGTTCCCAGAGGGTGGGGGTGTCACGTGCCTGATCCATCTGCCTCTGGCTTCCGGGATTCTCCCCTGGCTTCTCCCGGTGATGTCATTCCTTAACTCTTCCCACCCCATGGCAGCCCCATTGTCAGGCTGCCCTGATGGGAGTGGGCTCTGAGGAGACCTGACCCACCTCTCCCTCCAGGTGGACTGTGCTTATTGGAGTTTTGGGGTTGAGGAGCTGGTGGACCCCACTTCTCAGCTGGTTTGGGGCTTTATTTTGCTCCTCAGCAAGGCTTGGCCCAGGCTGTCATGAGCACCACCACTGTGGCTCTCTGGCTCCCTGCTGTCCTCAAGGGTTGAGGCCTTTTCTAACCTCTGCCCTCCCATCCCCTGACTCCTGGTGCATCAGTCTCAGTTGGGCAGAGGGTGTTTCCACCAATGTAGCCTCTTCCTGGGGTGATGCTGGGTGCTGGATGGCTCCAGAGTTGCTGAACCTGGGTCTCTTCCCTCTTGCCCTCAGGACAGAGTGATCACCTCTCCCAACCTCAGTTTCCTGGAAGCTTCTTTCTATGGCAGACCCCCCTGGGGAGGTGCAAGGGGAGACGAAGCCCAAGTCTGTCCCCTAGTCAGCACAGCGGGCTGCAGATTGATCCCAGCCACCTGTTCTTGTTGCAGGGCCACCATCGATGAGGTAGAGACAGATGTGGTCGAGATTGAGGCCAAACTGGATAAGGTGAGGGGGAGGCCTGGGGCACATGGAGGGTCAGTGTTGCTCTGCCCGCCCATCCTAGCCCCCTAGTCTGAAAGCAGGACTGGCTTTTCAGGACTTAGGAGATCATGCACACCCAGCAGTGTGCAAACACTCATGTGCATGCTCAGGACCTGGATCTGCCCCTGACTCCCCCATCCGTGTCCTCCCACACACATCCCAGGGTGCACATACCACGTGCATATACGTGAGTCTCATCCCCTTGAGGGCATGACCCAGGCATGTCACCCAGGCCTCTGCTGGCTGCTGAATGAGGGACAGCTGCTGTGTGGTTGTGCCCAGTGTACCTGGGTTGGGGACCTGGGGGTGACAGAATCAGTGCCGGGGAGGAAGAAGGGACTGTCAGTGCCATGAGCCCACACTGGCTGCCTTTAAGTCTGAAGTGCCACATCACACCCCAGCCCTAGCACCCTACTTGAAGTTCCCCTGTCCTGCCCAGTCTGCTGCTCCAGAGCCCAGGCCACGGACTGTCCTGTGTGCCAGCCGGCTTATGCAGGCTGCTCAGGAGCAGCTGCATCCTGGGCACCAGTGGGCCCTGAGTTGAATTCTGACCTCGCACTGACCTCCCTTGGGAGCTGTGTACTTCTCTCTGGCTGGAATGGACCTCTCGGCCATTGTGAGCATTGCTTATAGGAGCTGCCAGACCCTCACCCTTCCTGCTCTGTCCCATCCATAGCTGGTCAAGCTGTGCAGTGGCATGATCGAGGCCGGCAAGGCCTACGTCACCACCAACAGGCTCTTTGTGAGTGGTGTCCGTGACCTGTCCCAGCAGTGCCAAGGTGACACCGTCATCTCGGTGAGGTGCCAGCTGGCTTTTGACCGCCAGGTGGGGGTGGAGCAGGGAGACAGCCCCTCAAGGGTGCCCAGGCTCATGAGCAGGTGTCTGGACTCTGCTCAGGTGCAGCTCTGTATCCTGTGGGCAGGGAGGGGACCCTTTGGACATGGTGAGGTGCCACCGGCACCATGGCCTCAGCCCTCTGGCTCTTCTCCCCAGGAATGTCTGCAGAGGTTTGGAGACAGCCTGCAGGAGATGGTCAACTACCACACGGTGAGCCTCATGGGTGTGAGGCCCCAGCCTCCATCATGCTGCCTCCAGCAGCTCCCAAAGGCCCTCCCTGGCCTGCAACAGACTAACTAGCTCACAGGGAGCCAAGTGGGTGGCCACCCGTGAGGGAGGCCATGTCCTACACATCCAGTCTGTGAGAGTGGTGGCCACCCATGTCTGTGAGTCAGTGGGGTGTGGAGGCCTCCTTTGGGAGCCCTGCCATGTCCCAGGTAAGAGACAGACTGGGTCCTAGAGGCAGGGGAAGTAGCACAACCTAGGGCCATGGGCAGTGGGGTCTCAAGGTGGGGGAGTCCTCGAAGCTCATCCCGATCTCCCAGCTGAGCAGAGTACTCACTCCATCATCCCAGCTGACCCTGCATCATCCCTGCGAGACTCGCCCTCACTGTTTGGGCAGGGCCAGGACTGGTGGGGACAGACACACAGAACAGGCTGAGGCACATGGCGGGGCGTGGTCTGGGAACTGGAGCCCAGACTAAACGCGGGGCCCCCACCCCTGCAGGGAAGTTCAGAAATAAACCTGCTCAGGAAGGCTCAGCTGAGTTCCTGTCTCTCTGCCTGTCCTGGTTTGGCCCAGCCCTCCTCTACATGAGGGTTTGATTCTGAGTGCTGTGGGGGGACCCTGAAGCCCCTCCACTATGAAGCCCTCACCACCATGCCTCACTTCTCCCCAGGCTGGCTCTGATGGAGCCCTTCCTGCTAAGGGTGGGCAGCCTCCAGTGGCTGTTATGTGCTGCCCGTGTGAGCACTGTGGGTGTAGCTGAAGGAGGAGCCCATCTGACAGCATTAGTCTGTAGACTGGCTGAGGGCCAGGTGGAAAGAGGGGCAGGTGGTCACAGCTGTTGCCTCTGGGCACCAACCCAGGCTGGGAGTCATTCTCTGGCCCCCAGAGGCCAGCTCCTGGTACAGAACAGGCTGCACTGGTAGCACCCTCTGCAGAGAGCTGGGCCCAGGCAGGTCTGGGTAGGAGGGCAGAACTCTCCTGATTCTCACTGCGGGGATGGATGGGGCCTCCAGTGGGTTGTTCTGTAGGGACAAACCCCCACTAGCTCCTCCCTGCCTCTCTGTCCCCAGATCCTGTTTGACCAGGCCCAGAGGTCTGTGAGACAGCAGCTGCACAATTTTGTCAAAGAGTGAGTGGCCCAAGCCCCAAGGTTGTGCTTCATCTCCAGGACAGGGGAGTGGCCAAGGGTATCCAGACCCAGGTCTCAAGGCTGGTTGGAGGACCCAGGGTCCAGCTCAGTCCCCATAGGTGTGGTTGGGTTGCTGGGGGTACCACAGGGGAGATGTTTGTTGACTTTGAATCACTGGGTCTGGAGTAAGGTGTGAAGGGCTGGAGACATCCTGGAGCAGGGAGCAGGGGAGGGGGCTGGTGGCAGGGGTGGGGTGGGGGCCAGGATAGCGAGCAAGAAAGGAGGCCCTGCCCAGCAGCAGAGGAGAAGCTGGGAGTAGAGGAAAGGCTGTTAGAGGTTGGGTCAGCACATCCCTTCTCCTGCCTCTGACCTTTGACCCAACACTGGCCTTCAGGGATGTACGGAAGTTCAAGGAGACGAAGAAGCAGTTTGATAAGGTGCGGGAGGACATGGAGCTCTCCTTGGTGCGGAATGCTCAGGCCCCAAGGCATCGGCCCCATGAGGTGGAGGAGGCCACGGGTGCCCTCACCCTCACCCGGAAGTGCTTCCGCCACCTAGCCCTGGACTATGTGCTCCAGGTCAGCTGAGAGGTTGGCTCCTGAAACAGGGAGGGGTCTGTCCTGCACGAGTCAAGAGGTGGGGATGAGCATTGTGGGCTGAGGGCTTGAGGACCTTCAACAGGAAGGCAGGGGTGAGATTCTTGGCTTCGCCTGGGTAGGACCCTGTGTCCAACATGGGAGATTGAGGCTGGCATGGCAAGACACTGAGGATGACCTGGGGCTCTCAGGACCACTGGCAGCCTGAATGGACTCTGGTCAGGTGGAGCCATGGGTTCCTGGCCCTGAGACCTGGCCTGTTTGCTCCTCCTCTGGCAGATTAATGTCCTCCAGGCCAAGAAGAAGTTTGAGATCTTGGATTCTGTGAGTGCTTGTGGGGGGTGCCTGTGAGCAGGCCTGTGCAGAGAGCCCTGCTCACTGGCCCCTGTGCCTGCAGATGCTGTCCTTCATGCACGCCCAGCACAGCTTCTTCCAGCAGGGCTACAGCCTCCTGCACCAGCTGGACCCCTACATGAAAAAGCTGGCAGCTGAGGTGAGCCTGGGGAAGGCGGACCCGGGCCAGGGTCTCAGGGGAGGGGCTCACTGCCTCTCTGATGCCCCCAACCCCACAGCTGGACCAGCTGGTGATCGACTCTGCCGTGGAGAAGCGAGAGATGGAGCGCAAGCACGCGGCTATCCAGCAGCGGGTGAGGCTCCCGGAGCCTGCTCTCAGCCTCACCCCCCAACCCCCCCACCCCC
>NW_026000102.1:8319748-8320553 GCF_001458135.2 Marmota marmota marmota
CCCCGCCCACCTCCCTGCGGTCCCGACCTGGGGCCATAGGCATAGCTGCATGCCCCACCTCCCCGCCAGGCCCATGCCCTCTCTGCCAGGCTGAGGCTGCTTCCCTCTGGAACGTGTAGTGAGAGGGATGAGTCCCCTCCTTGGGAACTTCACGGTGTGGGCTGGGTACGAGGAAGGGCTGGAGCTGGGACCTGAGGCCTCCTGCCTGAGGGCTGCTGGTCCTTGGCCTTGGCTCACCTGCTGCACAGTGGCCTGGGCCATCACCAGATGGGGGTTGGCTGCAGGTGGGAGCCACTCTGGTGGGCCTGAGGCAGTGGGATGGTAGGGGGTGGGGCTACTTGTGGGTTGTGGGAGGGCCCTCACTCACTGGCTGTCTTTTCCCCTCCCACCCACTCCTCCTCTGGCCCTCAGACACTACTGCAGGTGAGATTATCCACCCTTGGGCGTGTGGGCATGGGCATTGCAAGGGGAAGCCAGGCCCTCCCCGCCTGGGGCACTTCAGCACCACGGACACCTCCCACCACCTCCAAAGGCCGGGACTGCACCCGCCACCTGTGGGCTGGTTGCTGGCACCAGCAAGATGCAGGCTGAAGCCGGACCCCTTCCCCCACCTGAGGGAGTGGTGGCAGCTGTGCCTTCCTGCCCCCACTCAGCCTGAGAGCAGGTGGCCAGACCTCTCCTCCTCTGGCTTGGCCTGCTTGGACGGAGGACACACAGGACACCCAAGGCTCTGGCTCCTCAATGGAGCTCTGTCAGGCTGCTGGAGCTGACCCAGCTGGCGACATGCACGGGGCACTCAGGATGC
>NW_026000102.1:8320949-8324755 GCF_001458135.2 Marmota marmota marmota
CGGGGGGGCAGGGGGGCTTCCTTCCTGATTGCAGCCCTCTTGTCCTGCAAGCTGGTGGGGGGGATTGGAGCCCAGCTGTGAATGCCAAGGTCTGCCTGCGGGGTCTTGGGCAGGGGGTCTCACCCAGTCAGGAAGTTGCAGTACCAGGCAGAGGGTCTCCTGTCTGAGCATGTACCTCAGTTCGTCCTTCACTCTGGGTGAGCCTGGGAGGATGGCGGGGTCTTCTGGTGGTGGCCACTCCCCGAGGGCTGGCTCTGCATTCCCCAGGACTTCTCCTATGATGAGTCAAAAGTGGAATTCGACGTGGATGCGCCCAGCGGCGTGGTGATGGAGGGCTACCTCTTCAAGAGAGCCAGCAATGCCTTCAAGACATGGAACCGGTGAGGGCCTTTCTCAGGCAGGGCTGAGGGCAGGTTGGGCCAAGAGCAGAGTGGACATGGGGCCAGCACTGCCTGACCCCCTGCCCATCCACTTCACCAGGCGCTGGTTCTCCATTCAGAACAGCCAACTTGTTTACCAGAAGAAACTCAAGGTGCGTTGGGTTGGGGTCCTGGTGGCTGGACCCCTCCCCACCTGGACTGTGGGGTGGGTTAGTCAATGGGGGTTGGCACAGAGCTGAGGATACTGATGGACACCAGGCCCGAATGGTCAGGTAACAGGGAGTTTGGAATAGATTGCTGGAGATCTCTAAGGTGAAGAAGAAAACAGGTGGTCAGTGCCAGGTGGGGGTGAGCAGACAGATGTCCACAGTGGTGCTGCCCACAGGATGCGCTGACTGTGGTGGTGGATGACCTCCGCCTGTGCTCCGTGAAGCCCTGTGAGGACATCGAGCGGAGGTTCTGCTTTGAGGTCGTGTCGCCCACCAAGTGAGGAGGCCCAGCCCAGGGCAGGGGGGGGAGCCCTACCCACCCAGCCTAACCAGCCCCTCCCTCCAGGAGCTGCATGCTGCAGGCCGACTCGGAGAAGCTCAGGCAGGCCTGGGTGCAAGCTGTGCAGGCCAGCATTGCCTCTGCCTACCGCGAGAGCCCAGACAGCTGCTACAGCGAGGTGTGGCCCACCCTGCCCTTCCACTTGCACATGCTTGCTTGTGTGTCCATGAGGCAGCTCCTGCAGGCTGCATGTGTGTGTGTGTGCAGTGCCATGTACATGCATGTGCGTGCTGTATGTGTGCACACCTGTGTGTGTCTTGGATTGTGCTTGAGGGCCCCTGACTGGGGTGGGGGAAGGGCCTGCAGGGGAGTCGGGCTGAATGGCCCCTCACACTGTCCCAGAGGCTGGACCGCACAGCATCTCCGTCCACAAGCAGCATCGATTCTGCCACGGACTCTCGGGAACGCGGTGTCAAGGGTGAGAGTGTGCTACAGCGGGTACAGAGCGTGGCTGGCAATGGCCAGTGTGGCGACTGTGGCCAGCCAGACCCCCGCTGGGCCAGCATCAACCTTGGCGTGCTACTCTGCATTGAGTGCTCAGGCATCCACAGGTGGCCTCCCTGACTCGGTGGGGTGGGGCAGGGCCAAGCCAGGTGGAGCTGCAACCTGACCCAGCCCTATCTCCTTGCTGTCCAGGAGTCTGGGTGTCCACTGCTCCAAGGTTCGGTCCCTGACACTGGATTCCTGGGAGCCAGAGCTACTAAAGGTGGGGGGGTGCTCTTAAAGTCCTCTAGGACCCTGGGTTGGGTGGGAGTATGGGGTCTTTTGAGCTTGGACGGACCTCCACACACCCTTCTCTCACCAGCTGATGTGTGAGCTTGGAAATAGCACCATGAACCAGATCTATGAGGCCCAGTATGAGGGCCTGGGCAGCAGGAAGCCCACAGCCAGCAGCCCCAGGTGAGGTGGGGTGCAGCCCAACTTGGCCAGAGGAGCCTCAGCCAGTGAATGCAGACTCATGTTTGCCCCTGGTCCAGGCAGGACAAGGAGGCCTGGATCAAGGACAAATACGTGGAAAAGAAGTTTCTGCGGAAGCCTCCAACAGCACTGGCCCGAGATGCCCCAAGGCACTGGCGAGCACAGAAGTGCCAGCGCCCCCACAGCTCCCCCCGTGCTCCTACCACCCGCCGCAAGGTCCGACTTGAACCTGTCCTTCCCTCAGTGGCTGCTCTGTCCTCAGGTGAGAGGGCTGTTAGCAGCCACAGCCATTTATAAACCTGGGCAGGATTACGAACAATTGTAATTCTTGCAGTTCTCTGGGTCTGAGCCCCTGATCCCTGAGAGTCATGGTGGGAGGTGGGTTGGAGACAGAGGCACCTTGGAACTCTGTCCAACTCCCAGTGGGGCCTGGGGCACCCTCCGAATCTGGTGCTCAGTTTCCCCCTCTGAACATGTGGCCCACCCCCCAGCAGCAGGCACTTTGGAGCGCAAGTTCCGCCGGGATTCCCTCTTCTGTCCCGATGAGCTGGATTCCCTCTTCTCCTACTTCGATGCAGGGGCAGCGGGGGCCGGTCCACGCAGTAAGTTCTGGGAGGCCCCATCCCCTGCTGCCCACCCCCTTTGGGGGCTGCCAGCCCGTCCAGGAAAGAAGGGGAGCCAGTGAAGACTCCCTGGCGCATGCACAAGTGTGGACGGCATTTGCTCAGGGACAGAAAGGACAGCTTTTCCACATAGGAGGCACAGAGCTGGGCAGCGTCACCAGGAGGCTGGGCTGGCCGTGGGGAGAGCTGGAGCTTTAGCAGGGCTTTCTTGTTCACCAACCTGGAGGCTGACACTGGGACTGTTAAGAGCTGTGTGTGTGTGTGTGTGTGTGTGTGTGCGCGCGTGCGCACTGCTGGAGGGCCTATGTGCATGATGGGAATGAGGGGGGTGACTGCAGGCAGCAGAGGGCGCTGTCGCCTTGGCCCTAAGCCTCAGGCTTCTCTGAGGCCTGGCTTCTTCCCTGCTGGCCAGGCTGGGCTTCCAGTACCTGAAGACCTCAGAACCTGGCCCTGGGCTACCCTTGGCTCCTTTGAGGCCTGGTGGTTTTTTTATCCTTTCCTCTTTCCTAGCTAGGGCTGGTTCTGCCCTTCCCAGGTCCCCTGGAGGGCCAGTGGGGCTAAGCCTTCCCTGTGGTTCTGGGAAGAGTCAGGGGCCTGCCTTGCTCAAGCCCCTCACCAGCCTGTGACCCTGCAGGTCTAAGCAGCGACAGTGGCCTGGGAGGCAGCTCTGATGGCAGTTCAGACGTCCTGGCCTTTGGTGCAGGCTCAGTGGTGGACAGTGTCACTGAGGAAGGTTGGTACACACCTTTCCATCTCGCTGCAGCCCTGGTATACCCCCACCCAGTGAAGTCAAAGACCCTAACCCTGTCCATCTTCCCGCAGAGGGTGCAGAGTCAGAGGAGTCCAGTGGTGAGGTAGAGGCCGAGGCCGAAACCGAGGCCGAGGCCTGGGGGTTGGCAGATGTGCGTGAGCTGCATCCTGGACTACTGGCTCACCGCGCAGCGCGCACTCGCGACCTCCCCGCGCTGGCCGCAGCGTTGGCCCACGGGGCGGAGGTAAACTGGGCCGACGCAGAGGACGAAGGCAAAACGCCGCTGGTGCAGGCCGTGCTAGGGGTGAGTGTGGCAGGAAGCTGCACGCCAATGTGTGCATCCTCTCCCGGGTGGAGCGCAGGCTTGTCCCGGCTGGGCATGCAGGGCTGAGGGCCCTGGTGTGGGGGCCCTGTAGGGGGCCATTTCTTGGCTCAGTCCTAGGCGCCCGGCTCCCCAGGGTTCCTTGATCATCTGTGAATTCCTTCTGCAAAACGGAGCAGACGTTAACCAAAGAGACAGCCGGGGCCGGGCGCCCCTGCACCACGCTACGCTCCTGGGCCGCACCGGGTGAGTCTCTTGAGCGC
>NW_026000102.1:8326254-8333794 GCF_001458135.2 Marmota marmota marmota
CCCGGCCCGGACCCTGCATGCCTCTGAAAATCCTGGTCCCCCACCCAGCCACAGCCCTGCCTGCGCAAGGTCCATGGGCCCATCCCGACAGCCCCAGTGCCCTGGTGCTCCTGGAGCCCCACGCGCCTGCTCATCCCTCCTCCCGGCTACCCGTGGTCCCCCCTGGCCGGGAGTGAAGGACCCCAGCACTGAGTCTTGAAACCCCACGTTTTGGGGGGTGCTGCATCTTCTGGTGCCCCTCACCCCGCTTGGGGAATCTCTGTCTTCAGGTGACCCCTTCTTCAGGGGCCTGGATTGCTAACGTCACAAATCACTCGAGGCCTGTGTTACCTTGTCCCTCTCTGCCCTCAGGGTCAGTGTCATCTCTTGCCCCCACTTTTACTGCCGCGGAACACTGACCTGCTAGCTGGGTCCTTCTTACTCACCCCCCAGAGCCCCTCCTCTAGCCTGGGGCTGGTGGCTGGCCACCAGCACCTTCCCAGAGCAGGAGTGGCAGCCCATCCAGGGAACCAACCCAAGTACCTCACTTAGTGACCCCAGTATCAAGGCTGGGCTTTTGCAGGTGCTGGGTGGGTGGGCTCTGGCCTGGGCTCTCTGCCTGGGACGGACGCAGGCGTCCCAAGGCCATGTGGCTGGCCACTACGGCCCCTGGTGCTGGTTGGCCCCAGACCCTCCCTGCCTCCTCCAGGGAGGAACTTGCCCAGAGCCAGGCGTACACTAAACCCACTGGCACTTCCCACCACACCCACTGTTCTTTGTTACCCACTGAGTGGATTTTCTACAACGGCCTTGTTCTGACTTTGTCTGCGTTTTTTTTCTCTGGACTCTCAAGGACCACCCTGATCCCAGCTCTGCCTGCTGCTGGGGGGATGCCCCCATAGCTCTGCCCTGCCCCTTCACTGGCCTCGCCCCTTGGACTGAGCCCTCTGATGGGCCCAGGGGTCTTTTGCTAATTTGGGGACCCACCAATGCCTTCAAATTCTCCTTTTGTAAAAGAGCCTCAGGACAGGCTGAGCCCCTCCACAACTGTGGGTTCTTGCTGGTCACTATGCAAATGCTGCCCAGGGAGGCTCCACCGGCAGTAAGGTGGGCACTGGACTGGGGCCCCGATTCCCCTGCCTGCTGGCTGTGACCCTAAAGAGCAGAATTAGCTCTTTCTTCCCTGCTTGAGCTTGCCCACCGCCCACCCTGCCACCTGCCATCCTTAGGCTGGCAGGATCCCACCCCTCCTGTTCCAATCAGTCACGGTTAATAAACCTCTGCCGCTTGCGCCCACTGCCTGCTCATTGGCTCACTGCCTTGCACTGCTCTGTCTCATCTGGGGATGTGAATGGGTCCTCTGCCCTCCTTGAGCAGCAGCTTTGAGCAGGGTCCCTCCAGTGTCCCTTTTCCAAAGGCCAGGGGCCTGATGGGGGACCAAGGACTTCTGGCATCCCCAGCCCCCATTCCCTGGCCTCTCTAACTTCCTCTAGCTTAGCTGGTGACCCCTGGTGGTAGCAGGGGTGGGTGTACTCAGCCAGGAAGGATGGCTTGGGCCTGGTCCTATATAGTGTCTCTCCGGCCCCCATAGTGTGACTGCTGTGGTCTGTTCCAAGGAAGTGTTGGGGTGTGATCTGAGGTCTGCAGCTCACCCCAGCATGGGTAAGAGGAGAGCCACACACACACACTCTGGCCACTGTGAATCACTGATTTTATTACAAACCTTGCCTTGGTCCTGCCCTGCTTCCTGCCTGGCCCGAGGCTGCCCTGAAGCCGAGGCAGGCTCTGCCTGACATGCACACACACCAACACACAGATGTAGACAGAAGTGCAGACACCCAGAAGTGCACAGACAGGACACCAGATGCACCACTATGGAAAGGCACTTCTGCCCACACACAAGCATGCACACAATCATACCCGGAACTCGGGAATCTAGATAGGAGGGGACCTCCCCTCCTCTCTGCCCTCGACCTGCTCCAGACCCAAGAAATCACTGGTGGGTGGGCAAAGGGAAGCCCTGATGTATCTGCATGCCCACAGACTCAAGTCTTTGTGAACTGTTGGGTAGACCCAACCAGGTGGGCCAGTCTAGCCCATCTTGGACATCCAGGGGAGCCCACTCTCCCATAGGGTCAGGCCTAGGGGTCAGATGCCCCAGGGCTGGTTCAGGTGTCAGGAGGGTCAAGGGACAAGAGCTCAGCCTATCTCTTCTGCCAAAACTCCTTCCAGTGCTCCTGGGACACTGTAAAAGTGAAACACAGCTGTTCCCTCTGGAACTCTGCAGGTATGCCTGCAGTCCCCGGGCTTCAGTACTGGTATGGGCTGGCCCCGAGGCAGTGCTGGCGCCAGGCTGGGACACCCATGCTCTGCAGAGCCGATAGAGGCCCAGCAGGAAGGCTAGGGCCATGGTGTCCAGCAGCAACTCCAGCAGTTCAAGCCTGGTGTAGGAGGTGTTCTACAGTAGCGGCATGGCCACGCCCTCTGAGCAGCACGTCCAGCGGGGAGGGGTTTCAGTTCTGCCGACCCTGCCCCCCAGGCCCCCAGGGTGGTGGGCCCAGAGGGTCCCCAAGCACGCCCGCCTCTTGGATGTCAACTGTGCTCTCCATCCCTGGCCAGATACTGAAATCCTGGTGCTCTAATAAGAGCGTGTGGTTGTGCCCATGAACCATGACCTTGATACCAGCCTGGGTGGACAGCAGCGTGAGACACTGCTGCAGCTCAGTCCTGAGGACCAGACTGATACCTGCTGAAGCTGAGAGGGAGGTGTGAGCCCCCGTCCCTCCTGCACCATCACTGCCACATGCCCACCAGGGACTGGCACTCATTGTGGGTGATACCTGGGTGCTGTGCGGCCCACACACCCTTCAAGGTGTGGCAGCGGCCGTTGGTGGGGTGGTGGGACATCTGGAAGTGCCTGGAACCTGGGGCCGGCTCAGGTCATGCCTGCCTGTGGCCTGCCTCCCCACCCAGGGTGCTGAGGAGCCAGGCCTGCCTTGTTTGCAGCTAGCCCTGGGCAGCCTAGGTGTCTAGCCAGCCAGACCCCAGGATAGAACTGCACTCCACTGGGTGGGACAAAGGACAGCACTAGCCCTGCCCTGCTGACCAGACCTGGCAGTCCTTGCTGTCATAGTGGCAAGACAAGATGATGTGGCCACGATTGCTGTGCTGGCCATCCTCCCAGGCAGTGGGCAGTAGGGCCAGGACGTCCATGCAGTGGAAGCGGTACCACTCCTGACAAGTGAGTGCGGTAGAAGCAGTCACCACCGCTGCTGTTGCACTGGAAGGTGGGGAGTCAGTTCAGACACAACTCCTCACCTACCCATGACCAGGCGCACTCTCCTTGGGCAGCATGCCAGCACCCCCACACCAGTCTGAAGCCCGCCTGGTGCTAGCTGTACAGGTGCCTCATCCACTGGCAGATGGATCCCATGGAGCTGGATGGGGGGCTTGGGGCCAGAAACACTGGCAGGGGGGACATTGCTGCCCTGGGTGAAGTTGTGCTTGCATAGGCAGTAGATGTTCTCCTGGGCAAAAGTGTCCAGCACCTCCAGATGGCACGCAGTAGGGCTCGGCTTGGGGGCACATCATATCAGAGCCACTGTCCCAGGGCCCCCCATGTTATCCCCTAGGGCATTCCTGGAGAGACCTTGTGAGGGCCCCTCACTGGTCCCCAACAGGCAGCACCTTGCAGCCTCAGCATCTCTATACCTCATGAGGACTCAGCCCCTCCCCCACTTGAGGAGGCAGGAGAGGGACTTTGAGTTGGGAGCTGGACCTGGGCTCTCCCCAGGGCTGCAGAGCTGAGATCAGACCCCTAGCCTGGCCCTCCCCCAGTGCTCCACGTCCTCCTGCATGCCCCCACCTGCCTTCGTTCCTGCCCCCTCCTGGGGGAACCCCAGCTTGCAGGCCAGCTCAGATTGCCCTGTGGAAGAGCCCCTCCTCTCCTCATCCCTGGGCTCCCAGTGACTGGGTGTCGCTTCACAAGTCCTGGCTGGGCACAGCATAGGTCATCACCCATGGCCAGGCTTCAGGAGACTGTGCTCAGGGAGAAGGTGTCACAGGGTGACTGAGGGAAGAAGAGCTTGCGTTCTGAGTGCATGGACACTGTCATGATGACTGGGTAGTGCCAGTACTGCTCCAGCAGGAGCCCAAGCTGCCAGCAGAGCACCCCCAGGGTGCCCAGAAGCAGCAGCCCCCAGGAGGTAGTCTTGAGATGGCTCCAGCAGGAGCAGACCAGGCAGACCATGCCATGGTTGGCGGCATTGGAGCAGAAGAAGGCCAGCAGGTCTCTGAAGGAGGCACACAGCTCCACCAGCCACCACCCCCCCCCCTCCTCATACGATGGCAGGGCCAGCTAGCTCTGGTGGTGCTTCCAGGGCCCAGGCCCTGCGTCAGACACTTGGGCCATGGTTCCACCCTGTGTCCAAGAAGGGAACCTCAGTAGGCCCCTGCCTGCCACCCAGGTGGCTCCCTGCGTGACCCAGCCAGCAGCCACCACCCACTCCCAGCCCAGCCAGGTCTCCCCATCCAGGATCTGGCAGTTCTCTGTTCTCTGTCTCTGGAATATCTGGACATTCATGTCCCTTGGCCACAGAGGCACAGCCCAGCCTGACAGACTTTGAGGACTGTCCACATCTTGGCCTGAATTACTTCTTGTGCCTTGGGTGTGGCCTGCTGGGGCCCAGCACCCTCCCTCTGCCGAGGCCTGGGCTGGTATCTGCTGCAACCCGGCCTGCCTGTGCCCTGTTGGGTGTGCCCAAGCAGGCTGCTCCAGTGTGCTCTGGGAACAGGCGTGTCAGGGCAAGCCAACTAGCTTTTGGGGTCCCTGGAAGCAGGGGTGGAGGCCCCCAAGTGCCTTGCAGTACTGAGTGCCTACAGTGGCCACACAGGTATCCTGCGGTCATGCCAAGCCCTCACAGGTAAGCCAGGAGGGGGACTGCATGTTATGGGAGGCAAGGAAGGTCCGATTTTCTTAGGAACAGAAACCCCTGTTCTGAAGGGTGGGGGAACTCCAGAGAGGGGACTGGAGGACCAGCTGCAATCTCTCGAGGCACAAGAAGTGGGCACAAGAAGTGCCCTTGCAGATGCCAGAGGCCTCTGGCACCGCAGGAGATGAGGTGCAGCCCTGAGGCCCACACAGGTGCTTACGCTCACACTTGTCTGCTCACACTCACCAAGAGTGCTGCCCAGCATGGGAGCCCTCAGTCAGCAGGCCACACAACAGAGGATGAACTGGAACCCTGCTTCATATGGCTGCACACCCTTCCTGCCCTGGTCCTTCATGTCTGAGTGTGTGAGAGACAGGACCAGGCCAACCCCTCTGCCCTGCCTGGCTCCATGCTTACAGTGTGGCCAACACATGGCTCGCATCGTGTGTCTTCTGTATGGTTATTGGCGCCGGGACACACGCTATTGGGGGCGTTCCCCCAGGTGCTGTGCCCACAGTGTCTGCAGTGTTCCTTCGGCTTCTATTTAGCAAACACTGTACACCACAGTGTGTGCAGTGTCCTTTGCTCCAGGCCAAGTCCACCCAAAAGATGACCTACCCTGATTGCCACGAAGGGCCTTCCCTGACCCCCAGGAGCCAAGTGCAGGGAGTGGAGCCCGTGCCAAGCATCTTCAGTACCTTGAGTCTGGGGGCTTCCTGTGCAGGAGCCTCCATTCCTCATCAGTGGTGTGGTATGTGACCAAGATGGTGAGAGCTTCGGAGCTTCAGTAGGTCACTGAGCAGGATGTGGCTCTAGAACGGCTGGGCAGCTGCCTCTTTAACAAGCTGCTGGGTGTAGGGTGGGGCTTCATGGGAGGGGCCCAGCCAGCAGGGGCAGCCATACCTGCTCTGGACTGGGAGCTGAATTCTCCGGGAGGTAGAGATGTGGGGTCCCTCTGCCAGGTAAATCTTTCTCAGCCTGAGCTATGCAGAGCAGGCCTGGGCCCCTGACCCTGGCTGGGGTGAGGGGTAGCCATTTTTGGAGGGAGAGGAGAGGCCCTTGTTGGGCTGGTACCCCCTATCACACTGGCCCCTCAGACTCTGTCTGGCTCTCAGAGATTTGGGCCCCTCACCTCCCTGCCCACTCTCCTGCCAGCCCTGGAGGAAGGCCTGCTCATCCCCGCTTGCCTGGCTCAGGCCTCCAGCCCTGACTATAGGTGTCTGTGGCTGAGGGACCCTGGGTGGGGCCTCACTCTCAGAACACAGATGTTCCTTGAAACAAGGGCTCGACGTTGGTAGGGGTACTAATTGTGAGAACAACCTCAGTCCTGGGTTTGCAGAAGGCACCTGGTGGCCTCACCCTCTCCCAAGCTGAGGTCACCACCAACCACACTGAGATGACAGGTCACATGCTAAAACCATATACCACGTACTAAAAGCACAGCACAGGATAGGGCACCCACAGTGTGGTTGTATAAGGCTGAAGGCAAGATGACAGGAGCCCCTGTCCTGTCTCTACAAGGGGAGCCTGCATTTCCCCAGGTCGACCAGTGGTCTCTGCATTCCAAATGGCCAGCGCTTCATCGTGGTCCCAGTTGGAGGGGTAGGTTCCAGCCCTGCTGCCACCTCATCAGGGCAAGCTCTGGGTTTCTGACATTTCACCCCAAAGGACTTGGGTTGGGATGAGGAAGGGAGCCCTGCTCCCATTGGGTCCAGATTGCATAGCCTGGACTCTAAGGAACATTGAGGCCCTTGGCCCCCTGGCTCTGGAAGCAGGCAGAGGCTGGGGGTGACAACTTGGGAGAAGGAAGTCAAGCTGGGGAAGAGCCGGCCCTGGACTGGCCTGGGTTGGTGCTGGTCACAGCTCTGTCATTCACCAAGGTTCGTGGCATTACCCAAATTACTCAACCTCTGAGCCTATTTCCTCAATGTAACCTGGGGCTGAAGTTTCTCTTCCAGCCCCAGGATGGACCAACTAATGCAGCTGGTGCGGCCCCCAGACTCAGCACAGGCCTGGGGTTTCTCAGGCCCCAGTCCTGATCCTTCGGAGGGTCGGGCCTGTGTGAGGGTGCCATTTCCATATTCCTTCCCAGCAGCAGGGGAGGAAATGAGAAGGGCCCCAGGCTCTCTCGGGGTAGCTGACATTGAATCAACTTGTGCCTTCCAGCGTTGCAGGGGCTGCAGAAGGGAACACGGAAGAGGAGCTGGGCTGGGAGCAGGAGCATGCCTTCAATGACTCAAATTGGGCTGTGAGGGTCCTTGACATCACAGGAAGGGGCTTCAGGACCGGTCAAAGTGAGGCACAGAAGGATTTTATTGACAGAAAGCAAGAAGTACACACTTTGAGATAGGGCAGTGTGGGCCGTTGGAGAGGAACCATGTCGTGTAAACACTCTGCTGTGTGAATTTAAACAGTCCTTCATCGAGTCATATTGAGGGTCTGACTGAGAGCGTGACAGTGACATACAGAGCATAACAATCCTAAAATAGGAGTCACAGGAGTTATCTTTTGGACCCGCTTTTCCTCATGCAGGGGAGGTCACCAGGACTGTGCGTGGGCGTGGGTTTTTAAACCTCGCCCCCTTCCCACCTGCTCCTTCTTCCACCCCAACCCACCACCTGCCGCCCCTG
>NW_026000102.1:8335439-8349419 GCF_001458135.2 Marmota marmota marmota
GGGGCGCCCGGGGTCCGGGCCGCGGGTGGTCCACCGTCCGGTTGGGCGACTTGGTTGACCCTACGTCAGGGTCTCCCGTGATGAGGCCTCCTGTTTGGGACGCTTGCGGGTACTTTGAGGCGGAGCTAGCGTTGATGTTGGTTTGTAATCGTGTCTGGAGAGGCGTGAGCTGGGAGGGCGGCTGTCGTTGAGCCCGCCGCCGCTTCACTCCCAACAGTTAGAACCTCAACTACTTGGCAGCTCCCAGCAGAGCGTGCCAGCATTGTGCCCTGGGCGTGGTGGAGCAGGAGGTGCGGCCGGTGAGCAAGCGCTCACCCTGGGCCCAGCCTCCCTGCCCACCTCTGCATCATCCCACCAGTGACCTTCGGCCTCCTTCTCAGTGACTACCACTTAGCAGGTGTGCGGGTAACTCCTTCAGTTTCCTACGTCTTGTCAGAGTCAGGTAGAAGGCTGATAAAGAGCAGCAAGGCTGCACACAACCCAGTGGGCAGGCAGCTAATAAGTATGTAACAGTTCGCCCATTTATTTGTAGGCAGTGGTACAGAGCTCCGTTCAGTCCAGGTGGTCTGGTATAATATGGCTTTAGAAGAGAGGGACTTCAGGGTTTTACCTGATTGAAAAGTTCACTTCCTACACTTCAGGCATGTTAGGTCTGGGTGCCTAGAACTTGTAGTTGGTAATCTGCACAACTTGGCCTTGTGGACTTCTGCAGCAGCTCTTTTCTCAGGCAGTGTTGTTCTTGCCTGGTGGTGGGGGGTTGTCTTCGTCAACCCCTGGATTTTCCTTTCCAGTTTATGTAGCAGTCTGGAAAAAGACTGTGTGGAAGTCCTGGGCCTGGGTATGTCATGTGCTCAGTCAGACCAAGATCTCGTGCCACACTATCACCTGAGTTTTATGCACTCAAGTGAGAGAGGTCTAGAGGAGAAAGGGACGGGGAAAATGGATATGGGTCAGGTACCACCTTGGCGTAGTGACCCCCCCCCCCAGCATTGAAGGTGATTCAGGTTGCTTTCTGTCAGTTTTTGTGTGTATGTATATATATATATTTAATTTGTGCCACATTTGTGTTTTCTTCTGTGTGCACTCTTTCCTTCATGTGACACACCTGGGTGCTTTGTGGGAACTTGGTTGGAAGGGAGCCTGAAGCACATGTTTTCGCGTTTGGACTTCTTTGTGGGACTTTCCCTGTCCTTGCCCTAGGGGATGGAGACCATTGTCCTGAGTGAGGCAGAGGAGGGTAGTTGGGGAAACTGAGTAGTTGAATCATAAATATAACTAAAACTTATGCGTCTAAAAGCAAGTATGGGGCTCAGTGGTAAAGCACTTGCGTAGTATGCACAAGGCCCTGAGCTCACCTCCACACTGCAAAAATGCATGAATGAATAAATAAAGGCAAGTCTGAGAGAGAAGTTTTTCTTCTGACTAACTTGGCAGGATCTGCTTTGTTCATTTTGTATGGCTGACCACCGTCATTAAGGGTCTGACCCAGCTACTCAGCTGAGTCCAGACAGAGTTTGTATTTGAGCAACCCAGTGAATTATTTTGTTCATGGTGGAGTGTTAATCACAGGAACGAACATTTCCATCTTGGGTGGTGGACCTGCTTGTGGATTGTTAGGTTTCTCACCAGGTGCTGGTATGAAGTAAGCTTTCTATTCTAGGGCATCCCATTCCAGGCCTGGGAACAGCGCTATGTGGAAGCACTCCTTTCCTAGAAGGACTCTACCCTTCTCTTGGTGCTGACACGCTTGGGGAAGGTCAGGCAATGGAGCCTGTCCTCCCCTTTGCTGATGCCTAAAAGGCCTCTACTGGGTGTGGTTTGGGCTGTGGAGGCTGATGGTGAAGGATGGGGTGGTGCATTTGTCTAGAGCAACTGGGCTTGTGCGGGGCATGTGGTGAATGAAATGAGTAGGGCCTAGGTGTATTTTCAGTCCTTCAGACTGGGCTGGGAAGCAGCCATGAGAATGGGTGGGTGTGTCAGGCTGTATCAGGAGCCTTGAGAGGTAGGAGAACTGTCTGGGCTACTTCAAGGGATTGGCAGACAGGGGAGCTGTTGGTGTTTGTCTGCTTGGCTGTGGGGAATACCGAAGGACCTTTGTAGGGAGGTGATGATCAAAAATATTGACATAAGTGCCTCAGATGGATTGAAATGGGGGAGACTAGTACCTTTGTGACTGACAGGAAGAGTAATGAGGTCCAGCATTGGGGTTAGTGTAGTAGGAACAGAAAAGGAGTGAATAAGGATTACAAGGATCGGGGACCCCCATTGGAAGCTGGGTGGGCATTTGTGCTGAGGCCATGTCCATGGAGTAGTGCAGTGGGTGCTTTGGCTGAGCCCTGCTTCTGCAGGCTCTGGGGGTACAGAGGAGCTGGCAGGTGGGGAGGCAGATACAATAGTTTGTGGTGGTGGTGGTGCTCTGGAAAAGTCAGCCAGGCCAGGGACCAAGAGTCTGGAGACCTCTAGATAAGATGACATGTAGGCAGACCCTGAAGAGGGTGAAGGAGCACGCAGCCCTCCAGGGGGAACCATACCTGCACGTCCCCAAACCTGGGTTGACTTCTGGTTTGTACTCCCTGGGAGATTAGGATGGAGATCACTGGTTGTTATTGATGTCCTCTGGTGTCTGGGGTCATTATTAAAGTCTTTGACCTGTGAGCACTCAGGAGAGATGAATTGGGGACACAGTGGCAGTTTTTGTTGGTGGCAGGAGGAGGAGGAGGCTACAGAGGGGGCGAGTCTGAGCAGTGCAACAAGGTATAGCCATGGCTCTCTGACTGCCCACCTCCAACCTTTCCTCATCTATCCGAGCACATCTCCTGCTTCTTCCTGTCCTCTTCATCTGGTGTATCCCCGTGTATCCCCTCTGTCATATTTGAGCCAGTGGTTACCACACTTTATTTTTAGCTGAAAAAAAAAATTTTTTTTATCTTAATTTATGAGAAACTCCAGTGTGGAAAAGAGAATGAATAAGAGTGTTCTGGTGTCTATGTCAGTAGGGAGCCTTGTATACCTCATTGCTGCCCCCTCCTCGCCTCAGGAGCATGACTGAGGGGTTCCAGGGTCCGTGATCCACTCTGTTATGGTGTGGCCTCGTTCCCCACGCACAAAGGTGCCATCCTGTGTGTTCCAAGCTCCAGAGTGACATTTCCCACAGAAGACCCAATCTGCTTAAGGCTGGGATCTAAAACCCTTCTGGGGTTCTGCTTGGCAGCCTGGCCCACCTGTCCTCGCCTTGCCTCACCAGCTAGTCTTGTCCCCCAATGTTTTGCTGTGCTTAGGTATCCAGCACAATGATCAGTGCAGTCCCCTAGGCATGCCTTCCTGCTTACACAGTGAGTGCTTCAGAATCTTTTCAAAGTCCTCGTCTCTTAAACCTCAGAGCTTCTCTTTTCCTGTCTCTTATGACCAGTGGTAAATGTTGGATCTTTGGACTGACAGACTTACAGGGTGGGAGTTTGGGGCTGGTCTGTGATGCTTGCCAGTTTTCCTTGATATGAATACTCCCCATTATTGAGGCCTTGCTGAGAAGAGTTGGAAGATGTGCCTGGCTACTCTTTGGAGCTAGTCCAGGCTGGCTTCACCACACTTACCTACAACCTGTTAAGTGAGTTGTCTTTACTCACATAAGTTCTTAGAGGACAGGCGTGAGCCTTCATGGCTCTCCTTGTCTTTTGCATCTGTTGGGTGCTCAGTAGTACATGTTGGGGAACAGATGGAAAGAGAATGAGGGTTAGGGGCCCAGAAGGATGACCCGCTGTGTAAAGGAATACAGGGTGCGTGACTGCTGAAGCGCCTGAAGGTGGGGAGAGCCAGTGGGTATCTCTTCTCTGTAAACAGGAGTGCTTTTTTTAATAGATGAGCAGCAGCAGCAGCAAGAGAGCCCCAACAACAGCAACCCAAAGACTGAAGCAGGACTACCTTCGGATCAAGAAAGACCCGGTGCCTTACATCTGCGCCGAGCCCCTCCCTTCCAATATTCTTGAATGGTAAGACGGTCTGTGCCACCCCTGTGCCCTGCTGCTCCACACGGGCTCTCCACTAGCCCAACTAGAGGGCCTGGTGCTCCTGGGCATGGCTGTGGAGAGGCACTGCTGCACCCTTAGCTGTAGTGGACACCAAGAGACCTGAGGACACTCTCTGGTCTTCTTCCCAGCTGGTGGCATGCCAGGGACACTACAGGGTCCTGCTTGGCTTAGGCCGGAGCTAGAAAGAGACCCTTCTTGAGGAGTCCCAGGGCAGGCTTCAGGTGTGCAGGATGCCTGATGATCATATGTACCTGCAGGCAGCGCTTAGAGGAGAGCCTGTATTTCTAGACTCTCTGTACTTTGCTTTTGAATTTACCTGGGAGTATTTGTGACAGGGTCCTGACACTCCAGGTGCCCCTAATCTTTGGACTGACAGAGGGCCTGTGGAAAGCATCCATTCCACCATCCCCCCCCCCTTTTTTTTTTAAATAAACTTTAAAAAAAAAAAATTTATTTTTTAGTTATAGTTGGACACAATACCTTTATTTTTATTTATTTTTATGTGGTGCTGAGGATTGAACCCAGGGCCTTTCACGTGCTAGGTGAGTGCCCTACCGCTGAGCAACAACCCCAGCCCCCACCATTACCTCTTTGACTGGATTAAAAGGAACTACACACCTCTACTGAAATGCCATGGCTAGCTCAGCTGGCAATTTTATGAGATGTGAAATATAAGGCTGAGGTGTTAGAAAGCACTTTCTCTTTGTTTGGATCTTTTGTCTTGATCTTCAAAAAATACTTTACTTTTTTTTAAATCTAAAGCAAAAAGATTTTAACTGAGTTACAAAGCAGCATTATGCAGGTTGCACAGGATCCCCTCCCAGGATCACCGAGGAGGCCTAGCACTGGCAGGTGGGGCTCCTGCTGGGGAGGTCAAGCCCCTCAGCATGGGGGGCTTCCAGTGGCACCGGAGTGCTCCCCCGCTCCCAGGACATAGCTGGCAGGTATGGGGGCTGTTCCATGGTGGCTTACCTCTTCCCTGATTCATGGGAACATCCTTATTGTGTGGGAATCCTTCCCCACACGAGTCTATGGGTCAGGTGTTCCCAGGACCACCTAGATTTTTTTGATGTGCTAGAAGGACTCATCATTTAGATTTATTATAGTGAAAAGATGGCAGAATCAGCAGAGGGAAGAGGTGGGTAGGAAGAGCATGGCAGCTAGGTCCCTTGTCCTGGGTGTGCATACAGGATGCCCTGAACTCCTGGCAATGAGATATGGAATGTCAACCAGGGAGACTCCTCAGAGATGCAGCACCCAGGCTTTCATTGGGGGCTGGTCACATAGGCACCCTCTGCCTGGTACTCACTCAAATTCCAGATTCCTAGGAGGAGAGCAGAATTCAGTGTGAACTATACCATCTGTGTCCATCTTGTCAGTTGGGGTGGTGGGAACCGCCCAGGACAGGTGGCTCAAGCCTGCTGTGAGAGCTTCGTATGGCACCATGGGTGTCTCTCCTGTTGCTGAGAGAAGAATTATTGGGCTTTTCCTGACAAGGACTACGATGAGGGGTTTAGGGCTGTGGCTCAGCGATAGAGTGTTCGCCTAGTACATATGAGGCACTGAGTTCGATCCTCTGCACCACATAAAAATAAATGAAAAGGTATTGTGTCCAACTGCAACTAGGGGGGGAAAAAAAGGGATACAATGAGCTGAAGCCTGTAGGTCCTGCCCTCTAAGCATAGTAGACTGCTGGCTCCAAGGAGAGATGTGCTCATCAGCACTTCCTGGTTTTCTCAGATTGGGCACAGTGCCTGGGAGCAGTACTAATTAGGCCATGTTTCTGGTGCACTGTGTCCTTAGCTTTAAGCCCTTTGATTGGTCCCTAGTCCCCTGGCATACATTAGGTGATAGTCGGCCCTGTGTGTCCGCAGGTTCTATGTTCATGGGTTTAACCAACAAATACAGTTTGAAAATATTCCGATGAGAAAAGTTATGTCTGTGTTGACTGTGTACAGACTTTTTTCCTTGTTATTATTTCCTAAACAGTACAGTATAACAGCCATTCTCAAGGCACTCGCAGTGTTTTAGACATTGTAAGGACTCTAGAGATGATCTGAAGTGTGTGTGTGGGGAGGTATGTGTTGGTTCTGTGCAAGTACTTTACCATCTTACAGGAGGCGCTTGAGCAGCTGTTGTGGGCTTTGATGTCCCCAACATGGGGGATTACGTCCTGGAACCTTGCATACAAGAAACCACTGTAAATCTTAGCAGCTAGCCCAGGTCGAGTGGCCCCATTGCTGTTGGTGCCACGTGCTCGTGTCCTGGTGGGAGAGGTATCTGGAGTCCCAAGTGTCAGCAGGTGCTGGCTGCTGGTCGCTTTCACCTGCTTCATGATTTTCTGGTTGGTGGTTTTGTGTGAGAACTGATAAAGCCCAGACACCTTGCTGCCTTTCTAAAGCCACCATCTGTTTTATTTGCATGGGAGAATGTAGTCTCTTCACTGGCACTTCTGGTTTGGGTTGAGCTCTGTGTGAGTACTGTGGCTTTGGGGCAGTCAATCACAAGTTGTCCCTCCTGCTCAAGAAAGTTGTGCTGAGATAGTTTCCTTTCCTTCAGGATCATCCATGTCAGGTGGGCAACACAGAAAGCTAGTCTCACATCACCAGCTGTGCCCTGTCTAGCCTATGTGATTGATAGAAAAAACGTAAATTGTATATTTCTGCTTATGTTTTTAAATAACTGCATCCTTTAATGGCAGTAATACGATTATTGGATTATCAAGTACATTGGACCCAATACCTTTATTTTATTTATTTTTATATGGTGCAGAGGTTCGAACCCAGGGCCTCGTACGTGCTAGGCGAGCGCTCTACCACTGAGCCACAACCCCAGTCCCTCAAGTACATTTTAATGTATTATAAGATTAAAGTTTTAAAAACTTCAGTTGATTATAGTTGGCTAACTCCTCGTCTGTTGCCTGATGGAAGCAGAAATGCTTCAGGGAACTTGGAACGCGCAGCCTCTGCTGTGCACAGTAGCCATGCCTGTGATGCCAGCCACTCAGGAGGCTGAGGCAGGAGGAGTGCAAGGTCAAGGCCATCCGTAGCAACTTAGACATTGTCTCAAGTCAGGGCTGGGGAGGTAGCTCAGTGGTAGAGTGTCCCTGGGTGCTCCTTGGGTTCAGTTCCCAGTTCTGTGGAAGAAACAATAGTGCAGTCTCTGAGCTCCTGCTGCAAAGTGTCTGAAGTGCCTGCAGCACAAGTGGCTGAGGACCTGGAGCTGTGCTGTTGGTATGCGGCCTGCCCATGTTCACTGATGGGCTGGCTAAATGGGATTCTTGTTGGTCCTGTGACCCAAGCCTTTCAGGGATGCAGATGTTGAAGAACTTGTAATCCCAAACCCCAAATAATTTTTTTTTTTAATATATATTTTTTTTAGATGTAGATGGACACAGTACCTTTATTTATTTATTTTTATGTGGTGCTGAGGATCGAACCCAGTGCCTCACACGTGTTAGGCAAGAGCTCTACCACTGAGCTACAGCTCCAGCCCAGACCCAAGTAACTTTCTCTTCTCTTTTCCAGGCACTATGTTGTCCGCGGCCCTGAGATGACCCCTTACGAAGGTGAGTGAGTGTTTTTTGAATGGACCTGCCTGTTGAACATCGATTTCTGTAGAGGATAGTCCTTCTAGTTTGTATGTACAGTGGTTAAAGTGCACCTACTTGGAACGTGTCCTGGTATTCCTCCAAGCCCTAGAAGTGTGCGTGCAGTTTGGTTTTGCTGGTGTGTCTAAGTCTCCAGGGACTGACTGTAAGCATTCATGTTCTACCAGCCTCTAGCACAGCTGGAGGTGCGAAAACCAGTTTGGGATAAACAGTAAAACGTGACCATATTTTTATGTTTCTAAGGCCAGGGGCAGTATCTTCAAAGAGGCCTAGTCTGCTAGGCATTTTCAGTGTGATCTTCAGAACAATCTCTGAGCTAAATGGGGCCCCCTCTTGTGGCTTCAGGAGGACATAGGACCTGCCTGACTCCTTAGCTCTCCTAACTGCTACCAGGCCTCACCCAGTGGCCTGACCCCTTAGGTCACCAGATACCATCTAGGGTCCTTGGTTGTTCACAAAGTAGGCAGGAGCTGTCAGCCAGCAAGTCTCTGGGAGCCTGTGGGGAGAATTGTGGCAGCCTTGGGTTTGGACCAGGTCAGAAATGTGCCCATGGATACTGTTCTGCAGGCATACCCAGGGCAGAGTACTGGTCAAGGTGGGCAGTTCCTTGGCTTCTCAGCCATGAGGCTGACTCTACATGACCAGAGTAATAGGCTTTTGTCTGCCCACACATGGAGGTTTTGCGTAAGACTCCCAAGAGTGGAGAGGAATTGGAGAAGCACTGCTATGGCTGGCTATGGTTCAGCAGTGTGGCCCTCATTTGGATCCTAGCACCAAAAGAAGAAAGAAAAAACTGCTGCTTTGGATGGTCAAGGGAGAGCTGTGGGTAGCTAAGAATTGAAAGACAACTCTCAAAGGTGGTTTGGCTGATGTTTTGCTGGCCTTACAGTGGGTTCCCTTTGGCCCAGGAGTCCCGTTCTAAGATTACAGGGAAGCACATCTAGAGTGGCGTTCCTGCAGGGTGGGCATGTTGTGACAAGGCTGTGTACAGTGGCATGAGCTGGAGGATGTGGACCATGTGTTTGAGAAGTCCCCTCAAGAGTCCCTAGAGATGTGGTGAAAGGCTTAAAAAGAGTTGGTCCAGATAAAATGGAAATACTTAGGTAGTATGTGTATTGCTAACAAACTTGGAAGAACATATACCAAAAATGAATGAGCAGTGGGTAACTCAAGCAAGTGGATTATGCTGGTCTGTAAGCTATTTTAATCTTTTTTCTTTTCATATTTTACAAATAAATAGTAAACATTTGTTAATTTTGTAACAAACCCCACACCCTCCACAGGACCAGCCAAGGTTGTCTCTGGTGAGGACCGGGGCTTGAGAAGAAGGTGTTTAGGGTGGGGCCTTGGGGGCAGCCAGATCCCTGCCTGCCCTAACCTGTCAATTGTGCTTCCATATTTCTGTATGGCCCTGCCCAATTCTGGGGTCCTTCACTCCAATCTTCCTAGTCCCCTCTCTCTGTGCAGCTCTCTGTGGGGCCGTTCCCAGGCTGTCAGTGTGTTAAGCCCTTTTGGCAGTTGCAACCTCATCCTCTGCTGACACCAGTCTCACAGGGTCTTGAAGGAGCCCCTCTGAGGTGCCACAGCCAGGGGCTGTGCTGGTATCTGACACCATTGACTGATTCCTTCCTGGCACTATGAGCTCTAACTTCCTGATATTCTGGCCTACTCTGCCTGCCCAGGGGCTCCTCTGTGGCAGTCCTATTCCTGGCGCTTTCAGGCACACCCGTGCTGACAGTCCGGTGGAAGTGTTGCTAAAGAATTTTCACTAAATAATCTGGAATTCACACAATCCTGTCAAAGTCCCAACAGAGTTTTAGATAGATTTATCCTAAAATTTACATGAAAGGGCAAAGGACCTAGAGTTGCTAAAAGCCACGTTTTAAAAGCACGGTCAAGGGCTGGGGATGTGGCTCAAGTGGTAGCACGCTCTCCTGGCATGCGTGCGGCCCGGGTTCGATCCTCAGCACCACATACAAACAAAGATGTTGTGTCTGCCGAGAACTAAGAAAAATAAAATATTTTAAAAAGAAAAAATTAAAAATAAGTAAATAAATAAGAGCACGGTCAAGTGCAAGAGCCACAGGTCTGCAGACCTGTTCTGCTCCAGCAATGATGACCAGGTGCCCGGATGGGAGAGACAGCGTGGAGCCAAGTGGGGAGCCAGAGCAGGTCTGCACTGCCTGGCCAGTGGGTGTTGGTGCAGGTGTGGACTTGGCACTGTGGGGGCTGCTGGACAGTGCCCTGCGTGGGTCTGCTTCCCCGGGGCTTGGCCAAGCTGCACTGTGGCCCACTCCTAGTGGACCTTGGGGAAGCTTGTTCCCTGTGCTTCTGCAGGGCAGGCTGGGGTGGTGGAGGAGCTCTTATAGACTCTAATTACGTCCTTGAAGGAGCTGCACTTTGATCTCTGAAGGAGGATCTGGCTTCTTTGGATAGTTTGATGAAAGTGCCCTTCTGCTACCTCCTCATACTTCCAGGATGAAATCTCCTGGGGCTCCTGCAAATGCTAACCCTACTGTCAGTTTAATCTTCTGCAGTTTAAAATACATGTTTTTGTACACAGAGAAATGCATACTTCTGTTTTCTTTCATGGTGAGGAGCTCAGTGTGTGTGCTGTCCTGTGGCTTGCTGTTCAGTTTGCACTAGTTCACATCTCATACAGGTTCCTGCTCTACTTGGTTCTTGCCCAGTGTCCGTTCACCTGACCCTTCTCTTGAAAGGCAGGTGGGTGCTGCCCACTTTTCACTTCTGCAGACAAGTGCTGATGTGTGTGGTTCTCTTGCCCTTAGTACATAACAAAGCAGGACCACCAGCCAGTGGAAGTCTGTGTGCACAGCAAGGCGGGAAGGTGCCTATCTGTACCACCCTCTTTAAGCTAAAAATGGCCCTCTTCCTTGCTGTCTCAGTCACATGGTTCCTGATCAGCCCTGAGCTGAGTGAGTTTCACATACATGTTGGCTGCTCCTCCCTTCTCTTTGGAAAAGTGCCTGTTGAAAGCTTTTGCTCATTTCCTGATTGAGCTTCTCTTGTTGATCTTCTTGAGCGTGCACGTGTGTGCTCTGATCTCCAGTTTGGTGAGCTTGCCTCACAGATGACCCTTGCCCATGTTAGCTCCACAACTGTTCCCTTGTCCTTGAATGCTGGCCCCAGGGCGGTGCCCAGAGAGGAAGCCACTACATCCCATGCACAGGCACTTGTCACTTTGTGGAGTGGCAAAGAGTAAAGAAGTACAGCTCATATCTTGGGTGGGGCACTGCACCCTACTCAGCATGGCATTGAAGCACAGGAGACCTGTGGCTATTTGGGGACAAGGGTGTCCAGGGTTGTTGAGGTAGGACTATGCTCTGGGCAGCAGGGAGTTTGGGAGGGGGGGAAAGAGCCCAGTACTTCTCAAGCCTGATGGTCACACACACCCCTGCGTGTGTTGTCAGGGAGTCCTGTCCAGTGCACATTCTGCTCAGGCGTCTCCAGCCAACTCCTGAATGCAGCTGGGAGGAGGGGTATGAGGCCTGGAGTGACGGGGCTGGGGTTGCCCTGAGGTCATGGTGAAGGGTCACAGGCAGGGGATGCAGAGCTTGTCTGGCATGTTGGGCTCTGGATTGATTGAAGGGGGGCGCCTTGCTTATAGAATGGCCTTGCTTATAGAGTGGATGCAATATTAGGGGCACAGTGGGGTCCCAGATTTTAGTCAGAATAGCTGATGGGATGTAGTAGGCATTTGGGGGAAATGTTTTCTATCTTGGATGTGTACATTTGGGGCAGTGTGGTGTCGATGGTCAGTGTACCATTCTGGAGCTTGGGGAGGGAGGGAGTCCCTGGGTCCAGTGTTGAGAGCTGCTGGGGAGCCATTGAGGGACTCATAAGGGGCAGCCACATGTGGGAGGAACTAAGCCTTGTAGGGCTTCAAGGACCCAGAGTCAGTAGTGATCCCTGGTAAGACCATGCTGCTGAAGTGGTGAGATGCCATGGGGACCTGTGGGTAGGCTTGAGGTCAGGCTTGGTGCACCATGGTGAGGGCCAAAGCCTAAGCAGGGTGTATTTGTGAGCATGGAGGCAGACGGTTTGGTGAAAAATACTGCAGATGGGTCTCCAGGGGCTTACATGAGAGTGAGGGAACAGTTGGCAGAAATTGGAGGAGTGTGGGCTCAGGTGTTTTTTCTTTGTCACCCCCACCCCCCTCAGTACTTGATTGAACCAGGCTTTCTTTCTTTTTTGGCGTGCGGGGCAGGATGGGTACTGGGGATTGAACCCAGAGGACTTAACCACTGAGCCATATCCCCAGCCCTTTTTTATATTTTATTTAGAGACAAGGGCTCTATGATTTGCTTAGGACCTTGCTAAGTTGCTGAGACTGGCCTTGAACTTGAGATCCTGCCTCAGCCTCCCAGGCTGCTGTGATTACAGGTGTGTGCCACCATGCCCGGCCGTGAACCAGATTTTCATGCATGCTGGGCTTTGCCGCTGAGATCCATCCCCAGACCCCAACTTTTTTTTTTTTTTTTTTTAATATTTCCATTTCTGACCTGGGTCTGCTTGCTTCTCAGACAACCTGATGGTCCTCTGCTCCCATGAGGCACCATATTGGTGCTGAATTTACCGTGGATACCTGATTAACACAGTGTACTGCAGCCCAGAACTCCTGGGCTCAAGCAGTCCTGCCTCAGCCTCCTGAGTAGCTGGGACAAATGTGTACCACTGTGCCAGGCTCCACCCCTTTTAACAAAATCTTAAGATGGGATCTCATTAAGTTACCCAGGCTGGCTTCTAACTCTCTCTTTTTTTTTTTTTAGAGAGAGAGAGAGAGAGAGAGAGAATTTTTTTAATATTTATTTTTTAGTTCTCGGCGGACACAACGTCTCTGTTTGTATGTGGTGCTGAGGACCGAACCCGGGCCACAAGCATGCCAGGCGAACGCGCTGCCACTTGAGCCACATCCCCAGCCTTGGCTTCTAACTGTTGATTCTCCTATCTCAGCCTCTCAAGTAGCTGGGATTACAAGTTTAGGCCACCACACCCAGTTCAAGTGTACTTTTGTTTAGGAAGGGTTTGCTAACCTCTGAATGGTTGGGCTGGAAGAAATGGGCACTGTAAGAGCCAGAGAGTTGCTGGATTGGGACCTGGAATAAGGGAGGATTGAGCTGTGTGCAGCTCCTGAGGCACTGCAGGCTGGCAGACACCTGCATGTTCTCTTCTAGCTACTCTGCTCTCAGGGGAACATGGATGGTCCCAGGAGAGGAGAGGTGTGCCATAGCCATAGTGGGGCTCACAGTGGTCATGAGTTCCCAGGGAGTGTTCTGGAGATGGGGAATGGGGTGAGGTGCTCGGTCAGACTGATAAGGTGCTAGGGGAGCCTGGGCACTGGAGAATGCCAGTGGTGCTGAACCTGTGAGCCAGGACGGGGACAGGGCAGTGGCGACTGCGTGTGGTGGAAATCAATGGAGAGGGACTGGGGCTAGATCTCCTTGTGCTTGGTGATGACAGGGCTCTTTCCTTTCTGTTTCGATACAGGTGGCTATTATCATGGAAAGCTAATTTTTCCCAGAGAATTTCCTTTTAAGCCTCCTAGTATTTACATGATAACTCCCAATGGAAGGTTTAAGTGCAACACGAGGTAAGCTTCCAGGGGGCAGTGCTTTGAGCCATGGCTGACAGGGAGTGCCCTTCTGCTCATAGAGCACCTTTCTTGCAGGCTGTGTCTCTCTATCACGGATTTCCACCCAGACACGTGGAACCCAGCGTGGTCTGTCTCCACCATCCTGACCGGGCTCCTGAGCTTCATGGTGGAGAAGGGCCCCACCCTGGGCAGTATAGAGACCTCGGACTTCACGGTGAGGTGTAGCAGCGCCTCACTCCAGGCCTGTGGTGGCACCTTGGCCTTCCCTCTTGTCTATGGTTATTTGTGTTCCTCAGATGCACAGCCACTTTTTCGTCAGCAGGTGGAAGCTATGCACGGTTCTATGGTGTCCTCATTTCTGGCCACTTCGTGGAACTGCTCTGCTCTGTGCTTGTTGGTGGAGTCTCTTGGCCTTAGGCAATTAAGCATCACTATGGCTCCAGCTCTTAGAGGGTCTGGGGGACTCTAGACTGGGAGGACACTGTGTGTTCATTATTAGCTTACATTTCCATTTTTAAAACGGGAGTCAAGTTTAATGTTATTAATTATAATGAGAAGACACACAAACCTTCGTAAGACCTTGACTCGGGGAGAGCAGACTCTTAGGCACTTTCTCCAGCAAGAAGAGCAGCCCTTGGGTAGAGTGCTTCCCTCGCATGCACACAGCCCTGGGTCCAATTCCTAGTACCACAAAAAAAAAAAAAAAAAAAAAAAAAAAAAAAAATTTAAAA
>NW_026000102.1:8349862-8352649 GCF_001458135.2 Marmota marmota marmota
GGGTGCTGGGTGTCTGCAAAATCTTTTCTCTGAATTTCTCGTGTCCAGTTGGCAGAAACTTGTCTTACTGAGCCACTAGGTGGAGACCCTGGGTCCGGGGGTGGGTTCTGTGCACTGTTGGACTCTTCCACTTGGTCCAAGTACTGTCTTGCACCTTAGAGGTAGGCTGTACTGTCCTTACTAGTTGAGCACATCATTGGCTCTTCTGGGTCACGTAAAGGAAGCTGCCCTTGGAGGACACGTGGATTCACTGTCAAAGCTGGCATGGTCTCCGTGTTGGGACCTGTGTCGCCTGAAGGGCCCATGTCTTCCCTTTTCAACATTTGTGTCTGATGAGTGCAGCTGCACTGAGTGTCCTGAAGGTGCATCACACTGGGAAAACTGACATCTGTGGGCACTGACGGAGCCACTGGTGCTGTTCAGTGGCGGATGTGGCCTCCCATCCATCCATGAGTCACCACTGGGTCCCCACTGAGGCCCACAAACCAGACTCATTCCAGAGACAAGTGGCAGAGCTGAAGCACAGCCTGCATGCTCGACTCTGGCTTTGTTTGTGCTCGGTTGATTTAAAATTGCCCTGTATTTCACTGCTTGTGTGTTTGACCCACGTCTTTGGAGAAGAAATCTTTCATTACACTTCTGTTCCTGAATTTCATGCTGTCTTCATCTGTGTTGGTGGAGACTCCTCTCCTTGCTGGGTAGCTCAGGCCTACAGGTGGGGTCTTTGGGGTCACACCTGCCTGGCCTGGGGACAGTGAGTGTTGCCACCTGAGGGTGAGTTTTGGAGGCAATGTGGTGCTGCTGGGACCCTGGCCCACCTGGCCTGGACCCTGGCCAGGAGCTATCTGTGCATGGCCACAGTGGGTGAAGCATACTTCCTCCTTTGTTGGGAGCCAGCCAACACTTGGTCCTTGGCCTGCTTTAAGGGCACTTCTCTAACCATTGGTGTCCATTCCAAATCCTTGATGTTTCCTGGGGCTGTTGGGAGGCCGAATGTAGCCAGATTTAGAGTTTACCCAACACCTTATTTACTGTATGTGAAATCTCAACTTTTAACAGCCCTTAGTCAGTGGTGGAGACAGACCCGGTGGTGCCCATGGCTTGTTGCCTGCATTGGCTTCAATAAAAGATGACCTTTGTCCTCTTGGACCAAGTGTGTCTCCCTTCTTTCGTGTTGCCCTTTCTGGAAGGAGTCTGTGGGTGCCCTTGACTATCCCCCACTGCCCTCAAGGAAGACCTTCCTCGTGCAGAAGGAAGAAGAGGCCCTCACAAAGCTTACTATCAATGGACACTGGAAGCAGCACTCCAGTGGCCTCCTACTGTTCCCCTGGGAAAATTCTCCAGCCTTTGAGGATTTCATCACAGAGCTCAGAGTGTGAGAGGGAGCACCCTCCCTCTGCATCCAGCTGGTGGGCAGCCAGCAGGGAGCCCTGTGTTTCTCTAGGGCTTGGGGAGCCTGGGTTTGAGGCTGAGCCCCTCTCCTAGGGCAGCCTGAAGTTGGAGCCCAGATCTGTGGCGCATGGCAGTCCAGAACCAGTGCAGTGACAGCAGGGAGTGGGGTACAGTGCATGTGATCCCGTGAAGGGGGGACCCTCCTTTCGGTGTCTTGACGTGATTTTCAAGGAGGGCATGCCGAAGCCAGAGAGCTGGTGACTGTGGGGCCTGTCCCTGAGTTCCGGGCTCCTGGGAGTGGAGTCTGCCCTAGTACCTCACCGCTACAGGCCTACATCTGGCCACTGACCCTTTCCCCTCTGCCATGGGGAACCTCTGTGCGACAGAGCTGGGGGTCACTGCCAGTGCACTCTGCTTTCACGCACAGAAAGGTGAGTCCCGTAGGAGGCAGGTGGCCCAGAAGAGCAGGGTCTGATCTGTGGAGAAGTCTGGCAGCCCTGGGTGGGGACTCCAGAATTGAGGATTTGCCAACTCCACACCTGGGTCCCGAGCATGCTGGGTGCAAAGCACATCTAGGGGTCATGTGCTGGGGTTCCAGGGTGGGGCTGTACTGAACCCACCCCCACCATCATGGCCACCATTCACCAGTGGACAGGAGGGCTGATGTTGCTTCCTGAAGGGTGGAGGCCTTAGCGTTGTGCTTGGGAGATGCCAAATTGGCCTCTGCTGTCCCTGAAGGTCGCCCTTCTGTCTGAGAGCAGGAGGGTGAGAGTGTGCACTTCCCTGACACCCTCCCTACCTAGCTCTGCAAGGGGTGGGGGCTGTGAGGCTGGGCCTCCTGTCTTGTCCACCTTCACCTTCTCTGGGTCAGTAAGTTAGGGAGGTTGGAGTGTCCCGTGGTAGGCAGGGACCAAGACCAGGACCTCTAGGGCCAGGGTGGAGCCACTGTTCCTGGTGGACCAGCCTCAGAGGTCCCCCTCACTGACTGAACCCAAAGGGCCTGTGGGCATGGTCTGGCCCCAGAGACCTGCTGCCTCAGCCTGGAGGTGGTCAGAAAGGACCCCTCTCCCCGACAAGCCTGGTGGAAGGAAATCTTGCTGGCCAGAGGTCTTTGGAAGGAAGGACTCACCCTTGTGCTGAACTCTGAAAGGTCTGGGGACTCTGCTCATGCTTTGCACCCGGTGGGCAAGCAGTAAGGGTCAGGCCTGCGTCCACAAAGGGTGTGGGGCTGAGCAACTGGGACCACCAGCCTCTGTACTCCTGCCCTGAGGCCAGTGGGTCCCTCCCTGTGGGCCTATCCCCACTGGAGGAGGGTCCCTATACTGGGAATGTCTGGGGGGAGGGAAAGTCCCACCAGCCAGCTATTCCCTTGGTTCCAGGGGCGGGGGTGTGGGG
>NW_026000102.1:8354394-8365815 GCF_001458135.2 Marmota marmota marmota
GAGGCGAGGCGAGTTCGGCGCCGGCCGTCAAGGGGACAGCTGCTGCTGCTGCCGCCCAGCTGCTGGCGCCCCGCAGACATGCACCGGCGGCGGCCGGGCGCGCCCCTGGGCCTCGCCCCCGCGCGGGGACTCTGAGTACCGCCGCCCCCGTGAGAGCACCTGGCCGCTGGGGATCGCAGCACTGAGCTGCCGCCCACATCCAGCCATGCGGCGCTGGGCCTGGGCCGCAGTCCTGGCCCTCCTCTGGCCACAGCTCGCGTTGCTCTGGGGAGTCGGGGCATGGCGGGAGCCCAAGAGGCTGCGGCAGCCCGGCCAGCGCACAGAGGCCCCCAACGCCACGGCTTCCGACAGCGAAGGTCTGCCTGGCTCTCCCAAGGTATGCACAGGCCGGGCACACGTGGGCACAGGTGCACAGGGGCGGCTTTGGGACTGAGGTCATCGGATGCCCTCCCAGGCTCTGCCACAGAGGTCCCTTGGTGGGGTCTGCCGCAGCCCCGACTGGGGCCCCCCCAATCCGCACAGGCCTGGAGAGGGGTTGGGGAAGAGAGGCACTAACCAAGAGCCCAGGTGAGGGAGGACTGGGGGGAGATACAATTAACTCTTTGCAGCCACAGGCCATGGACTTTGGGCAACCTGCTGCCATTAGTTGTAATTGCTAATTCAGGCGGCGGGTGGGGGGGAGGGGGGTAAGAGAGCATGGCACCCCACAGCCTCTAAGGAAGGTTGGAGACTCCAGATCCCTGTGCTTCCTGGGGATTCTGTGTGGTCAGCATCCACCTGCAAAGTGCCCTGTCCTTGGATGTCCCTGGAGAAGGAGACCCTGGCACTGACAGGGTCTCAGTGCACAAACCTCAGGTGATGCTGCCATTAGTGGCAGTTATCTGCTTGCTCAGGGCTGTTCCTCTAGGGAAAGGGCAGGGGCAGTCTGGGAACTGATCAGTAGGAAGGACTTCTGTGGGACAGCTACCCAAATGTCCTTACTCTTCCTGGTGGAGGTGGGCTTGTTCACTGCCTGCTCCCTACAGCCTCTGCCCTTGTGGCTCAGTGCTTAGGCTCCGGGACCACTGACCCATACAAGGCATTGAGGGGACAAGCAGATACTGGATGTTTCAGGATTAGGGGTGCATTCTCTCCCTGGGTGGGTAATCCCATCCTGCCTGCTTCTCCAAGTCCCCCAGGATGGAGTCCTCTGATCTACTGGGAAGGGACACCAGTTAGCAGACAGGACCTGCTTTGGTTGGGTTGGGTCTAGGTCCACATCAGGACTGGACCCTGCCCTGGGTCAAGACCCCTTGGCCCACTTGCCTGGTTTGGTGGCAGCTCCCCTGGAGTGGCCAGGCTTTCCCTTGGCCAGGCCAATAGTGCCATGCTTCTGTCCATGTCATGTACTCTTGCCAGCCTCACCCATCATCCCGAGACAGGACTCATTCTCACTGGCCATCCTCTCTCTAGTCCACAGCCTTCTCTTTGACACCCCCCCCAGCTCCCCCCCCACACACACACACACACCCCATATCCAGGACCAGGCTCACTGTCAGGGACACATTAGGCTGGTGAGAGGACCCCCAGCCCTGTGTGCACCCAGGTGTGCCCTTTCACATGGTAACAGGGCCAAAGGTGTCTGGGCCCTCCCATAAAGGCCAAGACTGGGCATCATGCCCTGGCTTCCATAGAGGACCTGTCCCTGTCCTGCCTGTGTCCTACCACCAGGACATCAGGTTCTAGTCCCTGGGGTGACCCATCCTACTGGTCAAGGCAGTTTCCTATGTGCCTGAGTTTCCCCAGTGACCTGTGGTTCCCAGCTCTTTGTGGGGCGCAGTAGGACAGGCAGGAGCCACTGGGGTCTGGTGGTCATTTCCTAGCCTTGCCCCCCTGGCTCTTTAGCCGCTGGAGCCCTCAGGGCCTGAGTTCTCAGATGCTCACATGACGTGGTTGAACTTTGTCCGACGGCCAGAAGATGGTTCCTCCAAGAAACGCTGTCGCTGTCAAGGCCAAGACAAGAAGTTGGTGAGCCCCTGGGCTGCCTCGGGGCCAGCCTTCCCAGGATCCTCCAGGGGGTTTAAACCCAGGGCAGGGGTGGCACTGGCTCCTACTGGGACCCTCACTTTCTCCTGCCTCCCCAGCGAGGCCTCTTGGGTCCCCCGGGGCCCCCTGGGCCTCCAGGACCCCCAGGGCCCCCCGGTGTGGAAGTCGCCCCAGCAACCCTGCTTCAGGAGTTCAAGGACATGCTGAAGGGTGAGGCTAACCCTAACCCTCTCCAGGCCCAGGAAGCCCCCACAGGGCCCTCAGGGGCCTCACCCAGGTTGCCTCCTCCCTGCAGAGGCCACAGAACGGCGGTTCTCAGCACGGCCAGACCCGCCACTGTCCCGTGGGGCTGGCCCATGGCTGACGGTTGAGGCCTTTCACTGCCGGCTGAAGGGCCCCGTGCTGGTAGACAAGAAGACACTGGTGGAGCTGCAGGGTTTCCAGGCTGTGAGTGGGGATGTGGGCCCAGGGCAGGTCCTGACATCTCTGGGGCACCCACTGCAAGTTCTCATTCACTAAGAGGGGTCTATGGGGACAGGAAGCAGCGTGGGGCCCCTACAGGTGAGATGGGCCCACGGACAAGACTGGGCAGTGTCTGAGCACATGTACGCATTGGCGATCTGGGGAGCCCATGCAGAGGGTGTGGGTGGCCTTGGTCAAGGTTAGGACCCCCAGTATGCCCAGACTGTTCCTTATACCAGGACTCTGGCAGGGCCAGGGTAACCAAGGAGCAGGGAAGCCCTCTGTGTGGGGCTCTTGGGTCCCCATCCACTCTTTGGGGCCTGGGTTCTGTGCCCTGAAACTCAGATGGAGGTAGACACAGGGGTCAGCCCTGTTCTTCTCCCATGAGAATGAGAACCGCTTGGTTCAGTGGCTGTCGCCAATAGCGTCTCCCCCTGGTGAGGTGTGCAGGGTGAGGGTCCAGGCCCTGCAGCCAGCCGCTCACTCACTGCCCCTTACAGCCCACTGCCCAGGGTGCTTTCCTGCGGGGGTCTGGCCTGAGCTTGGCCTCAGGCCGATTCACAGCCCCAGTCTCCGCCATCTTCCAGTTTTCCGCCAGCCTACACGTGGGTGAGCCAAGCTGGGCCGTGTGTTTGGTGAGGGTGGGGATGGGTTAGGCCTCAGGGGTGGACACCTGACACTGTGGGGCCATCGGAGATGCTACTGCCCCATTTGGGGCCCTGTGTTCTGGGGCCACACATCCACCCTCCCCCAGCCCCTTGGGGTCTGCCCTTGGGCTGTGTGTCTTGAAGCCCCTCTCCTACCACTGTCTCTGCAGACCATAGTGAGCTGCAGGGCAGGGCCCGGCTGCGGGCCCGGGACACTGTGCGTGTCCTCATCTGCATCGAGTCCCTGTGTCACCGCCACACGTGAGTGTGCCAGTCCCTGGGTCCACCTTTGGGGCCGGGACCACAGGCAAGCATCATGAGTGTATCTGAGCCTTCACTCTTGCCCTGCCCAGGTCCCTGGAGGCCATCTCAGGCCTGGAGAGCAACAGCAGGGTCTTCACGGCACAGTTGCAGGGGCTGCTGCAGCTGCAGGTGAGGGTGGCATGCTGACTCAGGTCATAGCCACTTGGGGGTCTGCCCTTGGGCTGTGTGTCTTGAAGCCCCTCCCCTACCATTGACTGCACAGACCATAGGGAGACAGTGGCTGGGTTCAGGGCCAGGGGCTGACAGCCCAGCGGGAGTCACTCAGGACCCTGGACCTAGCGTCCGGGAGGGCACTGCCTGGTGGGACAGCTCTTAGGTGCATAGGTGGTCCTTCATCTGGGCTGGGCCTTGGCCCCAGGTGCTCTTCCTGTGTCCGGGAGGCTGTGGGACCAGGATACCCACAGGCAGTGATGCCCACCGTGGTGCCTGCAGGCTGGGCAGTATGCCTCCGTGTTTGTGGACAACGGCTCCGGGGTGGTCCTCACCATCCAGAGTGGCTCCAGCTTCTCTGGGCTGCTTCTGGGTACCTGAGGGTGCAGAGGGAGCACCCTGTCAGGACCTGTGATTTCCCGTCTGAGGAAGGAGGCGAGAAGACCCCCAGTGGATTCCTGTGGTCACAGCAATAAAAGCCCCAGTACTCTGTTGCCCCGGGGTACTGTCTGGTTATTTCATTGGTGGAGGTGGGCGGGTGGCCATGGTCTGCCTGATGGTGTGCGTGCAGCCCTGGAGGATAGGGTGTAGACCTGGGGGCTTAATGAGGTCCCTACCACATAGCCCCCAGGCTCTCCTGCCTCTGGGGGAGGTTGCAGGAGCAGCCAGGCCCCCTGGCAGTTTCCACACGTGCTAGGGGCTGTGTTGACTCTGAGGGACCAGGACAGACGTCCATGTAGGTCCCAGCCCATGGCCTGGAACCCCCTCTCCTAGGATCTGTGCCGCCTTAGAAGGCAACCTGTTTGGCCTCAGGGCCCTGGAAGCCTCATCTTGGGGAGCAGGCCATGTGGAAAGACAGGCAGCTAGCTCTGGGGGCTGCATCCTGTGGGGGAGAGAAGAGCATTCGGATCTGTGCAGGCCATGGGTGGGACCACACCACGAGCACCTGTGGGCCCAGGTGTGCCTAGCCACAGGTATGGGCTGGGTAAGGCTGCCCAGCTGAGACAGGAGAGGGACAAGCGGCAGGCATCCACTTCTTGCCACCTTCCCCAGCGATGGCCTCCACATCCCAAAGGCCAGGGGCTGTGGAAGTAGGTAGGGTGGGCTTGGCAGAGCAGCCTTCCACCGCGGCCCTTGAGGCAGGAGCTGCTGGCCAAGGCCCTGACTTTCTGTTGTCGGTTTGGGTTTGAGGTCACCTATGGCTACACCATTTTGGCTCTGGCAAACCCAGACCTCAGGATGCCTGGGGTGGAGTCAAACTACCCAGATATGCTTTCTGGTTGGCACCCAGGCCCTCAGCAGGTGGCAGTGGGCCCCGAGCCTCTGACTCCTCCACAGATGCCCCAAGGAGGTGGGCAGGGAGGGCCTCCTCCCCCTGGAATCATCTCTCAGAGTCAGGGTGGGAGGTAGCCAGCAGGCAGAGGGATGTGTCTGCAGGCTCTGGGCAGGGTGTGGGGTGCAACAGTAGGCAGGAAGAGGCTGTGCCCAAGGCTATTGCCCCTCCTCTGGGGACTTGACTCATCTGGGAGGACAGAGGAGGGCCCTTCCCTGAAGCCTGATCTGCAGTGGGAAGGCTGATCCAGCCAGGCATGGAAGCAGAACCAAGCAGGCTTGCCAACTGACCCGTCCCCACCTCTCTCCCTGATCCCCCCAGAGTGGCGTCAGGGGCTGGGCCTGTTTACAGGGGTCTCTGCTTCACTGCGGCTGTTGCCGCCAGGTTTGGCAGGATATCCCTTACAACCTGCAAGGGCCAGTGTGGAGCACCCCTGGGTCCCCCATCAAGGAGGCTGAGAAGGGAGGGCTACCTGGGGGGCCCAGGCTTCGGGCAGGTGACTATCCCTACCCTAAATTCCCAACTCCTGAGGTCCTGATGAGTCACAGGGGCCCAGGCTAGGTGAAGAAGTCCAGACTTGGGAGCCCCCTGCAGTTCTGTCACTACCCTTGCTGGTGCAGCCCACCCCACTGGGCCAAGGTGGAGCTCTGGGGTTTCCCTGCAGCCCCAGTCCCACTGGCCATAGAGAGAAAGGCCACATTGAAAGGACTATGAGCACATCGGTGGAGGCACTGAGGACCCAAGTCCTGGCGGAGGCAGAGCAGGACTTGAGAGGACGGACGGCCTGGGCATATGTGTGTCCTCATGTCATGTCTGCAGTGCCCTGAGACGCAGGAGCCCTGGGACACAGATACCCCACTCACATCTGATTTCCAGGGGCTCCTGCCGGCCCAGCCCTGAATCGCTAGTCCACACCTCCCTTCTCTGCCCTGCGAGGAGCAGCAGCCCCACCCCGGGCAGAGTGAGCTAGGGCCAGAGGCAGCCTCCCAGGACAGTGGGCTTGCCTTGGCCTGGCTGCACCTGGTGGGGTCTCCCACCACCCTTCTCTGGGCTGTGGTCCTCTTGACTGCAAGGATTGTGATGTTCAAGATGGAGCCCTGGAGAATGGGACCTGGGGTCCCACAGAGAGACAAGGAAATGAGAGATGAGACACCAAGAGCGAGGCCAGCACTGCAGAGCCACACTCGGGCAGGTGGCCAGGCTGAGGTGGGCCCCTCCTGGTGCCCGGCTCCACCTGCAGCCATCTCGGTGTGTCAGCCAGGGACCCCAGACCTGGACCAAGAATGGCCTGTGCCTCTCCAGTCAGTGTCCTGGGTGCTCGTGTTGATGGCTGAGTGTTCACACGGATGACATCAGGAACCTGAGGGTGTGTCCCAGTGTCCCCACACAGGTGCCCCTGAATGTCTTGAGTTTCTGTGGAGGGAGTGTGTGGGGGGTCTCTATGTTTCCGGGGGTCTCTGCTCTGAAGCCAGGGCTTGCTTCAGGGCCAGAATTACCAGGCCCCTGTGCTATAATCATGGGGCAGGTTTCAGATGAGTCACTGAGCTCAGAAGTGGTCCTTGGCACCAAGGAGCCCCAGTCTTACGGACTTATGGATAGAGATGGTGGCCCAAGGTAGAGAGGTTGCTATCTAGAGCCTCAATCTGGCTCACCGTCATGGCTGCCCAGGGCATTTGGTGCTCCCTGGCTGGGGAAGCTTAGTGAAAGGGTCACAGGCGAGGGGCTTCTTACCCCCAACAAGGGGCTCCTGGTGCCCTGCCTTGGGGAGAAGCCCCTTGGGTGGCAGCAGGAACCTCGGGTCATCCATGGACTCCATCCTGTTCACTGACTGGGCTTCCAGGTTAGGCTGCTGTTGCAGGCAGGATTCCATCGCCTGGGACTTCAGCAGCCTGAGGTCTTCTGCAGCCTGGCACTTGGGCTGGAGAGCATTGTTGGTGTGGGCAACATGCCCCTGGCCTGCCAGCACAGTGTCACTATGGGCATTCCTGCCCGCCTGTGCGCCTGGTGGTTGTTTGGGTGGGCCTGGTGTGGAGTCTGGGGACAAAGGGCCTTTGTTTGGGAGGATTTAGGGCACTGCCCCTCCTGTGGGGCAGTGACTCACGGGGTTCTTCCGGTGTGATAACATCAGTTTTGCAACAGCGGGCATGTCATACACATGGGCCGCCTGGCCCGGTGGGGCTCCTGCCTTCACCTGTACCCACAGCCCTGAGACTGCCCTGCTGGGACATGGGTGTGCAAGGTGGCAGCCAGGGCAGAGCAAACGAGAAGTCAGGGGTTGGAGGCCCAGCAACTCCTTTCCACAGTGAAGTGTCTCCATGAGCTCCACTCAGTCCCCTAAGCCTGTGTCCACCTCTAGCCCCAAACCCTTCCCTGAAGGCCTCCAGGCCTGCAGACCCACATCAACCCCAAGGGCTCCCTCAGCGGCAGGATGTACTGAGGCCTGACTCTTGGAAATACTTCCAGACAGCTGTGTGTGGATCTTTCTCTGGGACACGGTTGGAGGGTGAGTCCTTGACCCTCTGTCACCGCCCACAGGGACTTGAGCTGGCGTGGCCATCCATCATGTCACTTCCCCTGGGGATCAGAGGTGGGTGGCTGGGAGTGTGGGGCCCCTCGGGGGAGGCTGGGCCAGCTGAGACCTTCAGACGCCACTGTAGGGAGGGCTAGGGCTTGGGTCACCTCCCTCTCTGGTCAGAGGCTGGGTCAGGCTCCAGATTAGTGGGAGGTGGAGCTGGACATGGGCTCTGCTTGGGCTCCTGCCCCACACAGACCTTGACTCAGAGGGTGGGCTCTGCTTGTAGTGTTCACTCTGGAGAATGGAGATGACCACTGTCCAGGCTCCTACAGGCACACTCCACAGCTCTTGGCTGTTCCCCGGCTTCATGCTGCATTCAGCTCCAGGGGCAGCTAAGATGGGACAGGGCTCCCAGTGTTGCTGGCAAACTCTGGCTATGGACCTCCTTTGTGGCCCCACTGGAGCCAGGTGCCAGCTTCAGCCCATGGAGATGCTGCTGGCCAGGCCAGTGTAGAGGCCTGAGTCTGGCAGGAAGCAGAGAGTTCAGGGAACCCGGCCTTCTGGATTCTTCTGCACCTGCCTTCCCTGACTTCTCCCCATAGTGTCCTGGGCCTCAGCCACCCTCCTTGTAAGCCCACCCACTGTGGGTATTCCCAGGGAGGAAGGGATGAGGGGATCCAGAGAGTCATGCCATGCTGAAGGAATTCCGGGCATGTGGGGTAACGCCAGGCCCCAGGAAGCAGTGGGGCACCCTAGGATTGTTTCAGCGTTGGTGGTGTGACTGGTGTGGGGAGCCGAGAGAGGAGGACACACTTGTGGAAACAGAGCTGAGGGGGGCTGGCAGTTCCAAAGGAGAGGGAACAGGTGCCCACAGAGGCCAGTTGATGGTTGGGGGGAGGGGAGCAGGGCTGCTGGGGCTTCGGGGTCCCAGGAACAGAGATCCCTGGGAGGTTGGGCTATGGTCCCTCAAAAGCACTGTTTGCTTGAGGATGCTAGAATTTTTTTTTTTTTTTTTCCCCCTCACAGTTTTGCCTCATTTGGGCTATTCTGAAAAGGTCTGGGTGGATGGGTGCCTTGGGAGGACCCACTCTGCGGGCAGGTGCCTCCATGCCAACATGGGGGTCAGAAAAGGAGTGCTGTCCTCTGAGCCCCCACAAGGAGACCCTGAGGTGTCCCAGTGCCCTCTGCTCAACCACACACCCTGCCTTGCAAGCCTAAGTATCTCAAGCCCCATGCCTCCTAAGGCCCTGACACTATGTCCCCATCTCCAGGACCAGGACAGCACGTGGCTATGGCCACTCCATCTGTGCCAGGCTTCAGTCTTAGGTCCCAAGTCCTGATACTGCACTGATACAATGTGAATGTGGGACATCAACCAAAGTCGGCTGTGTTCTGCTTTGACAAACTTTGGTGTTCCAAGTTGGATTCAAGACTCTCCCCCTTGCAGGTCAAAACCAGCTGCACACTGGCAACTCCATGTGGTTCGTCTGAATCCTAAAGCTCGCAGCCCTGCCCACAGGAATGCACAGGCCCAGGGCCTGGCCTCAGGAATCTTCCCTGAGCAATTGGCAAGTGTATGTGTGGACGTCTTGGGCATGTGATGCCTGTGGTGCTCTCTGGAGTACTGTGGAGGACAGTGCAGCCCTGGCCCAAGTCCTGCTCTGCCCCAGGCCATGTGGTCCTTGGAGTCTGCAGTCTCTCCAGGCTGCTTTTCTTCCCCTGAACAGTGGAGATAGGCCAGCTGCTCAGCTGATTCTAGGGTCCAGACGAGAGACCCCAGGTGGAAACGGCAAGTAGTTATCTGGGTCCTACGTTACCAACACCCTTGGGGACCCTGCACCCCCTCAGTGGGCAGGGCCCTTCTGCTGCCCTGATTCTTCCAGTCCCATCTAGGCATGATGTACAGGCAGGGTGTTCATCCTGGCTTCAGGGGCCTGCTGGACACGGCTGGCTCCACCTCCTCTCAACCCTGCAGCCTGGGACAGTCTGGCCCCATGCTCTCGGGCGGGAGATAAGTCTTCAGATGGCTGGCCACAGACCCTCTTCACCGCCTTCCAACAAAATAACCCCATCCTGTGCCTGAAATTCACAGCCCGAGAACTCCGAAAGACATCAGCCACCCAGTTACAGAACCCAACCCTGACAAGAAGCCGGGGCTCCGTCCGCACAGGTTGGAGTGGCTCCCACCATCTGTCACCTCATGAAACAACCAGTTTTCATTTCTTGTGTGTGGAGCCCAGGGCCTTGCACACATTAGTCAAGTGCTTCAACACTGAGCCATATCCCAGCCCCAGCTTTTCATACTCAATGGGCACAAAAACAGGGACGGATGAGGGATGTTAAAAATATGGTGGTTCCTGTGGTCAGTATGCCCGTGTGTAAGTCCTGGTCAACACTCCAAGGGCTTGGATTCCTCAGAATGGTGCCAAGTCTGAGCAACCAGGAATCTAAAGGCCTGTGTGGAAACCTTAAAAGGAAAGTCTGTTCAGAAACAGACACACAACTGACCTGTGTGACAAAAAAAAAAAAAAAATGGACAGCTTAAAATTCTTCTGTTTAACATACAGGGGCCTGGTCATCCACTCAAGTTAATTGAAAGATTAACCCACAAACTCCAAGTTCTGAAATAAAAATCTTTTTCTTAAATAATAGTAAAAAGAGACCTGCACACTGTCTGTGTGGAACTCTCATTGACACAAATGTACAATACTTACGTACAGGTCACAGGCAACCACTGAATTATATTTACCATGAACTCACTCAAGAAACAGATCAAAATGCCATTAAAGCTAATTAATGTTAAACCAATTCAAATCTGACATGTGACAGACACAACTGACAAGACACAAGAGAGTGTGACCTATCCAAATAATGCAGTGACAACTTTGGATGGTGACATAGTTAGGCCGCAGGTGAGGGGAGCTGCTGGCCCCAGGGGCCAGGGAGGTTCCTCCTGCCCTCACCCAATGGGAAGCAGCAGCTAGGCTGGGCAAATGTAGGCCAAGACCAGGGGTAGGAGGAGCTGCATTATGCAGCACCTCCAGGAGTCTCCAAACCCACAAGATGTTCTTGGTTAGGACCACAAACGTGGCCACAAAAGCGCACAACTTGGGCGTGCGGTTGGGGTGAAGGGGGCTAGGTGTTGTTTGCTGCCGCCTGGCATCCGCTGTCACCGCATAAGCCAGGTACTTCTAGAGGGCCTGGCAGATGAGTTTGTGTCCCTGGGACTCAGGGGATGCCCTCCTTCCGCTGACAGCACTGCGAAGGTGGCGCCGACCAGTCATAGACATAGGAGAGGCGCAGCTGCACCTCGCGCTTGCACAGCCGGCCTTCACGTAGCAGCATCTGCTGCTTCTCTAGCATGTCCTCCGGGCTCTGCTTGTGTGTCACCAGATATTGGTTGCTGCAGCCGCGCGACTTGTACTCGGTGTCGAAGCGCGGGTCGTGCTCCCGCTGCACATCCACCGGTGCCAGCCAGGCGCCCAGAGACACGTCCTCACTATGCCACGCGCGCAGATACTCGCGGCTGAGGCGCAGGTAATGGACCAGGTCCGCCGAGAGCACGTAGCCCCCGCCCAGCGCGTAGGGGAGATAGTAGTCACAGAGTTGCCACGCAGCCTCGCGCCAGCGACCTCCGGGCTTGACGCGCCCGCGACCCGAGAAGAAACCCCAGTAGAGGCGGCGGCGGCGCGCGGGCTCGCGCGCGCGGAGCTCGGCCAGCAGCGCGTCCAGCCGAGCAAACGAGTCGTCGTCTGCCTTGAGCACGAACTCGAAGGCCACGTGTTCGTCTAGCCAGGCCAGCATGGCCAGCACCTTGGCGGTGAGGTTCTCGTAGGCGTCGCGGAGTGCGGGCAGCAGCAGCAAGTCTCCGTGCCGCTCCTGCTCTCGCTCCAAGGCGCGCCGCTGCTCCGCGCCCAGACCGCCGTCGCCACGCCGCAGCGACGCCCACGCACGCAGCGCTGCCG
>NW_026000102.1:8366031-8392245 GCF_001458135.2 Marmota marmota marmota
AGTCTCATCGCGGCAGCAGCCGCGCTGAATGCGCAGGCGTGGCGCCGAGGGGGCGACGCGTGCACACGACACTCCCGGGCGTCTGGCCCTCTCTTTGGTGCTCCACCGGGCGGCGGGCCGTGGGCGGAAGTCGCCCTGAGGCCGCGAGTTCGGTAGTGCTTGGGTCCGGCCTTTTACCGGGGTGGGGAGGGCGGAGCCAGGACACTCATCACGTGTTCCCGCATGCTACTCTCATTGGCTGCCTCGGAACGTCCGCGCGGGTGCTTCCGCCCGGGGGAAAGATGGCGGCGCCCACGTCCCCGACGGCCCGATGGCTTGCCCGCCTCTTCCCGGAAGAAAGATGGCGGCGGCCTGAGCCGAGGTGGCTAGCGGCGCGAGCGCTCCGCTGCGCTCCCGGACCGGCGCGTGCAGGAGGCGGTGAGTGAGGGCTGTGCCGGAAGCGCTCAGCGGCTCGCGAGTGCGCGTCCGGAGGTCGAGGCGCTTTGTCTGCTCCGGGTCTGGGTTCGCGGGCTGAGGTGGCTTAGCCGGCGTCCTCGGGCCCGCGGGAAGCCGAGGCTGGGCTCGGCTGCCCCGACTCCTGCTGCCTCCGTGCACGTCCACCCGGCGGCGGGGCTCGGAGCCTGGAGCCGAGCGCAGAGCCCCGGACCGTGGCTCGGTCTCTGGATCCTTGTTACGCGTGAGTGCGGCCGCAGCCGGTCCCAGAACTGCAGCCCCGTCCGGGGAGACGCGCCGCGCCCCGGCACTGCTGTCCCTTCCGCACCAGTGGCACAGTCACGCGGGACCGAGGAACCGGGGCCAGGAGGAGCTCAGAGAGTGATAAATAAGACGTTGTAGGACATGCCGTCTTGGAAGTTTATCTGAGTGTGGCCCCATCTCTTGGAAGAGTCAAGGCAGATGTTAACGTTTGGGGACGCGGTTGACAGACCCTCTTAGGTGCGTCCAGCTGCTGTGGGTGGGAAGGACTCCTCGTGGGGAAGTGACGTCTGGAGCCCGGCTCCTTAGGAAGTCCCATTCCGGACTGGAGAGGCTAGGAAGTGAGCTTCCGACTGGTTCAGTCCTGTTGTTGCTTTCACGATAAGATAAGTATCTGCTGTGAACCCAGGAGAAATTTCACTGGATGGACTCCTGATATTTGTGATTATTTGAGTGACTTTTCACTAAATGTTGTGTAAGTACGAGTTTCCTTATGATTCATCAAAATAAATAGGATCAAGCTGGGTGTGGTGGTGCATGCCTATAATTCCAGGGGGCTGAGGCAGTTGGAGAACAGCCTGGGCAACTTACCTTGTCTCAAAATAAAATGAAAAGGGCTGGGGATGTAGCTCAGTGGTAGAACACCCTGGATTCAATCCTCAGTTCCAAAAAAAAGTAGGCTTGAGAACTGCCTAGATTGTGTCAAGGAGCAGAGCTCAGCCCTTTGCACCTGTGTGTGTCTACATCAGTGGTTAGTGAAGTCAGCACCAGAAGACGGCTGTCTTGGTCCTTGCCCCAGGAAGCAGCAGGGCAGGCTTGAGTTCTTTCCTTGGAGACCCCAGGTCCCTTCAGCTTGTGGCTCTTGGCAGGCTGTCTGCCACCACCACCCACCACCTTGAGAGCAGCATCTCTGCTGTTTATGTCTCCAGAGGCAGCACTTCCTGAGTGTCTGGTGTGTGCTGATAGCGTGGTAGTTCTAGGAGACAGAGGCTGCGTAAGATACCCCACTAGGATCCACAGGACTGTAGAGCAGCCACAAGGCACAGAGGTACCTGGAAGGGCTAGCAGGGGTTTGCCAGGTGGACAGATTTCAGGGGCACATGAAACACCTTCCTGGTGTTCCCCAATAGCTGTGAATGAGGATGTGTGTATGGGGTCACACGTGCATAGAGGGATGCGTATATGCACATGTGTACAGGGGTCGGTCATTACAGTGTGAAGGGAGTAGGGGCTGGATCCCTCCTGGGTGAGTGGGAGAGTTTGCCAGCACTCTGCATTAGGGTCCCCAGTCCTCACAAAACCCCATGTGTGGGGTGGTGAGCTTCATGATGTTCAGTGAAACACTTGAGGTCAGAAAGGTCGGGTGACTTAGCCAAGGTAATGGAGCTCTAGAGTGTTCAAGTCAGAACCTGGACAGTGAGTGGTTAGCCCCAGGTACAGGTTGGAGGAGGAGGGGTAGAGTCACGCTGTGTCGGCAGGTTATACTATTGTCATGGGGTAGTTGACCGCTGTCAGCAAGAGACAGCTAGAAACCCGGGGATTGAACCCAGGGGTGCTTAACCACTGAGCCACATCCCCAGCCCTTTTTATTTTTTATTTTGAGACAGGGTCTTGCTTAGTTGCTTAGGGCCTTGCTAACTTGCTGAGGCTGGCTTTGAACTTGTGATCCTCCTGCCACAGCCTCCCAAGCCATTGGGATTATAGGCGTGAGCCACATGCCTGGCTGAGACCCAGGGTCCTTAAAAAAGTAGGGAGGAGGTTAGGGCTGTAGCTCAATGACAGTGTTTGCCTACCCTGGGTTCCATTAGCACTGCAAAGAAAAAAGAACTACCACTCGTGGTCTTGATCCTGTGAATGAGGACCTCTGCCTCTGGCTGTAAGATGAGCATGTTTGCTGAAGTGTTTGCTGAGTTGCACTAAATGGTGGATCTGTGTTTTTTTCTAGACCATTAACTGCTTTTCAAGGTCTGGAAGCTCTCGGCCCTGGGCCTCAACCCGTGCCTCAGCCCTTGGTGGTGCCTGGGGCTTTGCTTGGAGCCACGGCCTTCTGCAGCTCCCCTGTGTCCAGCTCCTGGCCTGCACATTACCAGCTGTCCGCCCTTTCTGGCTCACAGTGATGGTGTCCAGGCAGGCTCCCCTCTGTGGCCTGGCTGCACACTGCCTCTGGTTCCTGGGCGTTATCCTTCTGATGGACGCATCTGCTCGACCCGCCAACCACTCTTCCACTCGGGAGAGGGCAGTCAACAGGGAGGAGAACGAGATCCTGCCCCCAGACCACCTGAATGGGGTGAAGCTGGAGATGGACGGGCACCTTAACAAGGACTTCCACCAGGAGGTCTTCCTGGGGAAAGACATGGACGGGTTTGACGAGGATGCAGAGCCACGGAGGAGCCGGAGAAAGCTGATGGTCATCTTCTCCAAGTAGGTGCCCATGCATGCCATGTTCACCCACAAGGTCCAGTCTGGCTGCTCATTGTGGGAGACGGTGGGGGCCCCGAGGACATCCTGTACGGGACAGCACTACAAGCATGGGCTCATAAGGTCTGTGGTGCTGGGCTGAGGGTGGAGCTGCTGGCCCTGAGCTGTTTATCAAGCCTGGGTCAGCAGAGGTTCAGGGCCAGAGGTGAGCTGTCTGAGGACTCTGAACCAGGAGACTCCCTGGGGCTATGTGTCAGCCCACGCGCACACGCACACTTACTCTCCCTCTCACACTCTCACACCCACCTTTTCTGCTGGCCACTACTGTGGTCAAGGGCATGGTGGGGTGGGGTCACAGAAGGTTGCACTTCTAGCTAGATGGGGAGCAACGCAGTGGCCACAGTCACAGAACATGCACATGGCTCCTATTGCTTCCTCTGTTCCTGTCGCCTGTCCCCAAGCCCTGGGTCTCTTCCTCCCTTGACAGGGTCTTTGCTCTGAGTCCTGCAGATGGGCAGGCATTTGTGTGGCCACCTGCTGCACAGTGTGCTCGGTGAACAGTCATGAGTGGAGGCCACAGGGTCTGGATGGTTCTGCTGCTGTGCCTGAGGGAGGGTCTGTTCCTCGGATGGACTTTGCCCCCAGTGGCAGCTGCGGACCACACCACCCACCTCTCCAGGGTTCCAACAGCCCCCCAGAAAACCCTAAGCCCGGGTTTTCTGCATCACCATGGGGAGGGTGGTGTCACTCTTCCCGGCAGGTTGGCAGCGGCCTTTGGAGTCTTGAAGGCCAGTGATGTTGTCTGTCAGGGGTTCTGGGGGCCGTGTCTGATCTCACCCTCCGTCTGCTCTTCCACAGGGTGGATGTGAACACTGACCGGAGGATCAGTGCCAAGGAGATGCAGCGCTGGATCATGGAGAAGACGGCCGAGCACTTCCAGGAGGCTGTTAAGGAGAACAAGATGCACTTCCGGGCTGTGGACCCTGATGGCGATGGTACCTTGGGGCCTGGTGGATAGGGCTCCAGGCAAGGGACCAGAAGGTCAAGGAAGCCAGAGGCAGGGGCCCCTGAGCATGGCAGGGGGCACCATAGGGACACAGAGCTGCTGCCAGCTGGTCTGTTTTCACAGTGGCTGGCATTCACTGAAGATGTAGGATACACAGAGTAGCAAGTGTGGTCCTCATGTTTCCTTGAAAGAAACTCAGCTTGTTAGGAGTTTGGGGCTCCTGCCCTGTGTACAGCCAGGCTGTGCCTCAGTTGGCCCTGTGTGATGGAGACCCCCGCTGGCCCTGCTGGTGAAAAGGCAGGTCCAGGGTGCTGGCCCGGATTGTGGGCTAGGCACTGGGTGCTCCACCCCTTGACCTCTGTCTTGGGGGGATGCTGAGAGCAGGTGGTCCCGGTCTTCTGCCCTGCAGCTCACTGTGACCAAAGGATCTCTGACAGGTGTCCTACAATAACTAAGAGTCTCTTTCGCAGTGCTTCCTGCCAAGTGTCCTCACAGACCTGTTCTTCTAGGCCGCGTCTCCTGGGATGAGTACAAAGTGAAGTTCCTGGTAAGCAAAGGCCACAGTGAGAAGGAGGTTGCTGATGCCATCAGGAACCACGAGGAGCTCAAGGTGGACGAGGAGAGTGAGTGCTGGGTCCTGGGCAGTGGGGCAGTGGGTCGCCTTGCTGGGTGTGTGTGGCCAGCTGTGGTTAGAGGGCACCTGAGCCTCACAGGTCTGTACAGGATGCCTGGCAGACCTTGCAAGGCCTGGGCCTGGGGATCTGCTCCAGCTCTATAGGGGAGGGTGAAGCACCCCTGGGCATGTGCGTGTGGTGTCCTCTGGACGGTGTGGGTGGGTGGCTAAGAGGGAAACGGGGGGCTGTGTGGAGATCCACACACCCTGAGGCACCCGCAGGGAGGGTGGTGAGTGGTGGGTAGGTGCTCTGGGGTGCATGCATAACTGGCAGGCACACTGTACACCTCAGTGCCATGGCTTAGTTACGATCGAGGCCGATCTCTGGACTCGGGAGGCAGGGAGAGCTGGCCCCGTGAGGGGAGGCTCCATGGAGAGAACAGCCTGGGCCACGATCCCAGGCCCAGTGGTAGGCACGTGGGCAGGGCCTGGCAGAGACCTTCACAGAGCAGCAGTCAGGCAGGAGCCGGCAGCGTTCTGTGCCTTCCAGGGGACCCCGCCTCCGTCAGGTGTGGGGTGTGGGGAGCAGGCCGACGGGGAATCCTCAGCCTGGTGTCAGCCATGCCACACCAGGGGGCAGGGGCAGGGGCAGGGCCCGGCTCCAGGGGACTGTGGGGAGGACTGTCTCATGGACATGCCCTGTGAAGCAGGATGAGGGGACTAGACCCATCTGGCTCTGTGCCCTCCCTGTGCCCTCGCCCCTGTCATGCTGGATGGACTCCCTCGGCCCACGTCTGGCTCCACATAGGTTAGGCCCATGGTGTCCTATCGGTCCACCTTGTCCCCGTGGGGGCTGGTGCCTGTGGGCCCTGCATGCCACCCTTCAGCTGGGGTGTGTGGCTCCCTGGCGGGGCGGGGCCCAGTGGGCAGCAGGGAAGCCTGTGAGCCTTGAGCCCTCCTGCTGCCCGTGCGCAGGCCCTACCATGGTAATACTTTGCTCCTGTCTTTCTCTTTTCTCTCCGGTTTCTTTTTTTTTTTTAGATGGGTTTCAAACTCCTGGGCCCCAGCAGTCCTCTTGCCTCAGCCCCCCATGCTGGGCTGACAGGCCCCATTGCCCAGCCCAGCTCTGTCCCGAAGGAGGGATTTGGATGTTTGGGTTTCCCTCCTCCCTGCTCACCTGTCTCTGCTGCCCCTGGAGTTCCCCTTCGGGGGGCCCTGGGGTCTGTCCTCCTGCCTAGCAGTGGGGAGCTGCTTTGGCTGGCCCTGTCTTCCACCTCATCTTCCTTTGGGGGCTGGTCGTCTCTGGGCCCCTTCACTTGGTGTGTCTGTCCTGTGTAGGACATGTCCTTCCTGCACATGCGAAGTCCCTGTCTGTCCTTGGACTCAGTAGCGGTGTGTCAGGATTCATGGCATCTTGGGTGCCTGTGTGCCCCTGAGGTCCCAGTCCATGCTCCAGCCTGTACGTCGACCTTCTCCACCAGATCCGGAGGTTCACATCCAGATCCTCTTCCCACAGAGGTCCCATCCACAGGTGCCAGGGAGTGTGTCTTGGGGGTTGGCCAGCAGGTCTTAGGGTAGTTCAGTGGGACAGTGCTACAAGACTCCTGTGCTGTCTTGTGGAATGATCCTGCCCAGAGAAAGGGTCTTGGGATGGGCTGTTCAGCAGGTCTGCCTGTCCCATTTGGGTCTCAGGGTTGACCCCGTCCTGCCATCCATGGAGCAGCCAGGGAAGGGGGCAGCCTGTGTTTACCAAGCCCCGTGTCTCCCACCTTCCTAAATTTTTTTTTGTTTTAATTTTTGGTTTGTTGAGATGGACTCCTGGGCTCAGGCAGTCTTCTTGACTCCAGTGTCTGCCATAGCTGGGACTCTTGGTATGTGCCACCACCCCTGGCTCCCATCTTTGTTCAGAGTCTGTCCTGTGAATTAGGCCACCACCGGGTGGCCTGTTGAGCAGAAAGCGCTGAGATGCAAAGGTCACCCCCAGCTGCCACAGCTAGGAGGGCTCCGGGTTCTGGAGGGGGTTCTGTAGCCAGGATAGGGCCTGGGGCTGAGTCAGGACCCAGGTGAAGCCTCGCTGCAGGCACCAGGACGTGGTCACTGACCACAGTGGGTCCCAGGAGGATGAGGGTATCCTGTTTTGCCTGGGGACGTGTGGGGATGTCCCAGACATAGGTAGCTGCCGCTTCAGAGAGCGAGGGCCGTGTCCACAAGCTCTTCGTGGGCCCAGCCGGGAGGGCCCCTGGGAAGCTCTGCTCACCACCTCAGTCATTTCTAGAAACTGGGTTTTCTGCAGCACCGTGCTTGCTGGGTGAGGCTGCACGTGCAGTGAGTAGGGAGCAGGCGATGCCGTCTTTCCTGCAGACTGCGGGGGTGAGTCAGCCCGCGGCGTGATTTCCACTTCTGCCTAGGAGTAAACAGCCGGAGTGTGCGGGGCCAGGGGTCAGGACCGTGGGTCAGGGCCACGGGGGTCTGGGCTGTGTCAGAGGGTCCTGGGCTTCGCCCCGTAGGCCCTGCCCTCCCAGGTGGGCCAGGCCCTGGGCCTCAGCTCAGTGCGTCCTGCAGGCTGCTCTCTCGGAGCCTTCTGGCCTTGGTGCCAGGATGCTCACAGGCCTGCCTCTCTCAGCACAGGAAGTCCTGGAGAACCTCAGAGACCGCTGGTATCAGGCAGACAATCCCCCTGCAGACCTGCTGCTGACGGAGGATGAGTTCCTGTCATTCCTTCACCCTGAGCACAGCCGGGGCATGCTCAAGTTCATGGTCAAGGAGATCATCCGGGACTTGGGTAAGGCCCATCCTATGGCTGGGCTGCATCCGGCCCAGCAGGCCTCAGGCCTGGGGGTGACCAGTGACTTGGAGTGCCTGTGCTTCCTGAGTGGCCAGGTTTCACCACTCTGCTGCCCAGAGGCCGGGAAGGAGGGTAGGCCAGGCCTGGCCAGGTTTTGGAGCAGGTCCATAAGAGGCACCTGTTGGCACAGTCTGCAGCATCGCCACACAAGGTGTCTTTCAAGTGTCCCCCCCCTCCCTGCCCCGTGTCTGTAGACCAGGACGGCGACAAGCAGCTCTCTCTGCCTGAGTTCATCTCGCTGCCTGTGGGCACCGTTGAAAACCAGCAAGGCCAGGACATTGACGACAGCTGGGTGACAGACAGGAGGAGAGAGTTTGAGGAGCTGATTGACTCCAATCACGATGGGACCGTGACCATGGAGGAGCTGGAGGTGAGTGAGGACAGCCCTGGGGACAGGGCTGCATCCTGCAAGCCCACAACAGTGACTGGAGAGAGGACGGCCACTGTGGTGGCCGTGGACCTGGGTAAGGCTGGCTGTGGCGGGTCCTTGGTTGTACCTAGCACTTTCCAGGAGGGCCCACCCAGGGTGGGCGTTGGCCTTTCTGCCCAGACACATCAGAGAGACAGAAACTCCCGGAAGACCATGGGGCCTGCTCCTGACTTGGCGGCTCGGTCCTTGGGAGGTGTTGGGATTCTGTCTTTTTCCTGTTTTGTTTTGTTTTTTTTAGTGTTAAATAGCTGTCACTGCAGTCTGTTGTCACAGTCGCTTTCTGTTTATTGGTGGTGCTGGGATAGGCCCTGGCCTCATGGACGAGGGCTCTGTCGCTTTGCACACCCTGCCCTGTGTCGGGGGCTCCTGGACCCTTTCTCAGGGCCCAGAAGGAAGCACACATTGGACCCAGTTCTGAAGGGGCCTGTGGGCTGGCAGGCGGGTGTGGAGGGTCACGGGGCTCTATTCCAGAGCCCTCAGTTTCTCTGATGGTGAGCAGGGCTGGCTGCGGTTCAGCCCTTCATCAGCCCTGGGTTCTACGGCCGGCCGGGCCCTCCCTGCCTCGTGGCCACACCAGTGTGTTTGGTATGACCCATTGCAGGCCCCAGGCAGGTGTTTCAGGGCCCCCAGCTTCTTGTGTGCTTCCCATCCATCATCATCTCCCTTCTGGAACATTCCAGAACATGCCCACATTCCCTGTCCTGCAACCAGTGGGCATTTTAATCGAGGAGCCACACTTTGAGTGGTTACAACAATAAAGCCTTGTGCCTCTCCCCTGAGACAGAATGTGCCACTCTTTAGCTTGTCCCGGTGTCCATGTCCAGGTGTGTGGGGGAGGACAAGCTGGGTTGGGCCACTCAGGGTGTGGGGAGTGGACTGCTGACCATGCCGGCACTTGCCACAGAACTATATGGACCCCATGAACGAGTACAACGCCCTCAACGAGGCCAAGCAGATGATCGCCATTGCGGACGAGAACCAGAACCAGCACCTGGAGCCCGAGGAGGTGCTCAAGTACAGCGAGTTCTTCACGGGCAGCAAGCTCATGGACTACGCCCGCAACGTGCACGAGGAGTTCTGAGCGGCCCTGGGTGGGGGGGCTCGTCCCACCTGCAGGGGTCACCACCAGCCACAGTGTGCTGCCCAGAACCTTCCTTCCTGCGGGCCATGCGCAGCTCTGGCTCAGTTCCCAACCGCAGCGTGGCCCAGGTTCATTAAAGATCTGCTCACTACCCTGTGTGTCCCTGTGCAGTGCGGGTCCAGCGGGTGGCCAGTCCCCAGGCCAGACTGAGCTGAGCGTGCCCAGCCTGGCTCTGCCCTCTGGGCCTCCATGCCTCCGTCTCTTCTGAGAACTGCTGAGTTCTGCTGAAGGTGCTGACCGCGTCAGCGCCGGGCCCCTCGCGGGCTGCCCACACCGTGGGAAATGGCGTACCTCCTGCCGTTTCCTGGAAAACTGAAAGGACAGAATCAGCTCTGCTGCCAGTGGTCGGGCCGTCAGGAAGGCCCTGCTTCCTGGACGAGGCCCGGGTGGGTCACTGGGCGGGCCTGGAGCCTGTTGGACCACGCGGGACCGCAGGCAGCCTGAGAAAACGCCAGCCTTCCTGTCACAAGGACCGTTGATCTAAAATAAGTCGGTTTTTCTCACGCTCCCTCCTTTTGGTGGAAAAAGCGAACACGGCAGCTGGGAGTGTCTTAGGCCAGGCAGTTCCACCAGAGTCTGTCTTTGTTTCTCTGTTTCTCTCTTTGTTTTGAAGACGTTGATAGACCTTTACTTTATTCATTTATTTATATGTGGTGCTGAGACTGGAGCCCAGTGCTAGGCAAGTGTTCGACCACTCAGCCCCAGCCCCAGCCCTCGCTAGAAGTTTTTGAGGTGGGCATTTGGTTAACGTGAGGGGTTCCCAGCTTTTGTTAAACAGTTGATTGTACTAAAGATGGAAGAGGGCAGCCACAGAAAATGAGACAGCTGTGACCAGCGGGGACTGTGCCCATGGAGCTGGTGGGTGGCTTCGATGAGTCAGTCTTGTGTGGGGGTCAGCAGCAGAGCACGGTCGGGGGGGGGTGGAGAGTGGGACGGGTGCCTTAGGACGGCTGGTGTGCCACCTGCCTCTTGCCATCCTGGGCCCACCCTGCATTCCTGTGTGACTGGCCATCTTCCACCAGGACCTGCTTCTGTGCAGTACGGGTGGACCCCGACAGCTCTGAGGGTGTGCTAGCATCGGGATTGGTTTGTAGACCAGAAGAAAGACTTCAGATCCCAGACCGTGGTGTCAGCAGGAAAGTCCCCACAGGCTCTGCCTTCTGTAACGTCTCCCAAATGGCAATGCCCACCCTTCTGGGGTGTGACCACGTTGGGCTGGCCTGTAGCCTGTCCTTGCCAGTCAGTGCTCCTGGTCCCCCTCAGCTCATGGCCCTGGGCTGGGGCGGCATCTGAGAACTGGCCCGTGGGCAGTGCAGCAGCCGAGGTGTGAGCTGACGGCAGGCTGGACGCTGTGGTGTGCACCTGTTCTTTCTGAGGCCGCCAGGTCAGCCATTTGTGACCCAGCTGCTCTGGGTACCCCTGTGACTGCCATACTCAAGGGAGGGGGGGACGCATGCACACACTGCCCTGGGTCATGGACGTGAGGCTGTGCTCGGGTCCTTTTGCTTACACCTGTGGTCTCCCCTGCAGACCTCAGGGATCTGAGTTCAGTGGACAGACTGGAGGCAGTTCCTGACAGTGCCTCTGCAGACCTGGGACTTCCCACCCAAGGCCATGGGAACTGCACAGGCAGTGCCACTGTCACTACCGGCAGGGCAGCTTCAAGCAGGGGATGCTGCTTCCCAAATGAACCTGCTGGAGGGTGGGCAGCCAGCATCCAGGTTTCAGTGCACCTCAGGTCACCTGTGGGCAGGTGCCAGCCCCTTGGCCGGTCATGCACAGCTTTTGGCAGAAGAGACCAGCCTTGCCAGAGGGGCAGGCAGAGGAGGAAGGCTGCTTCAGAGTGGAAGAGGTGCACATCAAGACCCCCAGCTCACCCTCAAAAGAAACCATTTGGCAAATGCAGGCTTCTGGCTGCTCATGGGCCACGGGTTTAAAGATGAGGACCTTCCTTCCTCCAAGACCCCACTGCACTTAGAGGCTTGGGAGGGGGGTGGTCTCTCCTTCCACTTCCTTCCAACTGCTGTCTGGTCCCCACTTGGCCCCGCCTCCAGGCTGGGAATTTCCTGCAGGTGGGCCAGGCCACTCTCACCTGTGTGGCTCGTGGGTGGGGGATTTCCAGCCCCTTCCCTCTGCTCATCCTGCAGGGGTGGGGAACTCCATTTGCAGCTTTCAAAATTAACTCGGGAATAGATGATCCTGTCATGGCACAATTTAATAGGTACAGAAGGGACAGAGAGAGCCCTCCCAGTCCTTACCCGACCCATTTTCTTCAAGCAAGAGTGGTATCAGAGGGTGTCCACATGTAAGAAAAGAAAGTCTGTGCTGGGTGTGGTGGCCATGCCTGTGATCCCAGTGACTCTGGAGGCTGAGGCAGCGGGGTTCAAGTTCCTACATTCAAGGCTAGTCTGGGCAACTTAGGAAGACCCTGTCTCCAAAATAAGTAAATAAATAAATAAAGGATTGGGGATGTAGCTCAGTGGTAGAGCACTTAGCATGCATGAGGTTCTTGGTTCAATCCCTGGTACTGCAAAAAAATTAAAACAGTTATAATCCCAGCTACTTGGGAGACTGGGGCAGAAAGATTGCAAGTTCAAGGCCAACCTCGCAATTTAGTGAGACTGTCTTGAAACTAAAAGGACCGGGGATGTAGTCAGTGGTAAAGTGCCTCTGGGTTTGATTCCTCTTTATCACAAATAACATATGCACGTGTATGTGTCCCTGTTGTACACATGTGCACATGGGTGTGCACCTGTGTGTGCTCTTCCCTTCCCATGCCCAGGTGGCTGCATGCACACTCTGCCCTGGGTCGTGGACACGAGGCTGCTCTCAGGAATGAATGCCCCAGGAGTTCCTGTCTCTCCGTGTGGCCCTGTCCTGTGAGTGGCCTGTTGCGGGTTTCGGATCTCGTGACGAAAAGGCTCAGGGGTCACTCCAGTTACACTGGGCTAACTGGGCTGCACAAAATAACCACACAAGAGACACAAAGACCTTTTTCTTTGGGGTCGCTGTGACGGCTCCTCTGACCTTAAGGGTCCGCAGGAAGAGAGAGCGAGAACACTTGCTGACCCCTTTTATTGAGGGAAGCTATTCAAATGAGGCCAGGGGTCAGGTTTCAGGGGGCTGAGTATCTTCATGATGTCCACTGTCAGCAGGTTGACTGACACCTGGGTAGGCCACACTCAAGGGCACAGTAAGAGGAGGGGACACACACAAGGCCCTTCCATGGAAGATTCTGTCCTAAACAGGGCAAGGGGTTAGATTACAAAGGAACAGGTGAGCCTAGCTCCATCCATGGGCTGTAGCAAGACACACCCAGGCACGAGACAGCGACCCTTGCACCCAAGAAGGGTGGGGAAAGCTCTGCCACATTTCTGCGACTGAGCGCCTCAGCACCCAGCCGGGGAGTGTGACCCAGTCACATGTAAGGTTGGTCTCCCACAGCCTGTAATCAGTTCTCTGGAAGACAGGGTTGTCCAGGCCATCAGCAAGGACAAACGCTCGTCCCGACAGGGATGCAGGGACACACGCATGTGCACGCCAACAGGCACGCACCTGCTTACACACTTTCTTCCCGCCCCTCCCCACCCTCCCCCGCAGCCCTTATAGCCACATCCTGCCAGGAAACCCCCAGACTCCTGTGAAGGCAGAGATGAGGACGTGCGCGGGGGCTTGGGGGCCTGCTGCCCTTCTGCTCCTTGGGCTCCTGCTTGAAGTCAGGGCTGCACTGAACTGTGTCGGAGACACCTATCCCAATGGCCAAAGGTGCTGTCAAGAGTGCCAGCCAGGTGAGTAGCCTCCAGGTGGGGAACACCCAGAGGAGAGGAGACATGGACACAGGCATGCTGTCCTGGGAGGAGCACACTGGGTGCTGCTCTGGAGGACCTGGCCTGATTGGGGCCTGTCCTGAGAAGGAAGGCTCGGGTCTGTGCAGCCCAGGAAGTGGCCTGTGAGTGCCCACAGGCCAGCCTGGCTCAGCCGCCAATGTGCTGAGCTCTGCTGCAGGTAGTGGGATGGTGAGCCGCTGTGAGGGACCCAGGGATACCGTGTGCCTCCCCTGCGACCCGGACTCCTACAATGAGGCAGTCAACTACGAGGCCTGCAAGCCCTGTACCCAGTGCAACCAGAGTAAGCCCCACCCACCAGGGCCCCAGCCAGCAGGGGGGCAGCCACAACCAGCACCACATTCCCATGAGCTGCAGAAAGCAGCCCTGCATCCCAGACCCCCTCCTGGGGCTGAGGCTCACCCTGCTCTGGCTGTGGCTTGCCTGGGGCCACGTGGAGTTCCTACCGTGTGGCCTTACCTAAGCCCGGGAGCCACCAGTGTCCAGCTCAGGTGCTGCGGGCTCACAGGTGGAAGGAGGGTGGGGAAGAGAGCCAGAGCGGCCACAGGGCCCTCACCAGGGTCTGGTGACTCAGAGGAACAGAGGGGCCAGGGAGAGGTCACCGGAGGGAAGGCTTGAGACCCTGGGGCTTCAGGGCTTGCAGAGGGGGGCCTGGGATGAGGCTGGAGCAGCCCCTCAGTCCTGGCCTCTGCTGCACTGAGAGGAGGCCAGCTCCCCCTTCCTGGGGCACTGTCTGCAGCCTCCTCCACAGCCTCCACCTGCACCCCCAGGAAGTGGGAGTGAGCTCAAGAAGAAATGCACACCCACGCAGGACACTGTCTGCCGCTGTAGGCCAGGCACTCAGCCCCTGGATGGCTTTAAGCCTGGAGTCGGTGAGCCTTGTGGTGGCCCTGGCCCCGGGGTGGGAGAGTGTCTGTGCATGTCCAGTGCGTGTGAGGTGGTACCCTCAAGCCACAGGCCTTGGTAAGGGTGTGAATGAGCCATGTTTCACATCACACAGTCGGTCCCCAGTGTCTCCCCCTCTGGGCTGGGCCAGAAGGGTCACATCAAGAATGGGGTTCCCCATCAGCTCCCTGGTAAGGGTCAGTGGGCAGAACGCACAGGGGTCTTCCAGAGGCCTTCCACCCAGCCGCTTGCCATGGGGGTGAGCACCAGCCCCACAGGCCCCAACTCCAGGAACCTCCGGGGTCAGAGCTCAAAGACCTCCGGGGTCTTTGCTGCAGACTGTGCCCCCTGCCCTGCTGGCCACTTCTCACCAGGCGACAACAAGGCCTGCAAGCCCTGGACCAAGTGAGTGGGGCTGGGGGCAGGGGCTGGGGCTCGGGGTGGGGGAGCGCTGGGCTCCCACTGAGGGTTGGGCCAGGTCAGGGAGCAGGAAGCCCTGGCTGGGGAGCTCCTGGGGCCTGTCCCCAACGGCAGGCCTGTCCCCAACAGCAGGGTCCCTGCGGGTAGAGTGGAGGCATGTGGGATCATAACTCGGGGCCCCAGGGGTGTGAGGCCCCCGTCCTCCGGGGTTCTACTCCAGGAGCTGGAAGAGGCGTGCTGTGTGGGTTTGGGGTGCAGAGGCGGCAGGGAGCTGGGGAAAATGGGGACAAGGGGTTGGGGGTCATGGGGGTGGAGGGGAGGTGCAGCAAGGCGTGTGGCCTGAGGAAGGAGGGTAGGGCGCTACCTCCAATACCTTTGGCCGAGAGTCAGAGGCTTTTGAGGTCATCCGGTGTGGAGCCCATCACCCTCTGGCCTGACTGACCGACTCCCCCTCCCCCAGCTGCACCTTGACCGGGAAGCGCACCCTAAAACCAGGCAGCATGAGCTCAGACACCCTCTGCGAGAACAGGACTTCCCCAGGCACACTACCCTGGGAGACCCAGGGCCCCACAGCCAGGCCCACCACTGCCCTGTCCACTGCAGCCCTGCCTGGAACTTCTCTAGGGCCCTCCACGCCCCCATCAGAGGCCCGCAGGGGTAAGGGGCCTTGCCCAGAAGGGGAGTAGGGATGGAGGGTGGGGTGGGGGTCCCCCCTCACTGACATTCCTTGCAGGCCTTCCGCTGGCTGCTGTCCTGGGCCTGGGCTTGAGCCTCCTGGCTCCCCTGGCTGTCCTGCTGGCCCTGCACCTGCACGGAAGGGCCTGGAGGTCATCCGGTGAGTGTCCACTGTGACCAGCCCAGGCCCCTCCTGGAGGAGAGAGACACCCCACCTCCAGCCACCTCCCTCTTCTCCCTAGGGGGAAACAGCTTCCGGACCCCCATTCAAGAGGAACAGCCCGACGCACACTCCACCCTGGCCAAGATTTGAGAGCATCTTGGGGGTGGGCTTTGTGGGGAAACGCCCCAGGCACAGGCCACCCACCTGTGCCCTCCACACCGTTCTAGGTGCTGGGCCGGCTCTGGGCTCTCCTACGTATGTTGTGCATACTACCTGCCCAACGGCACCCCAATAAACACACCAGCTACTGTGGCTGCACCCCCCTCTAGCTGGGGAGGGATCTCCGCCAAGCTCGGGGTGGGGGTCCGCTCAGAGGCTCATCTGAGTGGGCATGGCATGCTCCAGTTTGAGGGTGGGAAGTGGGAGGCGACTGAAAGTGTCCTAGTGGAGTCCTGGGGTCTTGGGGAGGGACTGGAGATGGCAGAGTGGAGCCTGGGAGCTTGGGCCTGAGAGCTTGTACAGAGGCCTCTGTTCCGAGGGACCCACACCGTAGGCTGACTGGGGGGAAACCCTGTCAGAGAGAAGGACCCTAGTGCCCTGGTCAACACAGGGGCCCTGCCAGCCCCAGCCTCCTTTCAGCTTCTGCGGCTCTGGGGAAAACCTGGGGTTGTACTTGTTCTCCAGCCTCTAAGCCCCACCCCTATACCTGGTGGGCAGTGGCCATGGGAGTCCCTGGTGGGAGGACATTGCCTGGGGAGTCCCTGGTGGTAGCTGGCCACAGTCCCCATGTCCCTGCAGGGGCACCCAATGGGGCAGCCACTTTGTCAATCTAGAGGCTTCTGCTTGGACCAAACTCTCTCCTGAGACCTGGCTGTTCTGCTCCTGGGCTTTTACCCCCCAGAAACATGCGCCCTTGAATGTGAACAAGTGTCCACAGCCACCTCATGTAAAAATCATCCCGAGGTGGAAAAGCCCCAAAGTCCACCGACAGCAGAGTAAGCAGTCGACTGAAGACAGCTCAGACGGCCTCCCAGGCCACACCAACTCCATGCTGAGAGACAGGAGGCCGTGACCCCCCTTGGGGTTCAAGGTCCCAGAGCCGCCCTCAGCTGCTCAGGGGTCCGAGGGCAAGCTCTGGGACCACAGCCGCCTGATAGATGCTCAATGACCTAAAGACAGAAGCCACATGGGAGGGTCCTGATCCCATGGGGGAAATGGCCAGCAGGTGTGGCCGACCACATGAGCAAATCCACAAGTCGGGAGAGGGGCTAGTGTCGGGAGCTGCCACTCACTGCGGGAGCAAGCAGAGCTGAGGTGGGACAGCCTTCACTGGCCTGGCCACCTTGGCCATCTGGCCTGACTCTATGACGTGTTGTGATATCGAGTCCTTGTGGTGTTGGGGCACTCTGTCACTTGCAGTCCAAAGCACGTCTGACCCCAGTGCCTGGCTCTCCTGCTCCCAGTCCTCTGACTCCCCTTCCCAAACACCTTTTTTCTGACAACCTGAATCTACCACCGAGGGCATCAGCCATCCTGGATGGCTCAGTCCCCTCCGCTGGGTTCTGCAACAAGCAGGACAGCATGCAGCCCTGCCCCGAGCTGGGGCAGCAGGGTAGGCGGGGGGGCGGGGGGCAGAGCTGGGGACCTGGAGGGAGGGGCTGTGGGGTGGGATCTGTGAGGCCTGGAAGGTCTGTGGTCTGCAGCTGGCGGTGGCTGCAGCCTCCTCTAGCTGGGGAGGGGTCCTCCTTCCCCCACAGCTCACACCCACTGCCCCGTCCCTCTGGGCAAGACCCTCTAGCCTCCTGATGCTCCCTTCCCACTTCAGAATCTGGGGCCCCTGCCCCTGCAGGATGCTCTGACCTGCCCCAGGGACTCTGGGTCACCTTCTCTTTCCTTCTGTGCTCTCGCTAGGCTCACTTTCCATCCCCCTTGCCCTGAAAATCCCCGGATCTCCCCAGGCCCTGCCTAGACCCCAGGCCTGGCTGCCCTGCCATATCCTCCCTTAGGGCCCAGGCCCGGGGCCCAGGCGTCAGCCACTACCACCTTCTGCCCCAGAAGCTGCTCTGCCAGGAGCGTCACACCCTCTGTCAGCCCCTGCTGGACAAGGTGGGGACTCATGGGGCCTTGGCCAGGGACCCTGCTGCTGTGAGCATACACCACTGACGTCTGAAGCTCACAAAATGTGGGCAAACAGAGCGAGCAGGCAGAAACCACGTCTCTGCCACTCAATGGCAGAAAACGCCAGGAGGGCCCTGGGAGAGGGTGGGGCAGGAAGGCTGCTGACCTCACCAGCATCCCCAACCGCATCCTGATCTCCAGTCTCCACCGCTGCCACCAGGGCACTAGGTCTCTGGGAAGCAGCCTCCATTCAGAGCCTACTCCTCTGAGCTGCCCTGTGACACCAGGGCCATATCCTCCACAGGACCCCTCCAGGGGACACTGCCCTTACTGCTGAAAGCCAGCAGGTCAAGGCATGGTTGGCCCCACCCTGCAAGGAGGCTCCTCCTTTCTAGGAGCCCCTCCTCACTGCTTCCAGAAGACGAGGGGCTCATGGTGCAGACGAACAGCACTGTTGTAGAGGATGCCCCATGTTGCAGAGGCCACGTGTACTGTGTGCTCACCATGACTGGGGGGACCCTGTGCTCACATGGACCTGCCTGACCTCTTGGGTCTTTAAGATGAGCAGGAGCAAGGTCCAGACTTCACGGGCTCTCCCTCAACACCTTTACCTGGAATCTAGGTAGGGGCTAGTGGCTTCCTCTCTGTTCCAGGACTCAGACCCACCAGAGCTGCACAGAGATCTCTGGGCTCTTCACAGAAGGGATTCTGCTCTGGGTGGCCTGAGCCTCAGCATCCAGAGACCAGAGCGGGAGAAGCCAGCACCTGTACTCTTTCTTTCCAAGAAGGCCCGTAGCTGGGCATTTCTGGCAGGCCCCAGGGCACAGGGCAGGGCCAGCTGCAGCTCTGACTGCAGGGGCTGGTTCCACTCTGGATCTCTCTGCTGTCACTCTCTGGAGCCACTTTCTGTTTTGTTGTTTTGAGTACTAGGGGTGGAACCGAGGGCCTCACATGCTAGGCAAGCACACTACCACTGAGCTACATCTCCAATCCTTTTATTTATTTATTTGCTGCTGGGGATGGAACCTAGGGCCACATTCCTAGCTCTTCTTTTATTTTGAGACACTGGCTCACTAAGTTGCTGAGGCTGTCCTCCAAATTTGAGGTCCTCCTCCTCCGCCTCCCCAGTCATTGGGATTACTGGTGCTCATCACCCTGCCTGCCTTGGAGTCCCTTTCATTTTCACATCCAGGCATCCCGGAGGGAATAGAGGATGAGACTCTGGTCTCTACCTCAGAGCAAGACTTCTGTCTCTCTGAGCCTCTTTGAAGGGTTGCCTTTATCAGCAAGCCTCCTTGGACTGCTCAGGCTTCTCAGCCCCCAGGTGAGACTTGTCACTGGGAAAGTTGGTGGTGATGCCCAGGAGTGCTGGGTGGGCCTGGAGCAGGGGGCTCAGGGAGGTGACTGCCCACAGGTTGGAGATGTGACCCAAGTTATGACGTCGGCAGGTCCAGGACACCTGATCAGACATCCCTTTGAGACTTGCAGCCACCAGCTGTCAGAGGTGCAGAAGCAGGAAGGCCCAGGGTGTGGGTTATGCCTCTCTGCTCTCAAGTCTGGAGCTGTGTCAGCTCCCTGCGGTGGGAGAGGCAAAGGGGATCCCCTGGAGGTTTTAAGCCACAGGGGGGGGACCCACACAGCGGCAACCCACAGCTGTGCACCGGTATACACTCTGCAGCCTCAGGCGGCAGGGTGGGCTGGGTGGGAGGGGCTGGTCCTAGCTCCCCACCTAGCTTCCCAGGCTTCCCAGCAGTGGGACCCATGCTGAGGTTCTTTGGGGGTCTGGATACTTCATGGAAGGCTGCCTCCCACCCTCTCTGGGTGGCCTTTAAGAGCCCTGCCCGGACACCGCCCGGCCTGCTGGAGGTGGGGAGGCCTGGCGCTAGCAAGGGAGGCGGTAACTAGGGCGGGGGCGGGGCGTGTCCGAGCAGGCCAGGCCTCCTAAAATCCCCGGAGCAGGACCGCCCAGGGGCGCGATGGGCCCGCAGGCATCCCTGTGCGGGGTCATGCTGCTCTGCGCCCTGGGTCCGGGTCTGAGTCCCGCGCGAGGGCAGCACTGCGGCCCTGGCCGCTGGCTGCAAGGGACTGGGACCGATGCGCGCTGCTGTGGCTCCTGTGCCCCGGGTAAGACGCAGCACGGGAGCGGGGGATGGACGGGCGCCTCCTCGCGTGCGCAGACCCAGCTGCTGGGCCAAGGAGGGCCTAGAGCCTCGGTCTCCGTGGGATCTCGCAGGGAGGCTGAGGCTTCTAGCTGAGTCCGGTGTCCTCAGGTCAAGGAACAGGGCCAGGGGCCTGAGGGAGCTGGAGACCCCAAGAGTGCCTGGGGTTCAGGGGAAGGAAGGCTTCCCTGTCTCCTGTCGGCTGGTGGAACCTTGGCCATCACCCAGGCCACTTCCTGCCCAGCTTGGGGTCCAGGCACGTCTTTCGGCCCCTCTGCTGCTGCTGCCATAGTGGGTAGGGGGTAGTGCCAGGATGAGGACTGCAGGAAAGCACCCTTCCAGGCCTGGGGGTGGGGAGGGCAGCTCTGAAAGGGTCAGTGAAAGGGTCCTCTGGGGTTTGACCCCATTTTTTCCACATCTCTAAGGCTGTGGTGGACAGTGGACAGCCTCTGAAGTGTCCCTGGGGCCTGGAGGGGGGTAGTGCAGGATGGGAAGGGGGAAGGGGGCTCTCAGGAAGGCCCAGGTGACTTCCTGTCCGGTCACACCCACCGTCAGCCAGCCATGTGTGCTGAGGGGCTGGCCCCGGGAGGTGGAGACTGAATTGGACAAAGCCCAGGCTCCTGGCCTGGAGCTGGCTGAGGGTGGAGGTCAGAAGAGAAGTAGGAGAAGGAGGGGACTCGGGCTGGCTGCTGAGGGGCTGGCTCCCTCTCCACCCAGATGAGAAGAACTGTTCTGACTGTATATGTGTCAAGTCCGAATTCCACTGCGGGGACCCTGGATGCCAGACCTGTACACACCACCCCTGCCCTCCAGGCCAGGAAGCAGTGCCTGAAGGTGAGTCCCTGGGAGGCCACTGCTGGCTGTGTGAGGCAGACCCAGAGCTCCAGGGAGTGTGGTGGGCAGGGTGCAGTCTGCTGGGGTGTGGGTGCATCCTCTGAGCACGGAGACCAGGATCTCGGATGCCGTCTCCTGACTATGCAGCTTTAGGGGAGCTCCTGCCCTCATATCCTGGGCCTGTGCTGCTCACACCCTCAGGGCTGGCTCTGAGGGCCCGTGGGGGTGTCCAGGAGCTGTCTGGATTCCAGCCCCTCACTCTTAACTATGACTCAGGGCCTGCTACCTGCCCTGTCCATCTGCACCAGCTCTGTAACTGGTACACGCGGGCACTGATTGTGCAGGACTCCTGTCCTGTGGGCATCAGAGACCTCTGGTGAATGGAAACCATGGGGTCAGACTCCAGGGGACCCTGTCGCCGGCCTGTGTCCTCACCTACCCTAGGGCTTCTTGCAGTCTGTCAACTGTCTGTTCCTAGGGAAGTTCAAGTTCGGCTTCAGGTGTGTGGACTGCGCTGTGGGGACCTTCTCCAGTGGCCACGAGGGCCGCTGCAGACCTTGGACAGAGTGAGTGTTGAGCGAGGCCTGGGCCATGTAGCTCCAAGGGATCCTGTCCTGTCCCTCCCAGGGTGGCCACCCCTGAGGGCCCTGTGATCCCCTAAATAGCCCAGAGCACCAAGGTTGACCGTGTCTGTGTCTGTGTCCCAGCTGCGACCAGTTTGGTTTTCTCACCATGTTCCATGGGAACAAAACTCACAATGCTGTATGCTTCCTGGGGTCTCTGCCCGCTGAGCCACATGGCCAGCTGACCATCCTCCTCTTGGCCATGGCCACCTGCATCCTCGTCCTGACCACAGTCCAGCTCAGCCTGCACATTTGGCAGCTGAGGAGGAAGCACATGTGGCCTCAAGGTCAGTTGGGTCCCAGGGGAGGAGAGAGGGTGGAGGGCTCAGGCTGCCTGCTGACCACGACCCCCCTACAGAGACCCAGCCACTTCTAGAGGTGCTCCCCCCACCAGCAGAGGATGCCTGCAGCTGCCAGTTCCCTGAGGAGGAGCGGGGGGAGCGGCTGGAGAAGGACGAGCTGGGGGATCCGTGGGTGTGAGGCTGACCATCCTCAGGAGAAGCTGCACCCCAAGCCAGACCCTCCCCAGGAGCTTGCCCAGGCTGACCCTTGGGAGCCAGGGCTCTGCTTTCCATCTGTTCTGGGCCCGGCCCTGCTCCCCTCAACGGTGGAAGTGGGTACAGGATGGTGACAGTGACAAGTTCCCTAGACTCTGCAGGAGGGTGGTGGCCCTGGCTGGCCCTGTGGGAGAGATGGGCAGCCATGACTGCCTTCCTCCCTGGCCAGCCCTGCTGGGGTGGGGTCTGTGGTCCCCCCACGGGTGTGCAGTGTCCAGCAGGGGAACCTGGCTGCAGGTGGTTTTCAATAAACACTTGTTCAGTGACCTGAGTGGATGTGTAATGGGGGATGGAAAGAAGGGCAGGGAGCCCAGGGCTGGGGTTCGGGGCACTTTGTCCACCCACAGCCATGGTCCCTTTCCCAGGCTTCAAAGGCACAGCCAAGTCCCGTCCCAGGAGCTCCCAGCTGGGGTGGGGGAGCACAGTTCAGGACTCTTCGAGTCCTGGGCACAGGCAGTTGGCAGGGGCCACAGGGCTCAGGAGGCTTCCCGGAGGAGAGGCCCCACACCGGACCTGCCTTCTTGGTGCTTAGCCAGACCACCTCTCCTTGCTTTTCTGGCCCCCACTGAGCTGCCACGTGCTGGACCTGTGGTCTCTGGGCCACCACCCCTCTGAAAGCCAGTGGAGACTGGTTTCTGCACTGCCCACCACCTGACTTGCCTCACTGTGCCCCGTACCCAGGGACTCAGACTTGGTCACTTTCCGCCCCAGCACTTCTGATGTGAAGCAGCCTCCAGGTGGCTTGCCTTGGCGCTGGGCCTTCTCCTGTCCTTGGATCCCTCTCTCTAGGGCATGGCACTTGGTCCCACCCTGCAGAGCATGTTCACAGCCTCCTGGCAGCCCCAGCTGCAGCTGCTACTGGAGAGATCTGATAGGGATGTCTTGGCAAGGCTGTCCGGGGAGTGGCAGACCAGTGGGGACCAGTCTTAGCAGCACCTTGGGGCATGTGCATACCTGGCCACTGCCCTCAGCCCCCTACGCGTTCCCCATCTCCATCTGCCCTCAGCCCCCTCAGCTCCCAGTGGCAGTGGGCAGTGGGCCCAGCCCACAGCAGATAAGTGACCTGCAATCTGGGGTGTCAGGCCCCCAGCGCACAGGCTCCTGGGAAAGACTGAAGGCCAAAGCATGCCTAGACTGGTGGGAGTGGATGACAAGAGGACCCAGAACATGAAAAGCCCAGGGACAGCTGGGGACGTGCTGGATAGTGGACAGTGGTCATCTACCTCTGGTCACCCATTTATTAAGACACCGCCGCATCAGCATTTTTACCAGCACCTTCTCTGTGCTCTGGGAGCTGCCGGGAGCCTACCCTCACCCCAGGGTGAGGGAGTGAGGCAGATCAGGCCACGTAAACTCTTGGGCCAACCAGGCCTGGCACAGCTGGAAGGGGCACTGGGGGGCTCTCTGGGCTCACTGCGCCCCTGCAGGTCCATGGACCCCACCCTTGCTCCCCTCAGGACACCTCTGGGGGTGTCCCCAGAAAGCACCGAGGTCCGCCCAGGTTACACAGGGCTGACTCAGCTGGAAACCCCTGGGGGGCGGCCCCGTGGGGGCGACTGGGCCAAACGTCAGCACAGCACGGGGGTGGGGGCGGAAGGCTGTCGGTGCAGAGCAGGTGGGGGATTCCGCTGCCGGCCCAGCCCCCTCCGTGCTCTCGGCAGGCGTCACTCCCTGTCCCCCTCAGCCCCTGCCTGGCCCGGGTCCACCTGCGTGAGATCCAGGTGTGGGGGCAGAGCCCAGGGCTGCCTGGAGGCGCATGGAGACCCAGAGGGGCTGGGGTGGGAGAGCAGGTGAGCTGGCTGGCGGGGGGGGGGGGGGGGGGGGAAACACGCTTGCCCCCCCGACCCCCGAGGCGGCCCAGGCCGACCCCTCCCATAGGAGGCTCTCCAGCTCTTCCGGAAAACCGCAGCTCCCCTGGCCTCAACTCTCCCCAGCCGCCCCACAGTTGGCAGGTTTTGTTCAGCCGCAGATAAGGCCCCAGAGGCCACCCCTGTTCCCAGAAGTGCTTCCGGCCGCAGTTGGTGCCTGCCCGCCCAGCTCCACCCACTCGCCTTTCTCAAAGAGACACCTCCCTTCACTGAGATCTGCATTCAGGCAGGGTAGGACGGCAAACTGAGGGTGAGATGCCTTCCAGTTGGAGAGAGTTAAGGTGAGGATGCGGAAAAGACTTTTTTGCTAGACACAACTGGCCACCAGCCCTTGCCCCCAGCCCAAGTCTCAGAGCAACTGGAGGGGCCTTAGAGGGCAGGCGGGGCCTGGCAGCCCCAGTGGCTGGGATGTGCCCCCACGTGATCAAATAGGCACTGTCCCATCCTCCCTACCAGAGGACGGCTCACTCTTGAGGGGCTGCCCCTCAGCCAGCTGCTCACCCCCCGCTCCTGGGTCAGGCAGGCAGACATTCACCCATCGCCTCATTTTTCCAGAAAGCTCCAAGATTTGGGGTGCTTTCCAGAAATGGTGATTCAGGTCAAGGGCTGCTCTGGCCTCTGCCCCCCATCCCACCAGATATTTCCCAGGGGAAAGGGGCTTAGGGGTGGGTGAGCAGACAGCCCCAATAGACCTTAGTCTGGCTGACCCCAGGTGCTCAGTAGCCCTGGCTGAGGCAGGCCCCAGTGTGTGCCCTGTGAGGGTCTGTCCTGGTCGGCCCCTGTGGGCTGCAGGGATGGGAGCCTGGGTCAGGCCTCGGGGCCACTTGACTCCCTATACTTTCTGCTGGTAGAGGACACTTCTTGAATTCCCTGCCCACCAGCAGGACCCCAGAATTTAGCCCTGGAAGAGAGAGGGAGGGAAAAGGAGTGGGCAGAGGAGAGAGGGAGAAAGAGGGAGTGTGATAGGGAGGGTCACTTCTCCAGCAGCAGGTCTGTGAGGTCCCCTGACCCTGCTGGTTCTTTCTGCCTGAATTAAAGACCTCACACCTGCCAGACACCCAGGGCTCAGGGCTCCGCAGCCCACCTCTCCCTGGGACCCCCCTTGCAGTCCTGGACTAGAGGGCACCTCAAAGCATGCATGTGGGCTGGGAGGAGCTGGGGAGGGCCCCGTGGGGCGGGATGTGGCTGTCATTCCTGTGGAACGAATAAGGAGCAGGGCATCTCAGGAAACATCCTTTATTGACATCTGGGCACTCAGGGCTGCCAGATACAGTCCTGGCCTTTGGGGAGCTCATCAGGAACAGGGCCAAGCACTGCCAGTGGGTCCATCTCAGAACAGGTCTAGTGCAGGCTCATGTCCCCAAGGCAGCAGGGGAGCACCTCCCAAGGGCTCTGTCACCTCTGCTGACATCTTGAGGCCCCTGAACCTGAGGTCAATAGCCCAACTGTGGGAGGTGAGGAGTGCTGCAGTGTTCTGTGACAGTAGTGAGGCCACCATGGAACAGAACCCCAACTTGGGCTGGGCGCTAGAGTGGGCAAGAGGCCTATAAGGCACCAAGGCTCAGGGGTTTCAGTGACAAGAGCAGAGGGAGAGAGCAAGAGGTGACCCTAAGGGGACATGGCTGCAGTAGCCAGGAGCTATGGCAATATGGCCTCAAAGGGTCTTTGCCCCTCTCTGGCCTTGGTGGACTCCAGAGCTGGGCCCTTCCCACAGGAACACTTGTGTGCTCTTGCCTAGCAGGTGGGACTCCAGGCTGTGGGCCACAGCAGCAGGGTGACTAGACTTGGGTCAGGGTTGGATAGAGCACCCAGGACAGGGCAGGCAGTGTGTATGGGAGCTGTGGCATGGGCTAACCACAGGTGTACCCCCAGGGTCTCCACGACCAGGGGCTCTGTGACTGGGGGGGGGGTTCACTTTACCTCTTTGAGCCCCTGTCCCTGTCTGTTCCTGGCTGCACGGGTCCCTGTGTATGCTGGCCAGAAACAGTGGCAGACAGCGCCCTCTAGTGGTGACATGGAATTGCATCCCTGGATGGCAACAGCCCTGCCTGCAAGGGGTAGGGAGCCAGCGCCTCAAGACAGGTTCTCTGGCCCCCTCAGATGCTTCCATCACTCCAATGCAGACAGAGAGAAAGCAGCCACTCTGCATTTGGGGTGGAGCTGGCTCCTCTGTTGGACAAGGGAAGGTCAGCAGTGGGGCAGCTCAGGAGGATTTGATGCCTGGCCATGACCACTTGGAGTTGGGGTAGCACAAGCAGAAGTGTGTGCAAGCTGGGGGCCTGCAGGACCCCTGGAGAGGGGAGCCTCCTACGCCGGTAAGGTAATGCCTTGGCCACTGGGTGGAGGGCCTAGACACCTCAGGGCCCAGAGTGCTGGAGTTCTCTCCTCAAATCCCAGGCCCACGGGGAGTAGTGTGGGAGGCCTCAGGATTGCTGGGGCCTGGCCAGTGCTGACCCCACATTCTTCCGGGACCACTACCAAAAGCCCTGGGCCCTTCACCTCCAAGGTCTGGGCCTCTGTGGGGAAGGGGGGCTGTGGGGCTATGGAGAGTGCCCTTGCCTGGTGTCCAAGGCCCAGATAAAAGCCGTGCTGGGCAGGGTCGGGGCGAGCCATGGGCAGCCCCAGAAGAGCAATCCAGAGGGGTTCCGAAGAGTCCATGGGGATCCAGACCTTTCCTGGAGAAACCTCACTGTGGCGGATCCCAGTGCCAGGCTGGAGTTGGGGGTCATGAGGGCTGCAGGCCGGTCCTGGGGGATGAGCAGCACAGGGCCCTGGGCAGGAGATCAGGAGCCGGTGGGCTGCGCCATGAGGGAGGACAGGCCCGCGTTGTGGGGGCGGGCACACCTCCTTCCCGCAGCCCCCACCTCGCCCTAAGGACGGCGGTGGAGTCGGGGTTGGTGGGCCGCGGGAAGGACGCGGGT
>NW_026000102.1:8394172-8401520 GCF_001458135.2 Marmota marmota marmota
CTCGCAGACTGGCCGGGGCGGTGGTGGCCGGCGGGGGAAGGTGCGCGAGCCCCCCAGGCGCGGCCCCAGGTCCGCCTCTCCGTTGTGCAGGAGCACGAAGCGGCGCTGCGACAGCAGGGGCATCATCCTCTGACTCCGTAAGCTCTTCTGGAAGGTCTCAAGCGCCAGGTCTGGGGGAGGAGTGGGAAGAGTGGGGCTTTGGCGGGGGTGGAAAGGAGGTCCAGCCTCCCCAGAACTTGCCTGGGGTTCTGGGGGCAGGGGAGGAGAGGGGGCCTCGAAGGGTGGGACCCAGCTCGGGGTGAGGTGTAGGGGGACAACCTTAGTAGGCAGGTTGGGGCATGATGCAGGGTTTGGGCCTGCTGGAGAGCTAGATTTGTGGGATCTGAACTTGGGAGAGGGTAGGATAGAACACAGTACTGGGCAGGCAGGGAGAGGGGGTTCCTTCCACCTAGTTGTGGGGTCGGGATGCTGAGGCTCACCCAAGGTTTCCATGACCACACCAGGGATGACCTCCTTCAGGACTTCACAGTTGGTGTGCAGGGCAGGGTTGGAGTTCATTTCCAGTAGCCACACCTGGGCAGGACACTGGTGAACATCCCAACTCACCCTCCCACTCACCCACCCACCTACAGACCACTAAGCCAGCAGGAGGCTGGGGCCCTGGTTCCCATGAAGCCAAGTGACTCTGGGCAGATTGCTTTTCCCCCTGTAACCTCCATCCCCTTGTTTGACCATGGGTCTGACACCTTGACAGTCTGAGGGTCTCTGTCCAGAGGTGTCCTGAGGAGGGGGTATGGATTTGCCCCAGCTGCAGTAGGAGCTGAGCCTTATGGATACACCACCCTGGGACTGGGAACAGGCAGGGTGGGTCTGACTGCAGAGGGCACCCACGGGCCTGTGGTGTGGTCAAGGTGTACAGATGGACTGTGCCTCCTTGCACCTGCCAATCAAACCTCATCCACTCAGGACAGCACCTTGAAGTTCTCATCAATCAGGAAGTCACAGCCAATGAGGTCGAAGTACCCCAGTTTACACTCCAGCTTTGACTTGACTGCCAGGAAGCAGTGGGCCATGATCTGCTGCATCCGCTTCTGTGGGTCAAGCAGGGAAGGATCACAGTCTTGACCTGTGAGTCCTGGTGACATCTCCCAAGCCTGAGCTGTCAATCACACTCCCACCTGTACCTGCTCCGCTACCACACCATCCTCTGAGAGTCACAGGCTTACAGCCAGAAACTCACTCAACAAACCCATGGACTTCCTCCTGTGTGGCAGGAGGGCTGAGGATTCAAGGGTGAAGGGAACAGGAAATCTCTGTCCTTGAATGGCTCACTCACAGCAGGACAAGACAACCAATGGCACATGCAAAATCTTGGCAAGAACACAGAGCTCTGCACTGGGCTGGGGCTTAGTGGCAGAGCATTTGCCTAGCATGTGTGAGGCACTGGGTTCGATTCTCAGCGCCACATTAAAAAAATAAAATATTATGTCCATCCTACAGCCAAAGATATTTTTTAAGAATGGGGAGCTCTCTAGTATTCAGACTCGCCTCATTAGTTTCACTTCCTGTTTCCCAGCTCAGCAGTAGCCTTGGAAAATGTCTCCCATTAGTGGACATAGTGGAACAAATCTAATTGACAGAAGGAAGGCAAGTAGAAGTTCTAGAGTGTCCACTGGTGCTGGGGTGGTGGCATGCTTCTGTAGCCCCAGCCACACTTGAGCCCATGAGTTTGGGGCCAAGGTATCTCTAAGTTGTGCAGGCTGGCCCCAGTCTCAAATTTTTTTTTTTAACTTAAATTAGCCAGTCTGAGGAAAAGAAAGAATAATGAAGAAAAATAAAGCCTTAGAGACTTGGTTGTGGTAGGTCTCTAAGGATAGAGCTCAGTTGGTAGAGTGCTTGCCTTGCATACACAAGGCCCTGGGTGCAATCCCCAGCACCACAAAAAAAAAAAAAAAAGGAGATATTGGGTGTGGAACACCATCATCAAGCAGACACGTGCATAGTGGGAGTCCTGGAAGGAGGGGAGAGAAAGGAGCAGAAACAATGTTTGAAGAGTGATAAGCTGGGAACAGTGGGCCACACCTGTCATCCTAGGGACTTGGGAGACTGAGGCAGGAGGATGGCAAGTTTGAGGTCAGCCTGGGCTGTCTCAAAATAAAAAAATAGAAAAGGCCATGGTTGTAGCTCAATGGTAAAGTGCCCTGGGTTCAATCCCGAGTATGAAAAAAGAAATGTAGATCCTACCTTATTGATAATTATATAATGGGTTAGAATCTCAAATGAGTTGGCAGAAGGCATTTTTTAAAAAACTGCAGTAGGTTGTCTTTAATAGACTGTATTCAAAGACAAATTAGTTGAAATTAACCAACCCAAACAAGGTCCAACTGAACATGAACCGAAACCTCTAAAACTGTAAGCCACAGGAAACAAAGCTCAGTGTCTGTTATAGGGACAGAAAGCTGACCGATGTGCTCTGCCTCAAAACCAGAAGAAAACAAGAAAACTTCAGACTGATGAGCATACACACAGAATTCTCAATAAAAACTAGCAAACAAAGTAAGTCTAGTAGCACATTTAAGTGATTACATCCCACTATCAAGTGGGATTTACCCCAGAAAGAGTATTTCAGCACAGAAAGGCTAACAGTGCAATACAACACACTGAGTGAGGGGAAATAACACCCACTCAGGAAAAGTGACTGGCATCATTTAACACCTTCCATGATAAAACCACTGAGCAAACCTGGGGAAGAAAGGAACCCAGCATGATCAGGGAGCTGTGGGAAACCCCAGCTCAGGAGCAAGACAAGAAGGCCAGTGGGGTCCTGGGACTGTTAGGCAGAAAAGAGGCAAAATTCATCCAGATTTGAAAGAAAGAATAAGACTCTCTCCATTCTCAGGTGACATGACCCTATATTCATAATATGTATCAATCCTAAAAATCCACATACAAAATCAGAGCTCATAAATTCAGCAAAGTCGCAGTATACAAGGTCAATATGCACACACACTATCAATTTGACAATCCAAAGAAGATATTAAGACAATGATTCCATTCACAATGTCATCCAAAATAACAACATGGCTATGATCAATATTTATGAAGGTGAAAGACTGGTACGCTGAAAACTATGAAACATCGCCAGAGCTAATGTAGAAAGACCTCCCCTGTTCATGGGTTGGAGAGCTAAATATTGTTATGATGTCAGTGCTACCCAAAGTGATCTATAGACTCAATGTAACCCCTATTCCAACTTCAATGGACTGCCTCCCAGGAATGTAAAACGAATCCTTAAATTCATATGGAATCGCAAGGGACCTCAGAAAAGCCAAAACCATCTTGAAGAAGACAACATGGAAAGGTTCACACTCCTGATTTCAAGACTCACAGCAGAGCTGCAGTGACTGAAAGGTGTGGTGCTGGCCTAAGGACAGTCACTGCATGCATCAACAGAGCTGAGAGTCCAGAAGGGAGCCCACCCAAAGACCATTCAGTGAGGGCCGGACAGTCTGTTCAACAGAGCACAGGGAGAACTCAAAGCCACATGCCAGCAGCGGAGGCTGGATCCCTACCTCCCTCTGTGCACAAAAGCAGTTATCCAGAAAATGGGAGAAGACTGCATTACCTTTAGAGGAAAACAAAAAATTTGATGATTTTTGTTCATTGTGGTTCTGGGGATCAAACCAAGCACCCTATGTAGGTAAGTGCTCTACTGCTGAGTTGCACCCAAACCTGGAAATAGTTTTTTAGATATGACATCCAAAACATGAAGAACCAGAAGAAAAAATAGATAAAATGGGCCTCCATCAAAATTAAAAGCTTTTGGCCAGGCATTGTGACGCACACCTGTAATCCTGCTTCTGCAAATTAATGAGACCCTGTCTCAAAATAAAAGTAATTTTAAAAGGGTCTGGGGATGCCACTCAACACTAAAGTGCCCCTGGGTTCAATCCTCAGTACCACAATAAATATTTAAAAAGTAAAAGCTTTTAGACTTTATTCAGTGTAAGGCAACGGTACAGTGTGTGCTCGGCACGCAACTTGTGCTGAGTTCAATTCCCAGCACCAAACAAAGCAAAAACTAAAGGCTTTTACGAACAAGGACATTATCAAAAAAGTGAAGACAACAAAACGAGAGAAAATATTTTCGGATCATGGACGTGGCAAGGTTCTGGTATTCAAAACATCTAAAGAAGTGTCTCAGCTGAATAGAGAACACAGAGAGGCTCCAAAGACATTCCCTGGAGAAGGGAGCCGGTGAGCACAGAAGATGCTCAAGGTCATTGTCACTAGGGAAATAGCAATCAGCGCCATGTGAGACCCAGCAGGGACACAGCAGACTGTGAAAAACAGAAAGGACAACAGCAGCTGATGGTGAGGGGATGCAGAAGCTGGAGCCTGGCAAGCTGCTGCTGGGAATGTCCAACGCTGCAGTCACTGTGGGACTGTCCCCCAAAGTGAGCACGTCACCCTTGGGCCCACAGCTCCTTCCTCGGCCATTCAGAAGAAATGCATCTGTGTCTGGACCACACTGACTCAGGATGGCAATTACAGAGTATAGCGGCCTGGGCTCAGTGGACAACCGAGGTCCACTCACACTAGGATGCCAGAGAGGGAACACAGCAGGTGTGCAGCAAGGTGCAGAACCTAGGAGGGAGGCCACAGGTCACCCACTGAGGGACACCTAGGAGGGAGGCCACAGGTGACCCACTGAGGGACACCTAGGAGGGAGGCCACAGGTCACCCACTGAGGGTCACCCTTGGATGGACATCCAGAGGCGGGACACCCAGAACAGCAGGTGGGCGGCTGCCAGGGTGGGAGGACCACTGCCGGATTTCTCTCTGGGTGACAGCGTTGGAGTCAGACAGTGGGGCAACCGCAGCCTGATGTGGGAAACCACTGCCCTGTGCACTTTAAATGGTGGATTCTGAGTTGTGTGCATTTGGGGGGCAGGGGAAAATGACTGGGGTCACCTCACACTGGAGACCTCCACAGTCCACAGGGCCCTGACTAGGAGTGGTAGCCAGGCAGCAGCTGACCTCCGCTTTGGCCAGCCCAGGCTGAGCAAGGAGAGGCCGGTCCCTCTGTGGAGCTGGTGCTCACCCGCCTCCCACCCACTCCTCTCTGGCCCTTGTTGCCAGGCTCCTCCGAAGTGCACAGTAGACAAATTACTCCCAAGAACAGACACCTCTCCCAGGTGACCCGTAAGCAGGGAAGTCCTATCCTCTCCGGCCTGTGACCTCCTCTAGTTGCCCTGCGAGTCATGAACCGTCAGCTCTCTCACTGTGGTCGTGTGACTGAAGGTGTGCTGCCATCACCGGCCCTGCGGGGACCCTTGCAGGTGGGCCACATCGGGCTCTTCTGCCTGGGCTGCTGGGGGCCGCTGGGCCGTGGCTGCAGCTGTCAGCAGCTTTGAGAAGCATCACTCGGAACACACATGCAGACAGAGCTTCAGTGCTCACAGCCCCAGGCCCCGTGACCAGCCCCACGCCCAGCCCAGCCCAGGTGAACACGCACAGCTCCCGACCTCAGCGACCCTCCCTTCCCACAGCAGGAGTGGATACAGCTGCGGACGGACCGTGAAGGTGGTGAAGACCCAATCTCGGGGGAGGCCCTTGGTCTTCCTGAACTTGTCGTTGATGTAGCTGTTGAGGTGGTCCATGCTCCATACCGTGTCCTCCTTCAGTAGCACGTACAAGGGGCTTTTCTTCTGCATGTACTGGGGAAAAGATAAGGGCCTGGAGGCCGCCTCCACTGAGGAGGCCCTGACCCTGCTGCCCCAGGCCCTCGGGCACCTGCTTATGGAGACCCTCCTGCAAACACCTTTGTCCACCAAGACTCCTTCAGCCAGCAGGTCCCTGGGTTCTCAAAGGGGCCTCCTGCCCTGCAGTCCTCCCCTGAGGCCCTTCTCTAGCCCACCAGGCGGAGCCAAGCTGGGGGCTGAGGGCAGCAGCCCTGCTGTTGTGAGAGGCAGGTGGGAGCCTTCCTCTCCTCCCACCCCATGCCTCAGGGAAGACCTTCACCTGCGAGGGCTCCTTACCTGGTTGGTCAAGTGGCCACTGAGGTCTCTGGAATGGGGGTCGTAGAGGCTGAGGGTGAGGCGGGCATAGCCATGGCCAAAGAACACCATGTAGGGCACGGCACAGGCGATGAGCAGGTAGGAGCGCACGTCAAACTTCTTCCCGTCCAGCAGCAGCGGGTTCTGGATGTACCTGGGCACCCCATGCGGCCACTGGGGCTGAGTTGCCCTGCCAGCCTGGCCGGCGTCCCCACTCCCCCTGCCTTCTCCCAACACTCCCCTGTCATGGGAGTGGCCTCTGGCTGGGCACATGTCCAGGGGCAGGGGACATTGGTTGGGGGGTTGGGAAGAAGGAAGGGCATGGCCTGCAGACCTTGGCCACAGCCTCCTTTAGGAGCCTGGAGTCAGGATGGACTGGGCCCCTGCAGGAGGGCTGCCTACAGGGGAAGGAGGCTACTGAGAGCCATGAAGAGTGAGTGGCTTGGGGCAGAAGGGAGCGGACATTCCAAGCAGGGGAGCTCAGGTCTTCAAGACCAGAGGCAGGGAGCAGCGCCCAGGAGGGCTGACTGGACAGCAGGGACGACAGACAGCAGTTGTGGCCAGAGCTGAGTCCCGGCTTGGCAGAGGCTGAGGTCCATGGGACCTTCTTGAGGCCAGCCCCCAACCCTGCCCCTGGGGTGCTGAGGGGCTGGACCTGCCTGGAGGCAGAGAAGCCACAGCTGGCTGGGGAGTAGAGGAGCTGTCGCGAGAGGGGCAACTGGCCAAGTCCTCCCCACCTACCCGGTCCTGGAGCCTGTATCTGGGGACTGCTCTGTAGCCCTGCTGACCCCCACAGCCCTCACAGGTACCCTCTAATCTGAATCAGCCCCACCCAGGCCCCTCCTGGAGCCCACGCCCACACCTCTGCACCACCCGCGCCTGAGGTGCCCGAAAGGGCGTCTTGCGGTAGATGGAGTCGTCCTCCGTGCTCTGGGCCTTGGCCTGCAGGGCGTTGACCTCCTCCTGGCTCCTGATCAGAAAGATGCCCTTGCCCTGGTTGGAGGCCGTGGGCTTGCAGATCCATATCTGGGTTTCTGCAGGGAGCACCCCTTGAGCCTCTGGCCCCACCCCACCCCCATCCTGGGCCTGCCATGGCCCTGACCACACTGTAGCTGTTCTAGTCACCTCCCTGGGACCTGGCCATGACGCTCCCCGCTTCTCACCTTCAGCCTGACCAGACAGGGGCCCCACCCTGCTCTGTGTGGTGAGAGGCAGCTGAGGCCCCTGCCTCCACTGGACCCCGCCCACCAGGGCCCCCCCATCCATGGCCCTGCCCCTACACCCCTCCA
>NW_026000102.1:8403709-8407452 GCF_001458135.2 Marmota marmota marmota
CTCCCGCAGGGCCGTGAGCAGCCCGATCTTGGTCGTGAGCAGCTTGTTGTTGGGGAGCTGGAAGAGCAGCTGCTGGCCTGGCAGGACAAGGAGGGGTGGCATGTGGGCAGCGCCGCAGGACCCAGAGGCCCGGCCCCCCGCTGGGGTGTCCCCCACCTTCCCGGAAGCTGCAGTAGCTGTCCCGGCACTTGACCTCACACCACTTGAGCTTGCAGTCCGCGCGCCGGCCGTCCTGCGTGCGCTGCCAGCCTCTGCTCCTGCAGTAGGCACTGACTCTGTGGGTGAAGGCAGCAGTGACCCCGGGGCCAAGGGTCCCCGGAGGACGACGGCGCGGGGACTGCCGGCATCAGTGTGGGGCAGACAGGGCCACCCGCCCCACTCACATGGACGCCCCGTTGGTGCCTCCGATGTAGAAGAAGGGGCCCTGCCCGGTGCTGGGCGACTGCTGGTCCCCCTCCAGTGGGGGCCCCTCTGGGGAGGGCACTGGGGGCCGGGTAGCATCTGTGTTGTCCAGGAGGTCTGCAGGCAAGCAGCTGGTCAGAGGCCAGGTTCCTGGAACACAGGGCTCTCCCTGCCCGCTCAGGGTCATCTGTCGCCCACCTGCATCCTGGTCCTGCTGGCTCAGCTGAGGCGGGAGACCCTCCTGGCCACTGCTCCCCATCTGTCTCTCATGGGCCCAGCCTGGGGATTGGTGGGTCAGTGCTGTGGAGGAGGTCCCCACTCTGCCTTTCCAACCCCAGCCCATTTCAGGGGCTCCTGGGTGTTCACTCCAGCCTCTCTGGGCCCCACCTCAGCCCAGCAGAGACCTGACCAGGAGCCTGGGGGCCAGTAGGCGCCAGAGGGATGAGTTACCACCCTCTAGGGCCAGGCGTGGGGTGGGGCCGGGCCCGCAGGGAGCCTTATTCCTACCCTCCTTACCAACCGGGCAGGAGCTCTGTGCAGGGAGGGGCTGGGGTTTGAGGCTGCCGCCTGGAGCAGACGTGGTGCCGGGAGGTACCCAGAGGGCAGGGGTCACAATGCCCATGATGACATCATGGGTGACCCAGGAAGCCATGGTCAGTTGGGGGAGACGGGAGCTGCCGGGGCCGGGTGAGGGGGCAGTGCCCACTGTGTCTGCCTGCCGGGGTGGCGCGTGGGCAGGCAGAGCGCTCAGGCGGTGGAGAGCAGTGCTCTCTCTCTGCCTGTGCGCCCCGATCCCTGCATTTTGTCCCCTCCCCTGAGATCTGCCCCCTGAGGGTGGGGTGCTGTCCCAGGAAGGAGCTGCGAGGGGGGTGAGCCAGCCGCAGGCAGGGCTCCGCACTCACTCGGCCACCGCCGGATCCTGGGCCGCTTGGGTCTCTTGGAGCAGATGTGGGTCCGAGCAGGCTGACCCCGGCAGTGGATGAAGCGGGTGCGGCTGTGGGGCGTGGGCATGGGGACACGGGGGTGAGTGCCCCGTGGGGAAGATGCGGCCCCCGCCCCCCCGTCGGGGCCTTTGGGCAGCCCGAGGCCTCAGCCCTTGGATGGGGCAGGCGGCCAGGCCCACCCTGCCCGGGGAAGGGCGCCTCCCTGAGTCCCGCACGGTGGCGTCTGCCTGTGGCTGGCTCCCATCTCCATGGTGGCTGAGGGGCCTGGTGGCCAGTGCGGGGGAGGCCATCTCTGTCTCTGCTGGGCGAGTCCTCTGCTGCAGGGACCGTCCGGGCCTCTCAGCACACAGCCCTGATGCTGGTTGTAAAGACAGTGGCCGTCAGGCCTGCCGGGGTGGGAGTGTCCGTCTGGAGGAACAGAGGTCCAGAGGGGGCCTCCCAGCTCATACTGCTGCCCTTCATGGCCCCTCTGCACGCAGGCCACTGCCCTGCCTGCCCCAGATCCCTGGATGCTACCCCATTTGCACATGTGGCCAATTTGGGAACATGTCAGGGAAGTTCTAGTCATTTCCTTGACAGTTCTCTGCCTCACCATTGAGAAAACAAAACAAACCCAGTTTGGGAGGCAAGGGCTTTCTGAAGCTTAACAGAATGCCAGCCATAGGCTACAGCAGGTGGGCAGGACAGAGGGACAGCACAGGACCCACGACTGGGGCACGAGTCTAGGCTCCCAGGTGGGGCAGGTCAGCGAGACTCTCAGCTGAGCAGGCTGTGTGTCTGCCCACACAAAGTGCCCGTGAGGAGGAAAGAAGTAAAACCCCAGTCGGAGGGAAGCCCAGGGAGCCGGGGAGGGCAGCAGCCCAGGCTGGTCTATGAGGGCGGAAGCTGGGAGCACCCTGAGACCCCACACAGAACGGGAAGACTCCTTGGGAGAGGCTGGGGATGCCAGCCTGCAGAGAATCGGGCCAGGAGACCCCGACCCTTCCCATTTGGTTCCCAGAACCCAAGTAGATCCGAGGAACCCTGCTGGGGGTACGGGACCCCAAGAGGCTGAGGGTGGCTTCCCAGGTGTGAGCAGAGGAAAGGGGATGGTGTGCAGCCCTCAGCAGCCAGTTCACCCCGGGAGCAGGCCTGGGGTGGGGGAGAAACTGCCCCCGCCAGAAGGAGCCGTGTGCTTCCAGAACAGGAAGGACCCCGTGAGAGTGAAGCCTTCAGTGCCGTGGTCAGAACTCAGAGGGGAGGAATCCCGTGGGCAGGAGAACCCAGGACCGGGCCTGAAGGACAGACCCCATAACAGACCTCCAGGGACCGGCCTCGGAGCCAGGGGATGTTGAGAGAGAAGACGGGGGAGTGGAGATGGCTGGACCTTCAGGGAGCAGCTGCAGGGCCACCAGAGCCCTCCAGCCCGCTGGGAGGAACTCCCCATCTGGCCAGTGAATCCCAGGAGCGAGGGGCCCAGGAGAAGTCGACCCACTGCTGCCCGACCGCCCTGTGCCTGTTCTTTGACTGAGAGATGGCTGGACTCATAGACACCCAGGAGCACGTTGGGATGGTGGTGCCTGTGGCCCAGCGGGTACCAGTAGGGCTGGGGTGCCCACTGGACACTTCCAGGAAAGCCAGGGTGTGGGGACAAGTCAGGAGGCTTGAGAGAGAGGACACCAGGGCAAGCTGCCTGGCCCTGTGGCCAGAAGTCTGCACAGGGGGTGACAGTGAGGGCCACGGTCACTCTGGAGCAACAACACGAGGTGGTCAGGAGAGTGGCCCGGAAGCCCTGCCCTCTGCCCCTGGACACCTCTCCACAGCCCAGGCAACAGCAGAGGGGCTGAGTATGCCTGTGTGGGGTCTGTTTTCCACAAGCCTTACATGCCACCCAGCCTTTCTAACATCAGGCACTTATTAATTTCACCTATGGTCAGTAAACTGCGAATCGCCATCACTCTTGTCATGCACATTGACGTGAGACCTTTTAAAAGGAACTGGGCAGGGGCACTGGCAGTGGGAACAGCTGAAGGGAGTGCCTGCCCTCCTCTGGGGACTGCAGCTCAGGGTCTCTGAAGGATGCAACCCAAGTCCAGAAAGGAGGCTTACACCAGAGGGGCGGACGGGGGGGAGCAACTAGTCCTCAGAGCAGGGCGTGGTCCTGAGCAGGACGTTTGGCAAAGACTGAGCGAAAACCCAGGGCAAGGGACCAGGCAGAAGGCTCACAACTCTGTAAGAAATTTAAGGTAAACTTTTTACCTGGTCAGATAAAAAGGCAGGAAACCGCACCCTGGTCTGATGGGGAGGAGAGGCTTCTAACCCTGAGGAAGATGACTGCAGGTCAGAGTCCATGGTTAGAAGCACCCCGCAGCTCACAGTCTGCCACACAGGGCTCAGGAAGTGCTGAAGTGGCTCGGG
>NW_026000102.1:8408725-8412570 GCF_001458135.2 Marmota marmota marmota
GTGGGGTGGGGCTGGGGTTTTCTACCCTTTCCTATTTCTGTGGGTGGGAGACTGCTTCCTGAGGTGGCCCTAGCCCACCCTGCCTGACTGTAGCTTCTGCACCCGAGTCCAGTGATGGCCCAGGAGATCCTTGTCCTAGGTAGCCACAGGTCAGCCTGTGGGGGCTGCAGTAGGGCTGGCCAGGGAGCTGCTCCACCAAGCCTGGGCTGAGTGGGCAAACGCCCTGAGCCTGGGCCTGCACCTTGGCCCTGCCAACCTCTGGTCTGGGCAGGTGGCCAACAGCTGCTGACCCTGGGTGGGAAGGATGCACTCACCCTCACTAGTCTTGATGCTCCCCAGACGGAGCAGGGGCCCCTGGGCTGGGAGGGGAGCCTCATTGCAGGAGCACCTGACCTTTGGAAGATATGTTCTGGGGTACATACCACACAGGACTGCTTACATCCCTGTTCCAGCTTTGTGGTGGCCATGTGAGGACACCTGGGCCTGGTGGGCTCATACCCTCCTCCTGAAGGCCTGGTAGGAGCACAGAGCCTACAGACCTCCCCCAATGGCTCCTTCCCTCCCTTCCAGGGGCCTGGAAGTCTAACCTTCTTGCCAGGCCACTGCCCTTGTCCCTGGGTTCCCCTGGGATGGAGCCCCACCACAGCCAGGTTCTGGGGCTGTGACAGCCTGCCCACATGGTGGCACCAAGTGCTCAGGAAAACTCTGCCCTGTGACCACTCATCCCTGTGGTTCCTGCTGGGGGCTTTCCTGCATCTCAATGTCTCTAACTGCGTGGCCCACAGAAGAGGCAGGACAGACTCAGTGAGGGAGGGAGGGGGAGGGAGAAAGGGGAGGGGGAGGGAAGAATGGGGGGGTGCCTCTCCTGTGGCTGGGGCTGCGGGCTCTCTGAGCTCACAGTAGGGCTCTGTCTACAGCAGGGGCCTTTGCAAAGCTCTGGGTCAGTTTTGTATGGTTAGAATAAGGAGGTGATCAGAATGAAGGTTTTCAAGTCAGGGGGTTTATTGTACAGAGATCTTTGCAGTTGTTGTTCCCAGTGTCTCCAAAGGGAGGGTAAGGAGGAGGGGTCTGGGGACACTCAGCAGGACTGGGTGTCAGCCTCAACAGTGCTGTGGGGAGAGAGGGAGGCGACATCTGGTGGAGCTCGAGGTGCACCCTACACCGGGGCATGCGAGGGAGTTGGCCAGGCTGGGTGTGTGGCCTCTGGGTGCAGCCTGTGTTCTGGAGGAGCGGTTGGAAATCAGTGGCTCAGGTTCCAGGTCTGAGGGGTGGGACGTCGCACTCCAGAGTGGGGCTCACTCTGAATTCTTATCACGTGTCACGCCGCAGTGAACCAACTGCCCTGACAGCTGTACTCAGGGCCTGCTTCACTCTCAGGGGACAAAGGCGCAAGGCGGCATGGTGTGATTCCCAGCTTGGTTGAGGGGGCAGTTCCCTGACCCTGGAGCTGGGGCTGCTGAGAGAAGGGCAGCGGGCAAGCCAAGAGTGCACGGGTTCTGCAGCCTTCCAAGAGCCTGCCTTCCCTCTCACCAGGCCTGGCACTTGGCCAGTGCCCCTGACCACCTAAGCCCTGGGCGTGGGTCCATGGGCCACTCAGCCCGGTGGAGGGAGATGTCAACTGCACCCCACCCCAGGGCTTGCTTCTGGCCCTTCCCAGGAGTCTGGGGTCCTGATGCTGCCTAGGACATGTGGTGCTGAGAGGCTATAATGAGGACCCACCCTGGGTCTTCTCCCCTTCTCTAGGTTAGGGAACACTGGGGGTGGGGCAGGGCTCTTCATGCCCGTCTTCCACTGCCTGGTACAGGTGGACAGGGCCTTGAGGGCCAGGTTGGGCTCAGGGTCCCCTCTGTCCCGTGAGTGCTGGCTGGAGGTGCCTGCAGCTCCCACACCCTCAGTGTAGTACCAGGGGCTGTGAGGGCCTGGCACTCCTTTGTCAGGAGAGGCAGCCAGCGTCCTGCAGGTGGGGAGTTGGCCCAGGGCTCCAGCCCCAGCCCTGGGCAGTGGTACCGCCCAGGTGAGTGGTCCTCCTGCGGTGATGGGGCCCTGGATAGACGGCATTACCAGACAGTATTAGACAGAGGCATCGAGATCTAACCGTGTCTGGTAAGACGCCCATCAGAGGCATGGCAGGGCTGCTCCTGGTCCCGGAGAGAGTCCTGGTGCCTTTGAGGGGGAGTGGGGGCTGCTCCTGCCCAGCCCATGCTGGCCCCTGACCCGCCTACGTCTGCAGAGCCCTGAGGGCTGGCCCTGGGATTGTCTGGAGCCCCCCAGGACTGCTCTGAGGACTTTGGGGGTGCCCCCCTCAGTGCCCAGCCCCAGGTGGGGGTGTTTGCAGGCACAGCTGGGGAGCGACCCAGCCACCTGCCCTTGATCTTGGGCTTGCACTCCCCCAGCACCTTGCCAGTTTCCAGAGTGGCTCCCAGTTGGTTAATAAGTAACCGGAGAACACAGGGCAGACCCTCGGCCCCTCCCTAGGGAGAGGCCACCGGGGGCTCAGGCTGGGTGGGTTCCAGAGCCCCCGAGCCCTGAGTCCCCAGTCCTGGCTTCAGATCAAAAAGATAAAACAATGGGTAATCCTGGCTTGTGATTTTGGACAAAGTTCCTGTTCTTGCCAGGGGGAGGAACGGAGACTCCTTGTCCTTAGTCAGGAAACAGCCAGGACATGTCTGCAGGGACCTCTGTGTGGGGTTAGGCCAGTGGAGCCTACTCTGCCTCCTCAGTCCCCAGTGGGCCCACGTGGGTAACAGCCCATTGCCCACAAGGTCTCCCCACCCAGCCCAGTATCTGGACCCCTGTGGTCTCTCCAGGACCCAGATCACTCCAAAGTCCAGCCTAGGGGAGGAGTGGGGGCAGTGCTACAGAGCCTGCCCTGTGCCCCATAGTGGCACGGGGAGCCCCTGGCATGAAGAGGGCCCATCCTGGGCAGAGGCCAGCTCCCGATGACTGCCAGCTGCAGAGCTGATAGGTCCTCCGCCCAGCCTTCAGCTCAGCCCTTGGCCTGGCGCCTCTCTGGAGTCCAGGAGCTCAGGATGGCGCATCCTCGGGCCATCTCCGGCGAGTGGTGGGTCACCTTTGAACATCGTTACCAGACAGTGTTAGAGTTGAGCCAAGAAATCCAGCACTGTCTGGTAAGATGCCCACAGAGGCCCAGGTGCACCTCGGCCCAAAGCCATGCAGCTCCTACAGGCCAGGTGGAGTGGTGGTGGTGGTGGAGGCCCGGCCAGGATCCAGTACAGTGAGCGGCCAGGGCTGCGTCTGGGCTGGACCAGGCCAGCAAGAGAGAGTTCCTGAGATCCTGAGGCCACACTGTCTGTCCAGAGCAAGGAGACCTGGGGCTGCTGGCCTGGGACCAAGGCTGGCGGTTGCAAGCTGACCTGCCCACCTCGGACACAGGAAGGGAGAGGGGTCTGGACCCAGTGGCCCTTCCTGGGTCAGTACACAGCTCCCAATTCTGGTGGCAGCTCCTGGCGTGAGGCTTTCTGGGCCCAGGCTGGGCCTTTCCTCTCCAGAGCCCTTTGTTCCGCCCAGTCCACACCTGCCAGGTGTGGTGGCAGCACCTGCCCGGGCGCCATGGGCAGGGCCCGGATACCTGAGCGTCCTAATCCGCAGAACACTGTGGGGGGTGCTGGGGTGCCCCCCCCACGCAGCTGCTGGCAGCCTTCATCCTGAGGCCTGAAGGGCTCTCAGAGATGCCTCCCCAAGGTCAGATTTCTGCCCACTCAGAAGCTACCCAAGTAGGACAGGGTGGACAAGCTGGGAGAAAAGGCCCTAGGGGACAACGGGGGGCGGGGGGGGGGAGGCGGCCCCCTCGCTGCGTGCAGGGCTCCGCCGTCATCAGTTAGCCA
>NW_026000102.1:8413551-8434232 GCF_001458135.2 Marmota marmota marmota
GGGGCAGGGCAGAGGCCTCTGTGCTTGGGACACCAGTGGGCACCTGGTGGGGGCCAGGTGTCCCACCTCGAGGCTGACAGCCACAAGGGAAGGGAGGCAGGGGCTGGTGGAGCAGGCCAGGTGACCAACACCAGGTCAGGGTCAGGTCACAGCTAGCCACTCCCTTTAGGTGTTCCACAGAAAAACTTGGGCATCAGGTCCAGCCCCCTCAGGGTCCCAGGTATGTGTGTTGGTCTGTGTGTCTGAGGCTGGGGGGTTTGCAGCCACTGGACAATGAGCCTCTGTCTTCAAGACACCAACTCCACAGCGTGTCCCTGCCCAGTCCCCGCTCGCCCTTCTCAAGGACCCAGAAGAGAACAGGACAAGGGATGGAGCAGCAGTGGCCCCAGAGAGGCAGGACAGCCTCCTCCCACTGGGGCCCACACTGCCCTCTGTGCCCCTGTGTCTCTGTGTGGGTGCGTCTGTCTGTCTCTCCTTCCCTGGTCTGAGGGTGGGGTGGGGCTGGGCACCGGGGAGCACAGGGGAGCACCTGGCCGGCTGTAGGATTCATTGCCTCTGATCTGAGGTCCAACTGCAGAGTCGACGGGGACAGCAGCCCTGAAGACACTGAGAAGGCCAGGCACCTTCAGGACAGGAGTGTTCAGGACGGGGCTCTTCAGCCCCCTGACCTCTGGTGGCCTCGCCTACTGTCCCTGGGGGACATGGGGCCTGAGGAAGGGCCAGCCTGGAGCACACCCTCCCAGGCCGGACCCTGCCGCCTGGGCCTGGAGAGCCGGCTGGGGCGGCTTCTCCAGTTTTTAGCACCTTCCACCCACAGAGGGGGCTCCAGCCCCGTGCTGATTCCCCAGGGCTCCCAGAGACCACAACAAAGGCCGCCTCGCCCTCAGACACTGCCTGGTGCACCTGGCTCTCCACTTTGTCCTCCCCACGGCCAGTGCTTTTCAGGGGACCTCCCCCAGGACAGGCCGTCTGCTCCTCCTGCTCTTTCAGCTCTGCTTCGCTGACCCCCGAAAGTCCGTGCTTCCAGAACACAGCTCCAGGGCTGCGGCTGGGGCGCAGTGGTGGCACACTTGCCTCGCATGTGTGAGGCACTGGGTTCGAGTCTCAGCACCGCACATAAATAAATAAAGAAATAAAGTCCACTGACAAGAACAGAATATTAAAACAAAACCCTCACAAGTCCACTTTTTCCTGAGCTGTGGGAACCCTTTTTTGAGGACTGGAACTTCAGCCCCCTCCAGGGCGGCAGTGGGGCTGGGTGAGGACTCTGTCCCTCCTGGCTGGGTCCACACATTCCCTCGCACCCAGTGGACAGGCCGGGCCTCCCCATGCCTGGGCTCGGGCAGAGCCTGGTGTCCCCAGTGCCCTTGGCTGTTGGGACCAGACCTTCCTGGGGAGCTCTGAGGCTGGGGACACTGCAGGGCCCAGAGCTGGCTTGACCACAAGCCAGGGGGTCAGGCCACTTGCTGTGCACCCCGGCAGAAGTGACCACAGGGATGTGGACAGGAGGGTCCCACTGAACACAGAATCTGTGCATCCCTGGAGCAAACTCCTCACCCAAAGGCTGCCCATGGGCACCAGAGCTGAGCCAGGCAAGGCGGGGAACGGGAGGGCCGCCTGAGGGCAGGACAACGCACCAAAGCTACAGGTCAAGAAATGAAACGTGAAATAGACGTTTCCTGGCTGCCTGGCGCCCTCCTGGTCAGCTGAGCCTGGGAAGTGCCACCAGCGTCATGGTCCCTGACTAGTTAATCATCACCTCCACCAGCTCAGCCTGGGAAAGTCGAGGCAGCCTCAAGAGGCCAGGAGGGCCCCCCCTGCTCTGCTAGCTCCTCCGGGGCCCCACCTGCACAGGCGGGAGGAGGAATGCAGTCCCGGGTGAGGCACAGGCTGGTTCACCTGCCCTCGGGCCTTAATCAATGGCGAGGCTGCCTGAGAACAAAGCCTGAAACCCAACCTCTCCTCCTGCCCTGGGATCAGCCAGACCCAGACGCCAGCAGCTGCGGGGGGGCGGGGGTGGCCAAGGCTTGGCGTGGTGTCTGCACTCTGGCTATTCCGCAGCGTCGGTTGGAGCTACGTGTCTTAGAGGCAGGACCGCCATTTCGCCCACACGCTGGCATGGTCCCTCGGCCCTGCTCCAGGTCTTGTGGCATCTACCCCTGTCCACCTGCACCCGGAGAGGGGGCAGGCTCCTGGCGGGTGGCTTCCTTAGAGTGGTTGGTTCACCTGATCCTAAGTACACCAAGAACATCCTGACACACCGATTTTGCAAATAAGGCATTTGCAAATTACCAAAATGTCTGAGAATTAACAGGACTGCATCTGAATTTCAGGGTTGCATTATGTTTTCATAAATGCAAAACTTACTTTGCCTAATTCAGTGATCTGCCAATCGCTCTAACACTGTATCTGGATTACTAGAAAAACAAAACTAATCCGTTTTTTCCAGATGCTCAGCAAAAAAAGGCCTAAAACATTCAGCAGGTTAATCAAAACATCCACTTCCTATGGCCTGAAAGTTTGGCTCAAGAACAGTGAAAGCAGCCACTCTGTATCGTGCCTCAGAGAGAAGAGCCTCCCTTCCCTCAACACCACAGCCTCTGGAGCTGGGGACTCTCAGGGCCCATCTGGGGAGACCAGCACGAGACGAGAGGGCCCGGCCGACCTGGCAGGCCGAGGTCCACGAGCACCTACACTGTGCCCTCGGGCACTGCAGTGAAACATCTTTAGAAGGGCCCTGGCCCTGACTGACAGCTAGGGCACCCACCCTTCCTCCTCCGGTGGTCTTGGCTCTGCTGCACCTCAGCCACCAGCATCTGGAAAAGCCCCGAGAGGCCTGACGAGCCCAGCCTCCCACACTCATCAGCCCGCAGGCCTGGGCCGGACGACTGGCCACAGGGTCATACACCAGCCCCAGAAACCCCCCAAACTGGCTGACCCACCCACCCCCACCCACACACACACACACTTCTGGGGCCACCACCTTCCCTGTGGAAAGATCAGTGGCCACTTTGAAAAGAACATCTTAGAAGGTCCCCTCGCGAGGTCGACAGTGGTCTGTGGCCCTTCTGGGAGTCGGTTCTCTCCTTTGGTGCCGGAACCCACCTGGACCAAGTGCGGCCTATGGACCAGGGTTGCTCCCAGTCCCGCTCAAGATGGCTCCACACCCGAAACCCAGCCGCGCCGCAGCCCGAGGGGTCACCCTCTCCGCGGAAAGGAAGGACCTGGCCCACTCCATGCCCACCAACACCCTGGACGTGGCCGTGTCCTCTGCGTGGCCCGTCTGTCACGGTCACCCTGCTCCGTCCGGGCCTGCTGAGGTTCTTGCAGAGGCCCCTCAGGCCTGTGGGGCCTGCCCGCCCTGACCTGCCCCAACAGGTTCCTGACAGGTTCCTGAGCTGAGGAGCCGGGTTGGACCCGCTCCCGCCCCCAGCTCAGCAGCCAGCGCTGTCCCCCAGCCCAGGACCCAGTGGGGTGTGAACAGACCTCAGAGAGGACGCGGAGCAGCCTGGCGCCCATCACCCCTATACCTGCCAGCCCGTGGTCCACGGGGCCTGCGCCCACACCTGACTTCGGCCCAGCCTCTCCCAACCAAGATCTGGCCTCAGGTGCTGTAGCTCAGGAAGCACTGTCTCCCTCCGGGTGAGGCTCAGACACAAAGGGAAGCATAGCTTAAGGGTGTACAGGTAGACAGCCAGGGACAATGGCGGGCGCCACAGACAGCCGGGCAGGAAGAGGCGGCGTGGCCGGGCTCGCCTTACATGCACTCCTCACCCCGCCCCACGCAGGTGCCTGCTCCCAGCCGGCCAATCTCTGCTCCTGGCCACCGACAGGTGTGTCCCCAGGGCTCCCATAGGCCAGGAGGAGGCAGCTGCAGTGACGTGGGGAGGGCGGGCTACAGGCCCACACGTTCCTGCTCCTGCCTTGCCCGCCAAGCCAGGGCTGAACAAAAACCAGGGTGGGGAGGCTTCTGCAGGGCCTGGCCATGGTAGAACGTGGGCAGCAGATCACCTAGGCCCTGGCTCAGGGGCAGCCGTGGGCAGCAGGTCCCCATCTGGCCCCTGGGGCGCAGGTGGCTCCTGGGCTGCCTTAGCAGGGGGCAGGCCTCTCTCCTCACCTCCAGGCCCCACTCCTATTGTGGCAGCAGAGGGGGGGGGGGCTGCCAGAACCCCACTCTCCAAGGCTTGGAGGAGCACCGCCCAGCCTCAGCCCTGTGAGCAGGTGGCCCTGGCACACCCAGACACACACTAGGGCAGCTGCCTCCATCTCCTCAAAGAGGAGCACACTGCCACAGCCCCCAAGCACCCTCCTGTGGCTCTGGGGGCTCACAGTGGAACCCCTGGGCTTGGAGTGCCTGGTTTCCTGGGGACTTAGAAGGGTCTGGGGGAGACCCTCCAGCCCCTTTCCGGGATTTCCTTATGACTCCATCAGACATGTTTGTTTCTTGGGCTCCCAGTGGACGGGCCATAATGAAACGGCAAACGATTCCAGCAATTAGCCCAACCAGAAGAGAGACCCCAGGGACCCAGCTGTTTTCCATAACTAACAGCCAACTCCGTTGGAAACGCCTAATTACAGAGAGACTGTCCCCAGGGCCGGCCTCTCGATCTCGTCTTGCACCCAGGAGCAGAGCTTCACAAGGCCTGGTGGGTCCAACCTGGCCTGACCTTCAGGTCCAAGGAGGGTCCTCCAGGGACAGACACGGCCAGAGAGCGAGTTGCCACCACCCAAGTTCACACCTGGGCACCATCCCTCAGCTGGCCAGTGGGCGCCTGGGATCTGGAAGTAGAGGTGCCGCCGACTGATCCCACCCAGGCCTTTGTCATTGGCATTGGGCAGGAGGCTGCTTTCCCCACCCCCGGCCTTAGGCTTGCACACTGCCCGCTGCATGGCAGGACTCTCATCCGTCCCAGAAAACGATTCCTGTGGGGTGGGACATGGTGTGGACAGACAGCCAAAGGCCCTAAGAATGATGGGCAGCCAGGACACAGTGGTACCAGTCGGAGGCCTGTCCCCCTCGGGACTGCCCACACAGTGCCCACTGCTGCCTGGGAAGGGAAGGACTAGGCTGGGGAGGGCAGGACACAAGAGCCCCGAGCAGGGGGCTGGCCCGGCAGAGCTCCTGTGGACAAGGCTGGGGTGGTGCCGGCAGTGGGGAGGCGCAGCTGCTCCAGGTTGCAGAGGGCTGGCAGGAAGGATGCCCGAGGAGACGGCCTTGTGAGCTGTGGCTTCCAGGGAGGAGAGGGTTGGACAGGTCTTGGGACTGGCTGGGGTGAACAGCGGGGGTGCAGCTTGGAGGCCGGGGGCACCGTGTGGCCAGGGGCAGGTTCTGTGCCTTGGCCAGCAGGGCAGGGCCTTCCTTCTACGGGCCTGGGTCTTATGGCCAGCACAGCTGGAGGGCCAGGATGCTTGCCGCCCAGGTGGAGAGGGCTATTGCCCAGGGGCTCCTGGCAGGAACACAGTGGCCCGGAGAGGACGGGCCTTTCTTTTCCGTTGTGTTGCTGCGGCTGAGCCCGGCACCCTGCCTGCTCCCAGCACGCAGCCCACCTTGGCCACCTCGGCAGCCTCACTCAGAAGCCCTGCTCCTCCAGGATTTCCATGGAGGTTTGACAAAAGAGCTCCACCCAGCAGCCGGACCCGCAGGACAAGGCACCCACCAGCCCTGGGAGCGGAAGCTACTCCATGTATCCCTCCTGCTCAGGGCAAGGGTTCAGCCCCAGAGGGGAAAAGACTGGAAGAGGCCGGGAGGCTGAGTTTTGCTTGGGTGGAGCCCAAGCCCTCAACTGGGCACCTAGTGACCTGGTGCGTGTGTCCCCAGGGAGCAAATTTGACTTTGCGGTCTCCTCTGGCCTGCCTGGTTTCCCCACCACTGTTCTCGATTCCTCAGTGGGGTGAAAACGACCAGAGTGGACGGTGCCAGCCAGCTGGTCCAGGGAAGGCAGGGTCCACCTGCATCTGAATGTCGCTTGGCTTTGAGCAAAATGATCTGTTACTGCCCTCCTTCCCTCAGGGATGAGCCTAGGTGTGGTCATCAATGACCAGCCACAGGCCGACTGCCTTTCCAGCCCCCACCTGGGCCCGGCGGACCCTTGGACTCCTGTGCAGATGGCTAGCTCTGAGCTGGAGTGAGGAGCCTCACTCCGGGCAGCAGTCGGGTCTGCCCAGCACCTGCTGCAGGCAAAGGTGCCGGGCTGAGGCCTGGGACTGTCTCCTAGACAGGTCTCTCTGGGCAGGCCTCGAGCCTCAGAAAGGCCCTTCCTGTGCAGCCTGCCCATCAAGGACATGAATGGATGGGGGACACCGGCAGGTCCTGGAGGCTTGAAGGGAAGAGCCGTGGTGGTTTTACTGGTCAACTGGGCTGCTCCACACAACACACCAGGCTGGTGGCAGCAGCTTCCCTGGGCATCAGGATCTCTGGAAAATCACTGCCAGCCAGACAAAGGGTCCAGTGTGGCCTGCTGCTGGGTGCCGTATGGCCCTGGTGCCAGGAAGGGATGGGTGGTCCTGCCTGGCCTCTTCTCAGGAAAGTCTGACCTAGGAGGCATGGCCGAAGACCCCCACACTGATGACTTATGGCAGAGTTAGCCTGGGGGACTCAGGCCCCAGGCTGGCCAGGCCTGAGGCCTCCCTGGGTGTGGCAGCAGGACAAAGGGCCATTGTACTTGTGTCCAGGCCACTTCCTGCAGAGCCGCCAGCCACAGCCAGCACCCAGAACAGGCTGGTGGAGGGTCCCGGGTTGGGCCGGGGGCTTGCCTTCCGGCTGAGACAGCCTGGGGGAGGAAGGAGAGCCCTGGAGCCGCCCTCAGGGCTGGGATCTCAGGGCCGGCTCTGGGATCCAGGGCTCAGGCTGGGAGCCGTCCCTGGGTTCTTGCACTCTGACCAGGGACAGGAACCTTCCTGGAGGCTCCGCCTGGGCTTGACCATGCTGGGGGCCACTTCTCCAGCCCTATGTGGGCTGGACTCAGCCACCCACCCTAGGGCCAGCTCCCAGCCCAGGGGCCTGACTCCGTAGGTCACCAGGCCCTGTGAGGCTCCACCTTGGGGCTGGGTCTGCCGGCTACCTTCACCTCTGCCTATGCTGGGTGGATCTGGGTGGGACTCAGACAGGCCTGCTTTCTGGAAACCTGGGAGGAAAGCCCGGTCTTGCAGGGTGGTGCTGGTGGGCAGCCCCAGGGCCCAGCAGAGTCCAACCCTCGCACTGGGAGTTCAAGCAGGATGGGAGACTCTGCCTGCGAACAGGAGCCTGGCGGTACTTCCTTGGGCCCCAGCCCTGCCGGCTCCTGCTCTGAGCTGCTCTGTAGCACAGACTCTGCCGCACCCTCACAGGCAGGCCCTGGGGTGGGGCGCAGAGCCTGAAGCTCCCTGGCCTGCCCTGGACCTACCTTTGATCTTCAGGCAGGTGCTTCCCATACTAGCCCCTCCCTCCTGAGAGCTGCCAGGTAGGCCCCAGCTGTAGGGTGGGCCCCTAGCAGTGGGCACTCACAGAACAAAGGACCCTCCTGCACCCATTGTGTGATCTCCTTTCCACCTCTGGCTCTGGCTTCTCCCCAGGGGCCCAGGAACCCAGTGGGCGGAGCAAACCCAGTGCAGGAGGGTCCCAGCCAGGAAGGCGCCTTGTGAAGCTGTCCCCGGGGCCCGTGTGCCAGAGAACGCACCTTTCCCCAACTTCCCGTCTGGAACCCAGCACTGGGGCCAGCCCCAGTCTGCAGCCAGGGCCCAGCAGGACACTCACAGGTTCTGCTGGCCATGCGCATCTCATCTCGGCCTGGACCCCCTTCTGCAAGGCCGCTTGCTCCTGTGTCCTCCAAGGATCCTCACACGCAGCCCTGGTGTCTTCCAAATCCAAAAATGTGAGCAGAGAGCCCAGAGTCTGAAGGCCTTCGTCCATCTCCGCAGACGTAGGAGGAGGCACATGGCCCTCTAACTGCCCACTGGAGGGGCCCTGGGGAGGTCCTTGGAGCCCTCACTGAAATCAACCCCAGGGTCCCCCCACCCAGTTGAAGCTCGAAGGGTTGAGGAGCTGGTAGGGTTCCCGGCAAAGGGAGCCACTCAGAGAAGCCAAGGCGCCCAGGCACGGCTTCCCGGGACTGTCAGATGTGAGCGTCTGTGCTGATGGTCATGAGACCTCAGGACCCGGCCAACCTCAGGGCCCCACTGAACGCATGTGGCCGTCTGACAGGAGCCCCCCGGTGCACCCACAGTGGGCACAAGGCCAGAGAGCCCCACACAAGGACTTGCCGCCCAGGTCCAGCTCCTGGCTGCCAGGACCCCCAGGAGGGCTGGCCCCAGGAGCCCAGCAGGACAAGCCAAAGCAGGACAGGGCTTCACTGGAAAGCAAAGTATCCCTGCAGATAGTTGCCCAGTGCAAGGGCCACCACACAGATGACCGTCACCAGGCAAACCAGGCCTCAGGGGCACAATCTCCCCCAGAAAGAAGAGGGACTCCAGGGAGTCGGGCCAGCGCCTCCGCCCCAGGACTATCAGGCGCAGACCAAAAGGCAGTCAGACGTCCGTGCCAGGAGCACAGAGCAGCAAGTTCAGTCTTTGCCGGGAGCTCGAGCCCGTGACAGTGTATAGCAGACTGGAAGATAAGGCCGAGGGAGCTCATGGCTGAAAACACGGTGACCCCCATTTAGAACTCATGAGAGTTGCCGGAAGATCAAGATCGCTGAAGAGAAAACTGGGGAACTGGAAGCTACGTAGGAATAAACCATCCAGAATAACTCAGATAAATAAAAAGATAACGTGGATAACAGGAGCATAAAATGTAAATTTAAAACACAGGGAGTTGGCAGGAGAGGAATGAAGATTTTTTTTTTCTTCTGGTATTGGAGACGGAATCAGGGGGACGCTGACAAATCTCAAATTTTAAAAAATTCCGAGACAGGGCCTCACTAAGTTGCCCATTCTGTCCTCGAAATTGTGATCCTCCTGAGTAGCCGGTGTTATAGGCGGGGACCATTGCGGCTGCCTGTTTTTGTTCTTTAAGATGGGGCCTTGCTGTGTCACCCAGGTTGGCCTAGAGCTGCTCTTGCCTCAGCCTGTTCGCCGGCAGAGTCTCCAGTCCTGCTGGGTGGCAGGCATGTGCTACTGTGACCCCCTGAAACTTCACTTAGAAGAGATGCCATCTGAGAATGTCCCGTAACAGTTGAGAGACATCCAAGCAGGCTTAGAAGCCCAGTGAATCTCAAGCAGGACAAGTCAGCAGAGAGACAGATGAACCCTGCCTGGGACAGCTGAGGCCAGCGGGGCAACAGGGAAGGGACACTCCTGCTCGGGGGCAGGTGGGGGTCGTAGCAGGTGAGCTGACCCCAGGGTGCAGCCTCGGGTGCAGCAGCAGGCCCCAGGCGTCAGGCTTCTCCAGACTCCCCTGCACAGGGGCACCCTCTCTGTGGTCAGGGGCAGATGGCCGTCCCTTACCACCGTGAGGCGTGACTCTTGAACACACCGTGAGCCATGAGGTCCTGGTGGAGAGCCACCTCTGTCGAAACCCTCCCGACTAAACCGGGACCCTTCAGAGGATGTGCCACGGGCCTTGGCATCATGGGCACTGAGGACCTAACACTGACCTTGTGATGGTTCTGGGCACCTGAGGGCCACCAGCCAGTCTGCAGGGCTGCTGCTCCCCGGGCCCAGCACAGAGGGGAGCCGGGCAGGGAGGCCTGAGGCGGCTGCAGGGAGGGGCCCGGGTGTGGAACTGCCCCAGCAGCCCCACTCTGCTGTGGGCTCGCCCCTTCTGGCTTCATAGAGAACTTTGGGGACTTGGGAGCAGTTAAGGACATGGGGGTGGTCCCCATGGGGGGGTCCTGGAAGAATTTGAAGATGCTCTGAGACTCTGAGAAGATGCCCAGGATCTGAGTGGCCCTCAAGGCAGCCACTTTTTTATTTTTTTCTGGAGAGCCAAGAGGCCTTGGGTGGGCACAGCAGGGTCTTGGATGGGCCACTGGAGGAGGAGGTGAGGAGGGCCCAAGCCCCATCTCCCGCACGATCCCTCAGCTCAGAATTCCTCAAAGCCCGTGAGCCAGGAAAGCTGTGGGGGAGCGAGAGCTACCCTGCCTGAGTCTGGCTGGCTGTGCCCTACCTACCACCTGACCTCTATGGCACCCTGCCCTGCACCCCAAACTCTCAGCCTCTGACCTCAGCGTCTCCCAGCCTCCCTCTCTATGCAGCCTTCCTTTCCAGTTGTCCAGCAGCCAGACTGCAAGACCCGTGGGGCCATGGCTTCCCAGATCTTGGAGGACACTGGCCCTACCCTCAGCCTGGACACAGACACACAGGGGAGTGGCATCTCCTGGCCACACCTGCGGGCGAGTCTGGCAGGCTGCTGGCCTCGAGGTCCACTTCCTCATCTGCATCAAGTCCACAGGCCACTCCCAGTTGTGGGGAGGGGTGAGGCCAGGGCAGCACTGCCCGTTTTGTCTCCTGATGTCACCACATGACGAGGACAGAGCAGGGTACAGACCACCCCTGGGTGACTAGACAGACCAACCAGGGCTCAGTCCCCCTGGGGCCCACATTGTTCCATGTCCACAGAAGAGGGGGCCAGCAGCAGCTCCTTGGCCATGTCCCCGTTAGCTGCAGGGTGCTGCTGGCCCCCTGGGAATCCTGCCTCTGCCTGGGTCACAGGGTGTGTGGCTGTGCTCCAGGCCCCATGCTGTGGCCAGCAGATGCCCCATCTTCGGCAGTGACCTCACAGACTGTGGACGGGAAGGAGTGGACTGGGTGGCCGAGGCCAGCCCGAAGGACAGGTGGGGACCCTGGGGGCCACGTGAAGACCATGTAAGTCGCCCGCTCAGCCAAGCCACTCTAGGACGCTTTCCTGAGCCAGTAGGATGAGGGCTTGCAGGGCCAGGGCTCCTGGCTTCAATGTGCTAGGGGAAATGGAGTTGTCTGAGCCCTGGGGACCCAGGTGTGGCCTCTCAGGTGGGGACAGGACCAGATGACTCAGCCCTCCAGGATGAAGCCCAAAGAGCCTGGGGTGGGGCCTCCGGCAGGGGCTGGAAACCAGACCTGGGCAGCCTCCTTAGCATCTGCGTTTACCCTGCCAACAGCCTGGCCCAGGAGTCCTGGGTCACACAGCTACACAGGGAGACAGGAAGCTGGGTGTTGCCCCCCAGCTGGCCCTGAGCACAGACCCCTGTGGGCATCAGCCCCAAACCCAACACTTGCCCAGGTCGGCCTCCCCTCCCCTCCTCTGCACAGTGGGTGCCCCTTTGGAGCGGCCCCCAGTGTCCACGCAGCCCTGTGCCCCTCCCACCTCTCAGGGGCCCTAACACCTGATGACGCTCGGAGCCTCAGGGCCAGCCACTGCCTCATCCAAAATCTCAGTGTGACTTATTGATGGGTTTTGCCTGTGGCCTGAGGTGGGTCCCACCAAGCTGGATTCAGTGCTGCCTGGGGGTAACTAAGAGTCCAGGTGCCAGCTGCAGAAGGCCCCTGGGCATCCACTGAAGGAGCAGATCCAGTGACCACAGGAGCCTGTGAGCGCCTAGGCGCCAGCTCCCTACTGCCAGGAGTCGGGACGAGCCCCACACAGCAGCCCCTGATCCAGCCACTTCCTGGTGGACCCAGGCCAGCTCTCTGCCCTGCCTGGCCCCCACATCAGAACCTGTCTTGTCCCAGTGGAGGTGAAACCCAGTGCAGGTACCCGGCTGGGGTGTTACGTAAAAGTGGCTCTTTCTGGGGTCTGTGGTGCGTGTCTGTGGTCCCTGTTGTTTGCGAGGCCGAGGCTCAAGAGCTCGAGCCTGCGAGTTGGAGACCTGCCTGGGTGACATGGAGGGAGCACGTCTAAACACAGGCTTCTGTGCGTGGTCTGAGGAGTGAACCCAATTTATCTACCACTTTTTATTTTTTTTTATTTTGAGGCAAAGTCTTGCTGAGTTGCTGAGGCTGGCCTTGAATCTGCCATCCTCCTGCCTCAGCCTCCTGAGTTGCTAGGATTACAGGTGTACTAAATAAATAAATAGCTTCAGTTGAGCCCTCCCCGAGGGGGCAGGGGCTGCTCAGACTTTGACTAGAGCCGGAGGAGGAGGCCTAGTCCCCCATCTGAGTCCACAGCCCAGGACCCCCTGGGTGCATCTGGCCAGATTCTGTAGCCACCTCTGCAACCCTGCGGGTTGTGCTGAAGGAGCAGACCCGGTGACCACAGGAGCCTGTGAGTGCCCCTCCGGAGCGCATGCTCCAGGCCACCGTCATGCTGGAGGGGCACGGGAGTCGGGTCAGGCCGGGCTCCCTGACACTGGCAGCTGGGCTCAGTGCCTTGCCTTCCCAACCCTGGCTTTGGCTCTATCCCAAACCCAGGCGCTGGCAGGAGGTGGCATTTGTGCAGGTGACAGATTTGCGTTTCCAAGCAGCAGTTGGAGGCAGTATTAGCATCTGATTTGAGTGAAAATTCTAAGATCTGGGGGAGGGATGGGGGTTCCAGAGCCAGTAGAGCTGCCCACCAGCACCCCCAGACAGCACCAGCAGGGCTGGGGCTGCAAGGACGGACACCCCCGCCCCCCGCCTGTGGAAAGCAGGCCACTGTCCCTGCCAGGGTCGGACGGAGAGTCCTCTCAGAGCAGGTGGGGTCTCCTCATCTGGCCCCGGATCTCCTGCCCCTGCACTCTGGTCCTTGTCTGGCCCCCCGGCAGCCCTGACCCAGCTGGGCCAGATGTCTGTGGCCCTGACCTGCTGGCCTCCCTGAGCCTGCGGTGGGCTCGGACAGTGACCGCCACTTCAGTCTCTCCAGGTGTGTGGAGAACGGGGCCAGACAAGGCATGGAGACACCTGGTCTGCTGTCGGCCTCCCCCTCGGCTCCAGGTGCTGGTTGGAGAGGGCAGCCCACAGTGGCTCCCGGCCCTGATGGCTCCTGTGTCTGACCTCCAGCCCCTCCTCTCCTGAGCTCGGACCACTCCCCCTGAGGCCTCAGAAGCCCAGTCCAATCTGGGCCATGCTGTGCCTGTTCTAGAAGGTTCCCCCTCCACACCCTGCAGTCCACCCTCATGACTCAGGCCCTGGGGTTCCCCTACCCCTCTCTGGCACACTCTGATGCACACTCCGATACTGATACAGCTTCACCCTGACACCCCAGGGCTGCAAGGGCATAGGGGTCGGGGGTACATCCATCCCGGGCCCTGGGGACCAGCCCAGCAAGAGGCCTGGGCCTGGGTTGGCCATGAGGACCTCTCAGGTCAGTGAGGAGGTGCTGGTGGAGGCCTCTTTGCTGTCCTTCCCTGGGCAGGGCTGCCTTCCCAGTCCCGGGTGGCTGGGGGCACAGGTCCAAGGCCACGAGGAGCCAGGGGCGCCAGCCCTGAGGTGGTACAGGTTGGGGTAGTGGGGACCCCTGAGGAGGGAGGCAGGACCCCCAGAAACCCAGGCCTGGCCCTGGACTGCTCCACAGTGAGACCAGGCAGCACCAGCCCGGCGCTGGGCGCCATGGCCTGGCAAGTCCGCGGGGGAGGGCGTCCCTGTTTTCTTGGGCTCCCCAGGCCCCAGGTGCTGCAGCCGGGCCCCCAGGGCGGCGTCTGATGCAACCCCGGCTCAGAAAGATGGTCACCGGGGGCTGTGGCCTTGGCAGGAAGGGGCCTGCCCTCTGCAGCACGGGTGCCAGCCCCAGACCCCTGCTCCTGGGCAGAGGCTAGAGCCCAGCAGGGCCAGAGTGCAGCCCCTCCACGCTGAGAGCTGCCCTGAGCCTGGACCAGCCACACTGGGGGGCCACAGCTGGCTCCCCACAGCTGCTTGACTTAATGAGGCCACTGGGCCTCCACCCCGGTAATTGGTCTCTGAAGGCAGGAAAGTGTCACTGAGAAGCTGGGGCCTGCGGATGGGGAGTGAGACAATCACTCCCTTTTCCACACGCTGGCGTCTAATTGAGCTCGGGGGCCGCCTCCAGCTCCAAGCTTGTTTTTCAGAGGCACCGAGGGTGGGGGGGGGTGTGCTGGGGAGGGAGGCTCACTCTAGCTGTTCCCAGGGGCAAGGCCCTTCCTGGCTGGCATTCAGGACCAGGCAGGGGCTGGACTGTGGTCCGAGGTCCCAGCACTCCCCGGGCAGGGATGGGCGTGGGGCGGTGTCTGCAAGGAGTTGGGTTTTACCTGGGACCACATTCCTGCAAAACCAACCACCTCCGGGAGCAAGTCAGCGGCACCTGCTGCTCCACCAGGCTGGGCAGCCTCACTGAGTCAGCTCCAGAACGTTCCTTGCCTAAAGGGAAACCCGTTGAGCAGCTGCACGTCCCCACGACCACCAGGGAGTCGTTCCCCTGGCCTGTCCAGCACTTTCTACAAACAGCACAGTTGTGTCCTTTTGTGTCTGGCCAGGGTCCCCAAGAATGTCTCTCTTCCCATAGTCAAGAGTGTCCTGGGTTCCAGGCGTGGGCCTGCGGGCCTGGGAGGGCTGGTGATAGGCCCATGGCCCTCCACGCCTGCTGGCGTCCGAGCTGATGAGTGAGGGGATTCCACAGTCTCTGCCCAGTGGGTCAGCCTTGCCCAGAGCACTGTGGAGCCTGCAGAGCTGGGGCCCCAGCAGAGGGGCACCTGGTAAGAACGTGAGAGCTGACATTTCAACACAACATTGAGATGCCCCCTGGAAAGGATTCTACTGAGACTGTCCCCACCTGCGGCGGGACAGTTTTCTCAGACCTGTGGCCAGGGACAGGAGGCTGGGCGTCTGAGCGGCACCAGGACTGAATCTGGTCTGACCAGGACACTTCTCCTGTACCACAGCACCCAGAGATTCTGGTCCTGGCTGTATGAGGGCCACAGAAGGGAGGCCAGGACAGTGGGAGGAGGTCACTGCACCTTGCCTGAGGACTGGGGGTGTAGCGGGAGGAGCAGTCAGTCTGTGGGTTTGACAGCTGTGCCAAGGAGAGGTGGGGAGTGGCAGCCAGAGACATGGCAGTGTCCCACTGGGCCCGGAGGGTCTCTTGAAGAGGTGAGGGACACAGACTCAGGTGCTGAGGGGCAAAGGAGGACATTGCTGAAGAGGGGCCCCTGAATGGGGAGCCAGGGAGTCCAGGCCCAGCATGGGATTGGGGTGTGTCCCAGGAACAGGAGAGTTGCCGGCAAGGAGAAGGGTCACCCAGCGGGGCACAGCATCCTGCAAGCTCCTCTTAGAGGAGGGCACCAGCCAGTGTTTCTTACTGCTGTGGTCAGCTGTGGGAGCAGGTGCTGCAGGGAGAGGACAGCCAGGGGCAGTGAAGCTGCACACTCCAGGGCTGGCCGGGTCAAGCCCCAGGCCCCAGGACTGTGCTCCTGAGGCCTAGGCCCCAAGGGAGCAGGACAAGTTGGGCACCGGGCAGCCTCCCCCCACCCCCATAGCTGTGAACCTCTGCTGTGACTTGAGCTCTTTAAGGACCCTCCATCATGGCAGTTTGCCCAGGGCAATGGGTGTCCCTGCGATGTGACACCAGGACCAGACAAATCTCTCCTTCCCCCAGAGCTCCTGTGTGGAGGGGTCTGGATGTTCAGCCGACGGTCAGTGGTCCATAACCTCACTGTAGAGAGATGAGCAGGAGCGTGGCACACGCCTGGGCTCTGCTGGGGGCCCACACCCTGAGCCACAAGGCTGCTGGAAGGGTCTGAGCCCATCAGGCCTGCCCACAGCTTGGGTGCGCAGAGCTGGCCGCTGTGGCAGTGACGTGGCAAAGTCAACTACGCGTGTCTTTTTGAGCAGCCGATGGCAGAGGCTGCAGACTGCCTTGCACAGACTGCTGTCCTCTCCTGGGGTGACGCAGGCTTGCACACTTCTAATAACAACCCGATACCTCCTGAGCTCCTGCACGTGCCCAGTGGGGCGCTGACATGGCCTTGGGGGACACACTTGGTATTGGGCTATTGACTCTCATCTGGGGCTTCCAGTCTTCCAAGGAAAATGTCTGCCTAGAGAGGGCAAGTGTCCCGGAAACCTCATCCATCCAGAGGGGATGGGGGAGAGGCTGAAGGTGCAGAGCTGGATCCCAGCTGCAGGTCCATTGATGTCACTGTGAGGGTGATGGGTGGCACTTAGAAGTGCCCTACTCCCAGTCTATCCCAGGGCCGAGCCCTGTGGCCCTGCATGAGAGGCCATTTAGGTCACCAGTGGCCAGGTTTTTTGCCCACCCTGCATCTTGCTGCCCTCAGGGGCCAGAGCAGCTCACTGAGCCTGGGGAGCTGAGGACCAGTCTCATCCAGGAGTCCATTCCAACTTCATCCTGGATCTGGTGCCCCCAGGACCCTGGGACAGAGCCAGGCTGTACCTCACCCTTGGGTATCTCTGGGGGGTCCCGAGGCCAGCAAACCTGACAAGTGCATCCCTGCCCAGCATGGTGCCCAGGCCTCCAAGCCTGGAGACTGAGTCGGCCTGTGCCCCAGGAGGGGGTACGGAGGACCACTGAGTCCTGAGGACCAGTCACCATGCACCTCAGGCCCCAGGTCCCTGTCCCTCCTGGTGTGTGGATGCTCTGTTTGGACAGCTGACCCTCCTGGGGATTCTCCCTGAAGTCCTCACCCCACAGACTCCCAGACCTTCTCCAGGCGCAGTCCATTGTGCCTGGCCTCTGGCCTCCAACTCGGCCTTGACAAGGGGGGCCCTGCCCTTCAGGGAGGCCTGGAGCCCCTCAACAGCAGCCCGGCTGCAGGGAGGAGGCTGCCCATGTGGGCTCTGAGCAGGGGGCCAACACAGGCAGGCGCACGGGTGAGCAGGTCCTCCGACGCAGCCAGGCACACATCAGTGGGTGCTTGCACGCAGGCGAGCGCACGAGCGGGCACACACACAGTCTGCACCCGCTGGCACTGGTCCGCCTCTCTTGGAGTTGGGTGTAACAGCGAACGAGACAGGAGCCGTGAGGGGGGTGGGGCAGAGGTGGGCCCAGCCAACAGGAGGCTCCAGGTGCTACCACGTTGGCAAAGTGATGCTGTCTGTGCTCCTTCCTTCCCGGGCCCAGAGGAGGAGCCAACCTCATCTGCCAGCAGAGGATGATGACCACCCCTGCTCTGGAAAAGCCCCAGGAAGCACAATAACGGGGCATCATGGCTGCCCTCGCAGGAGGGTCTTCCCAGCCAGGTGAGCCGGGCCTGGGAGGGAGCAGGCCAAGAGGCCTCCAGCATGAAGCAGTGTCCAGGTGTCGATCCCAAAGGTCTCCTGGGACCCGAGTGTGGTCAGCTCACCTTGAGCTGGGCCCAGGACGGTTACCACGAAGATGCCCACTCCTCCAAGGCAATTCTGTTTCTAATGCCAGTCCCACCCAGCTTTTCCAGGCTCTAGGAACCAGCCAGCCTGCTCCAGCACCACTGGGAAGGGATGTGGGCAGTCCTGCTGAGGAGCCTGACGGTGACAACTGACGGACGGGAATTGCAAGGATTGAAATCGGGCACCCAGTGCAGGCCCAACAGATGAGTGGGCATGGCAGAGGACTCATAGCCATGGGGCATCAGGGGGGAAGGCAGAGCCCCTTGCCAAGTGTGGAGCCACACGCCATTAAGGAAATCGACAAGGAGAGTGGAGCAGCTTCGCACCCACGGTCCCAGAGCTACAAAAGGGAGCAAGGGCCGAGGGATTAGAGGAACCCTCAGGGTTCATGACCACAGAGGGAGAAGCCTTCTTTGAAACAGAAGCAGAAGACCAACAGAGGACACGAATGGCATCCCTGGAAAGCATGGTATCAGGAAAGATGCTGCCATCAAAATCAAAACTCAAGCGACACACAACAGCCACATCTCACAGGTTCAGGGCGGACGCCTGGAATGTGTCACTGCCTTCCCAGGACTCCTCTGTGCCCACTGCCTCCTTCCTTGCAGGCCTGACCAAGAGCACGCCCACCATGCAGAGAGGTGAACCCAGAGGGCAAAGGGCTGTGTGCAGGACCCAGGGCACTGGGCCAGGAGGAACTGCTGCCAAGGGAGCCCATCCCACCCCTTTCCTGTCCAAACCCTCCTGGCCACACAAGATCATTCCTGGACTCACAAGGGCTCACAGTAAGGGACAGCCCTGCCTTCTCCTTCTTTTTGTCTTTTTTTTAAGTCAGATTCCCAGGTAAGGCTGGGAGCAGGAAGCAGCCCAGGGCAACTGCAGCAGCAGATGGCAAGATGAGTGGGCACGGCCCATACCGCTTCCACTTGAGTTTCTCAGCAGAGCTGCAGCAAATCCTGTTTCATTTCTGGACATCGACTTAGGCCAAAGGTTGCACCAGTTGGGGACAGAAGCGGAGCGCACCTTGACACAAACACCTGGATTCTAAGTTGGCATACCTACCACCTTAGTTCACTCTCCTTCCCCAAGCATCATCCTTGGCCTCACACCACCACACTTGGCACCAGGACCTGGAACTACAGAAACCCTTGTTCCTTGATGGCCAATCACACTCAGGACAGCTAAAGAAGCTATAGACACCTATGAGGCTGGCGGGCATGAATGGGCTTCCTGACCTGCAGGACCACATCGCACATTGGAGCAGACTCAGCCACTGTCTGCCCCTTCCTTAGGAACCGCTCGAGTTTCCTCTTGCTGAGCTCCTCCTCCTCTGGAACCCAGAAAAGCAGAAGGGCACCACGCCATGGGGCATCCCCACGCCACTGTCCTCGTGAAACCCTAGGCCTGGAGTGGAGTGTAGCTCAGTGATGGAGCACTTACCTTGCATGCGGGAAGCCTGGGTTCCATCTTCGGCACTGCAAGAAAAAAACAAAAACAGAAAACCACAGACCTGTACGGGACCCACCATTTCAGACATAAGAACTAGCAGGTGTTTATTTGCTAAAAAGCGTGTTTTAAAATGCCACTGTCTACCAACAGTCACTTTACAAAGCAAATGACCTGTTGTTGTTGTTCTGAGGACAGAACCCAGGGCCAGAACCCAGGTGCTGGGTATTGCTCCCCCACTGAGCTGCACAGTATCCCCACAAATGACATTTTAGCACTGAGGGGTGGATAAACTCTCAGGATAAGGGAGGTTTCCTTTAAATTGCCTCAGTTTATACTTGGCTTTCTGGAAAATTCACAACGTTCCCCGTCCTGAAAACCTTGCCCAGACCACTGAGGTGCAGCCTGGAGGCCGGTGAGGTGAGCCTGTCTGGGTTCTGGGAGGGGTCCTCCTGCTCATGCCTGCAGCGCCTCTGGCCAGCCTTGTGCAGGCGCTCCGCGTTGCTGCCCTGGCCCCCTTCCTCTCCACCCTCCAGACAGGTCAGCAGGCTGCCGCCATGCTGAGTGCAGAGCAAGGAGCAGCAGGGAGGGATTCCTGGAGACGAGTGCCTGGGGGTGGCTGGAGGTTCCCAGGCACAGCCCTGCCTTGGAGGAGGTCCCGCCTCCAACCTGGAGAGGTCAGTGGCAGGTCAAGAGGACCCTCCCCCAAACAAAGCCAAGTTGCACTTCTGTTTGTGGGCTGCCCTGCCCCCTCCTAAGCCCCAAGGACTTTGTCCCAGGCCAGCAGTAGGCAGGAAGCCTAGGAATCCCACTGAGGTGGGACGTTGGGCCAGAACTGAAGGAGAGGAGCCCCAGGCTGGGGCAGAGAGCACCTACTTGCCAGGTAGGAATCGCAGGGCTGTAGGAGATACCTCTGTGTGTGCACAAGGCCGTGCCTGTGCTTGTGTGTAGGGGAGTAAGGGAGGGTGTGCGTTTGTCTGAATGTGTGTGACTGTGTGAGCTCATGTATGTGACCACATGTGTGAACGCCAGTGTGAGCATGTCTCTGTGCACATGGGCATGTGACCAGGAATGTGACCACACACACGTCTCTCTGTGTATGCACACGTGTACATTTGTGTGAGCATGTATTGCCAAGTGTGTGAGTACATGTATGGTCGCATCTGCACACCCCTGTGACCGTGTCTGAGTATGTGTGTGAATGTGTGTGTGCCTGTGGGCACTCTCACGAGGACCCCCGGGGTAGGAGAATGTGGAGCACAGGAGGGAGGAAACTGGAAGTGCAGCCCTCAGAAGAGGGAGTGGGGGTTCTGTGCTGGGCCTTCTCAGGGTGCTCGGCTGGTGCCCGAGCAGGCAGGGAGGGAGGCCATCCCAGACTCCTCCTTCCCAGTTCAGAGCTGTTGGCGGGACCCTGCCCCCTGGTGACAGAACGGCAGGGTCACGGCTGTGCCACAACCAGGGGCTACGGAGTCCTCTCTTTGAGAAGCTCCTCCCTGAGGTGGAAGAGACCCCAGGAGAACGCACTTGAGCAGCAGCCAGACCCAGATCCGTGCACACAGGAGGGCTAGGGAGGTCTGTGGGCCGCACCGCTGAGAGCGTGCGGGCACGAGAGGGGGTCTAGGCCACTCCCACCCGCGAAAGCAGTTACCCTGTTCCCGGAAACCCGCCCCGAGGACGCCGCAGACTTCAGAGAGGCCAACGCCCGGCGCCCCTGCGCTGCGGCCAAGGCGTCAGACCATCGGTCACCCGGCTTCCCTGGGCCCTTGGCGAGGCCGCGGTGCGCACCCGGGAGACTCGCGGGCCCCTGGGCGCACCAGCTCAGGGAGCCAGGAGGCCCGCCCAGGACTGGGGCCGGCGGCGCCGCTTTTGTCTCGCGCACCTGGCGGGGCTCGGGTTTCCTCTGCCAGAGCTCCTCCTGCTCTGGAACCCAGAAAAGCAGAAGGGGGCTGCACCCCCACACCATTGTCCTCGCGAAAACCAAGGAGAGGGCGGGTCTGGGGAGGCAGGAACAGGTGCGCCCACGGGACGCCAGGGCCCGGGTGAGGGCAGCCTCTCCGTCCCTTCCCGACCTGCGCCAGACCGTCTGCCCT